>NC_134900.1:16178438-16523438 GCF_041734735.1 Babylonia areolata | reverse complement strand
GCTACTACCATGACTACTGCAGCAGCAGTTGCCGCTGCTACACTACTGCTGTTACCATCAGGCTACCCTTGCTGCTGCTATACTACTACTGTTACCACTACCATTGCTGCTGCTATACTACTACTGTTACCACTAGCATTGTTGCTGCTATACTACTACTGTTACCACTACCATTGCTGCTGCTATACTACTACTGCTACCACTACCATTGCTGCTGCTATACTACTAATGTTACCACTACCATTGCTGCTGCTATACTACTACTGTTACCACTACCATTGCTGCTGCTATACTACTACTGCTACCACTACAATTGCTGCTGCTATACTACTAACGTTACCACTATCATTGCTGCTGCTATACTACTACTGCTACCACTACCATTGCTGCTGCTATACTACTGTTACCACTATCATTGCTGCTGCTATACTACTACTGCTACCACTACCATTGCTGCTGCTATACTACTACTGTTACCACTACCATTGCTGCTGCTATACTACTACTGCTACCACTACCATTGCTGCTGCTATACTACTACTGCTACCACTACCATTGTTGCTGCTATACTACTACTGCTACCACTACCATTGCTGCTGCTATACTACTACTGTTACCACTACCATTGCTGCTGCTATACTACTAATGTTACCACTATCATTGCTGCTGCTATACTACTACTGCTACCACTACCATTGCTGCTGCTATACTACTAATGTTACCACTACCATTGCTGCTGCTATACTACTAATGTTACCACTACCATTGCTGCTGCTATACTACTAATGTTACCACTACCATTGCTGCTGTCATACCACTACTGCTACCGCTGTCATTGACAATCTTCAAGTGATTCAATATGATGACACTGGACATTGGAATGAATGACGTCACCCTGAGCGTTACTGGTCGTATGTGACAGCCTTCGACGTCAGATCGCCGCCATCAACCGTCTGGCCAAGCGGGGCATGTTCTTCTGGGACTATGGCAACGCCTTTCTGCTGGAGGCGGGACGGGCTGGTCAGTCATTTGTATATTATGTGCTTGGTCTTTGTTTCTTTACGTTGGTGGTCATTTATTTACTGATTTTGTTTGTTTGTATAGGTTCAGGATCATTTAGCTATGTATTTGTTGATTAAAAGTCAAGTCATTTCATTCATTTATACCTACCTGGTTTTTGTTGTTGTTGTTGTTGTTTTTGTGTTTTGTGTGTTTTTTTTTGTTTTTTTGTTTGTTTTTTTGTTCAAGATCGTGGTTTGGTCTTTGTTTCTTTACGTTGGTGGTAATTTATTTACTGATTTTGTTTGTTCGTTTTTTTGTATAGGTTCAGGATCATTTAGCTATTTATTTGTTGACTGAAAGTCAAGTCATTTAATTCATTTATGCCTACCTGGTTTTTGTTGTTATTGTTGTTTTGTTTTGTGTGTTTTTTTTGGGTTTTTTGGGGTTCAAGATTGTGGTCATTTATCATTATATTTATTAGTCAGTTTGTTCGTTTGTTTGGGTTCAGGATAATTTATTTATTTATGAGAAGCCAGTCCTTTATTTATCTATCTGTTTGTTTGTTTAGGATTGTGGTCATTTATTTATTTATTCATCTGTCTGTTTGTTTAGGTACAGGATCATCCATTCATTTATTTGTGTAGGATTATGGTCATTCATTTATTCCTCTATGTGTGTGTTTTTCGTTTCTTTGGGGTGATGGTCACTTATTTATTTATTTATTCATTCATTCTTTTTTTCTTTTTTTTTTTCATTTGCCGTTTTGCATTATCCGGTTTGAATCCCCCATCCCCCCCATTCTCTTCCTATCCTTGTTTTGTTTTTCTTACTCCTTCGTCATTCTCCATCCCCCTCCCCCTTTCTCTTATGCTCGTTCTTCTCTCTTCCTCCGCCGTAGTTTAAAAATCCCATTTCTCACTTCCTTTTTCCTTCCACTCTCATTCTTCTTCCCTTCTTCACCCTCCTCATCTCCCCCTCCCCTCCTCATTCCCTTCCTCGCTCATCCCTTCTTCCTAACAACACCGTCCTCTTCCTTCATCTTCCTCCTTGTCCTGCCCATATTCATACTTCTCCAGCCGTGTACAACTTCCTCCTACCCCCCCCTCCCCCGCCCCCCCTCCAACCCCAATTTTAACGAATGAATTTCAATGTACACCACCCCCAGGTGCCGACGTGGGGAAGGAGGAGGGGATGCACGGTACCCGGTTCCGCTACCCGTCCTATGTGCAGGACATCATGGGGGACATCTTCTCTCTGGGCTTCGGGCCCTTCAGGTGAGGCATCGGGGATTGCAATGTGCTGGCCATACCTACGTCCTGGCCCCGCCCCCACACCCCTCATCTCACGAGGGAACCACTGCTCAAACAATAACCATCCCATCCCCACCTCCTTACAGAACAACCAGCCCCGGCTCTACATGCGAACCACTATACCCATACGACCCCCCTGTAACACCAAACCCCGGCTCCAAATGCAAAGAACTACTATGATACCCATATGACCCCCTATACCAACAAATCCCGACCAACATGGAAACAACTACTATGGTACCCATACTAACCTTTACTGTATCAACAAACCCGGATCCTACATGCAGATAACTACCATGATACCCATACGACTCCTAGAACAAGCCCGAACCCTACATGTAAACAACTTCACCTATACGACCCCCGAAAACTACTATTCCTGACCCCACTGCATGCAAACAACCAGGATAGACACTAGAATTCCCAGAGATATGTGTGTCTATGGTCGGTCGGACTGGTCTGTCACAAGCGGCTTTCCAAAAAACAAACAAACAACAAAAGGCACGCTCCATCACACATAGAAGAATGCATGTAGGCCTATGTTCCATAATGAATAATCACCGGTGTGAGACGAATAGTCCTGTGTGTTTGATAGTCAGGCCTATATTTGTTAATCTATAACAGATTGCGTGCGTTTATCTCCAAGGCCATCAGCCATGTGATACGTTTAAACCAATTAAACCAATGCCAAACTGAACTGTCGTGAGTCTTTATGACGAAAATTTGAAATGCAACGATGACGTCATGTTGCAGATGGGTGAGACTTAATGACGTACATTAAAAAAAAATCTGGCGTCATGTTGCAAATGGTTGGGTCTTTATGACGTATATTTTACATGGTCCCCATGACGTCATGTCGCAGATGGGTGTGCACATCAGGGCAGCAAAGTGACCTGGAAAAGACAGACGAGATCGCCACCTCAGTTTTGGAAGACATCATGAAAGGAGAAGGTGTGCTGAATTTGCTTGTTGTATCAATCAAAATTAATGGCTTTCTGTGTTGACTCATTTTGTTTCAGTCTCTGCTGCATGTGTTTGGGGGCCTGGTTGTCACTTTGTGTGAACTTGACAAGCGGTACTTTCTGTAGATTACAGTGCGCATGTGTGTGTGTGTGTGTGTGTGTGTGTGTGTGTGTGTGTGTGTGTGTGTGACAGAGAGAAAGAGAGAGATAGAGAGAGAGGATGGTGACTGAGGGAGAAAAGAAGACCGACCGAGACAGGATGCATGTCTGCATGTGTGTGTTTCAGCATGTATGTTTATCTGTGTGTATGCGTGTGTTTGCAGGCACGCGTGTGCACATACGCAACATGCGCGTGCGTGCAAGTGTGCTTGCATGCGTGTGCGTTCGCGTGTGTGTGTGTGTGTGTGTGTGTGTGTGTGTGTGAACCCATTAGTGTGTTTCTTGACGTGTGTCTAGGTTTGCCAGCTTGTTTCGTGTATTTACCGTTGACTTATTGATCACACCCTGCAGTGCCAGCAAGTGTGAGACAGCAGTACACAGACAACATCCGATGGATAAAGGAGGCTGGGTCACACAAAATGGTAGGCAGTCAAACTTTTTCTCTCTCTCCCTGTCTTTCTCGTTCTTCCCGCTGTAGACCTTTCTTTCTTTCTATCTTTCTCACTGAGTCTGCTTCTCTTTCTGTTTCTCTGTGGCACCTAAGACCTAAGTATTAAAAATGCTTCTTTTTTCCCCCCAAGAGGCACTTTGGCACTTTCTGAATGAGAGGGGGTTGGGGGGGTGCACTTTGGCACTTTCTGAGAGAGAGAGAGATATAGGCAGTTTGGCACTTTCTGAGAGAGAGAGAGAGAGAGAGAGAGAGAGAGAGATGGGGGCACTTTGGTACTTTCTGAGAGAGAGAGAGACAGAGATGGGGGCACTTTGGTACTTTCTGAGAGAGAGAGAGGGGGGGGGGCACTTTGGCGCTTTCTGAGAGAGGGAGAGAGACAGAGGGGGTGGGGGGGACACTTTAGCACTTTCTAAAAGAGACAGAGATGGAGAGATACAGAGAGAGGGGGTGGGGGTGGGGGGCCACTTTGGCACTTTCTAAAAGAGACAGATAACGATAACGATAACAATTTTTTATTCAGATAAAGGCCAAAGCCCCTTACTGAAGGGGGTGACATTAAAGAAAGATAAATAAGATTTTACATGACATACTATGCATCTGCAACACAAACCAACCAAAAAAATAGCTGACACAGATGTTCAACAACATTCACGTCGTAACAATTCTCAATCTCTTCAATGTCTCATATTTATAAATGGCCAAGTTGCACAGAGTAGACTCATGTCTTGACGACATGAGCAAATTAAATCTGAAGTTAGATGGATCTTTATAATACTTTGGCTGGATTAGTTTTTGTCTGAGGTCACTGAAGCAGGGCAACATAATACAAAATGTAGCTCGTCTTCCTTACCCAGTTTCAGTTTCACTTTCACTTTCTCAAGGAGGCGTCACTGCGTTCGGACAAATCCATACACGCTACACCACATCTGTTGAGCAGATGCCTGACCAGCAGCATAACCCAACGCGCTTAGTCAGGCCTTGAGTGCATGCTTACATATTTGTGTACCTATGAAAGTGGATTTCATTTTACGTAATTTCGCCAGAGGACAACACTCTCGTTGCCATGGGTTCTTTTTCAGTGCGCCAAGTGCGTGCTGCACACGGGACCTCGGTTTATCGTCTCATCCGAAAGACTAGACGCTCAGTTTGATTTTCCAGTCAAACTTAGGAGAAAGGGCGAGAGCGGGATTCGAACCCACACCCTCACGGACTCTCTGTATTGGCAGCTGAGCGTCTTAACCATTCTGCCACCTTACCCAGATTACATAAACGACAAGTAAACACAGATTCCCTTAAATTTCCGTATCTAAAACAATGAGTAGCAATATCAGAAACACCAAATCAAAATTTTGTCAATGCACATTTTATAAATCTGTTGAATACCAACTCAATGTATGGTTCAATGACATGCGATGTCTTGAAGAGTTTAAACTGTACAAATCTATCACTGCTTTGTATATGATCATGCCAGTCTTGCCACCTGCAATCAATAATTCGTTGTCCAAATCACTTTAAAAAACCGGCAATATCTTCAACCCCCTGATTGTCCCACACAAATACAAAACCATAAGAATTCAAACACTGTCTAACACTCGTTGCCCACGTCTTTTTGCCATTATTATCTAAAGAATATAACATATTATAAGCTTTAAATGGAAATCTGTTTTCATCCATTCTAGTCAATTTCAGCCAATATTTGATACATTTAATATATGAATTCAAATAAATCGGATATCTCCCCAACTCACCATAAACAAGATCATTTGGAGTTCGACTGTATACATTGAGAAACCGTTTCATTGCAATACTAAAAGAGACAGAGAGACACAGAGAGAGAGACGAACGCATACCCAGATATTAAACTATGTTTGAGTGCACAGTTATTGCATACTTCATATGAAGTAGAGCATACATCAAAGCAATGCCTCTCATTCGTTGGGACCAAGAGGTCTGTATTTTGCTAATAATGAAGTATGTTTTCACCCAGAAATGTATGCTATAACTAAAGGATTTGCAAAACAGACGGATCTAAATATTGTGAACAGAACTGAAATCACATACATCCACAGACAATGCAAGGTTGTATTTCTTGGTATAGGTCTACGTTATGTTCACTGTGGGTGTTTTTTTTTTTTTGTAAAAATAATTGTGAGTGTTTTGAATGCATTTGTCTCTGTGTGCATGCATTCATGTGTCAGTGAGTTTGTGCGTGAGTACAGTGTGTGCACTTGTGTGTGTGTGTGTGTGTGTGTGTGTGTGTGTGCATGTGTGTGCGTGTTTGTGCACGTGCACGTGCCTGTATGTGTATGCATGCACAGATGCACATGTACACGTGTGTTATACCACCGTACAAAATATATTACAGACATGATCACTGGGACAATAGCACTTTTTTTTATCTAGCAAAAAATATGAACGCCTTTGAGACCTGTTGTTAACAAAGGATTGCATGCTCTGTACACACAGGTGGTGGGGTCACAGGCACGCATCCTGTATGCTGACCAGACTGGGCGGTCAGCCATTGCTGTCGCCTTCAACAAGGCCATCGCTGATGGTCAGCTACAGGTGATCTAATTACTATCACTGTGTGTGTGTGTGTGTGTGTGTGTGTGTGTGTGTGTGTGTGTGTGACAGTGTATGTGTCATGGTTTGTGTGTCACAGTGTGTGTGTGTGTGTGTATGTGTGTGACTGCAGTGTGATAGTGTGTAGTATTTGATAAACTTGTCTCAGTTGTGTGTGTTGCTGAACACTGTAATCAGCTGTGTTATGCTGTATTGCATGATATACCATTCTGTACAATACTATTGTGCATTCTGTGCATTACTGTATTGCATAGTTCTGCTGTGCTGTGTTGTACTGCATTGTGTTTTGCTGTCTGATCGGGGGTGTGCATGCTGAGTATGTTCTTGTTTCCATAACCCACTGAACGCTGACATGGATTACAGGATCTTTGACGCCTGTTTTTGATCTTCTGGTTGCGAAGTGAATTCAGGCACTAGCAGGTTTGCACATATGTTGACATGGGAGATATAAAAAAATAAAAAAATCACTACACTTAACCCTCCAGGTGTGCAAGACCAGGAATCGAATTATTACAGTGATGATATCAATAGTGATCAGAAACCATCTACCTGAATATCTAGTCATCAGCCCCATCCACATGTAATATGCAGCTTCTGTTCAAACGCGCGCGCGCGCACGCATGTATGTGTGTGTGTGTGTGCGCGCGTGTGTGTGTGCGTGCATGTGTATGTGTGTGTGTATGCAGTGCGTGCATGCGTGAGTATGCACAAGTTTTTATATTGATATGCACTTGTATGTATCTTATTTCTACTGTGTCTGTGTTTGTGTATGATTTTCGATTTATGTTCGTATCTTGTTATGTACTATCCCCCCCCCCACCCCCCCAATATTCTTTGTGACCCCGGTACACTTGGTAATAAAGACATATTCTATTCTAAATAGCTGTAATACCAACAGAAATAACGTGAACTATGACATGTACACAGGGTCCAGTAGTGATCAGTCGTGACCACCATGACGTCAGTGGTACAGACAGCCCCTTCCGGGAGACCTCCAACATCTACGATGGCACTGCTTTCTGCGCCGGTCAGTACCACTTGTCAGATGCCATATGTAGTATCCTATTTTGTATTTTTTCTATTTTGTATTTCTTTTTATCACAACAGATTTCTCTGAGTGAAATTCGGGTTGCTCTCCCCAGGGAGAGCACGTAGCGATACTACAGCACCACCCTTTTTTTTTTTTTCCTGCGTGCAGTTTTATTTGTTTTTCCTATCAAAGTGGATTTTTCTACAGAATTTTGCCAGAAACAACCCTTTTGTTGCCGTGGGTTCTTTTACGTGCGCTAAGTGCATGCTGCACACGGCACCTCAGTTTATCATCTCATCCGAATGACTAGCATCCAGACCACCACTGAAGGTCTAGTGGAGGGGGAGAAAATATCGGTGGCTGAGCTGTGATTCGAACCAGCGCGCTCAGATTCTCTCGCTTCCTAGGCGGATGCGTTACCTCTAGGCCATCAGTCCACATGTACGAGTTGATATCATATCTCATCAATATCTTTGGTACCCAACCCCCCCAACTCTCCTAGAATTATTACCCCCCTTTTCCCACCACCTGCCAAGAGACATCCAGTATCCATATGATGGCACTGTGCTCTGCACTTGTCAGTACCACTTCATAGATGCCATACATAGTATCATATATATGTATCATCTCTCATCAACATCTCTGGTACCCAACTCCACCACTCTCCTAGAATTATTACCCCTTGCCTCCACTCACCCCCACCCCCACCCCCTCCCAAGAGACCTCCAGCATCTATGATGGCACTGCGTTCTGTGCTGGTCAGCACCACTTGAAGACCCCTCACCCCCCACTCTCCTGGAATTATTACCCCCTTCCTCCACTCACCCCCACCCCCTCCCAAGAGACCTCCAGCATCTATGATGGTACTGCGTTCTGTGCTGGTCAGCACCACTTGAAGATACCTTATATAGTATCATATCTATGTATGTCATCTCTCATCTGCATCTCTGGTACCTGACCCCTCACTCTCCTGGAATTATTACCCCCTTCCTCCACTCACCCCCACCCCCTCCTAAGAGACATCAATTATCTGTGAAGTGCACTCTGTGCTGGTCAGTACCTTGTGAAAGGTACCATATATAGTTTCATATGTATGTATCATCTCTCAGCATCTCTGGCACCCGACTCCCCACTCTCCTAGAATTATTACCCCCTGCTCCCACCCCCTCCCAAGAAACATCAAATATCTATGATGGCACTGCGTTCTGTGCTGGTCAGTACCACGTGAAAGATACCTTATATATACTTATCATATGTCATCAATATCTCTGGTACCCAACCCCCCTCCCCTCCTCCAAGGGATATTACTCCCTCAGACTCCCATCTATGTGGTTTACAACAGGAATGAAGCAGCTTAACAAATAATACCCATGAGTAATTCTGAAAGGGGGGGGGGGGTGGGGTGTGAGTTTGAATCTTATTTGTCTCACTCATACAGCAATACAGAATGTCGTAAAACAAATACACCCATAAGTAGTGCAGAAGTTTGAAAACAAACAAACAAAAAAAAAACAACAACAACAAAAACCAGGAACAAAACCCAAACAACCTTGAAATAGCTGAATCTTGTTTTTCATATCTGCAGACATGGCCATACAGAATGTCATCGGAGACAGCTTCCGTGGTGCCACATGGGTAGCCATTCACAATGGCGGTGGTGTGGGATGGTGAGTTAGTCGCTGTGGAAACTGTTGTAAATTACAGTAGAATTGAATAGAATAGGATATGTCTTTATTACCAAGTGTACCAGGGTCACAAGGAATATTGGGGGGGATAGTACATAACAAGGTACGAACATAAATCGAAAATCATAAACAAACACGAACATATATCGAAAATCATACACAAACACAGATACAGTAGAAATTAGGATACATACAAGTGCATATCAATATACAAACTTGTGCATACTCACACACACACACACACACACACACACACACACACACAGTATGCTTCATATGTGATTCCTATTATAGAGTTGGATGTTAGTAGAGAAAGGGGTTGGGAAAGGGGGGAGAGCAGGGGATCAAGTGAAAGATGTGACATTCTCATCAGAGGAAGAGAAGGAGGAAGAAGATTAGATGATGATGATGATCTTTCTCTATCTCTGGACCTTGCAATTGGAATGAACTTCCTCTTTCGCTTCGTCAAGTCTCCACACTCAGCTCTTTCAAGTCTGTCCTTAAAACCCACCTCTTCCCAAAATAGCCTCCCTTGCCTGCCTCTTCCTTGTCTTTGGTTTCTACAGTTTTAGAGTTATGCATGCTTGTAAATGACTGGTGCGAAAGCGCTTTGATTTGTCTCTGCACAAGATTCAGCACTATATAAATACCATTATTATTATTATTATTATTATTATGTTGATAAAACGAATAAGGAGTGAAAGAATTAACCCTTCTTATCATCATCAACAACCTGACTCTGTAGTCATATCATACCGTCAGTTCTAACAGACATTAACTACCGATCTAACAAATACAACGATACTGACTAGTTAATTAAGTAACAATTATGATAACTGTAACTGACACTAACTACCCATGTAACAAATAAACGATACTGACTAGTTAATCAACTAACAACTGTAATAACTGTAACTGAGTCACTGACACAAACTACCCATCTAACAAATACAACAATACTGACTAGTTAATTAACTAACAGTTATAATACCTGTAACTTAACTTTGAGGACAACTAAAAGCTTCAGTGAACACATCTCAAATAAAGGTGTCTAGCTGAAAGACACTGAGCATATTATATATAATCACTATCTCTAGAATCTATGTGCTTGGGGAAAGATCATACTGAGTTTGTTCGCATATGCGTGTGGCATACATGCATGAGTACATGTGTGTATCTCTGAGTGCATGTGTGCACGCATGCTTTGTGTGTGTGTGTGTGCATGCATGCACTCGGCATTCTTGCATGTGACCACACAAAAGCAAAGTGAGTCCAGGGAATAACTACATCGTAATTATACTATATATCATAATGTAACCAGTCTTCAGCATGTTATAATGAATATCACATTGTGTAAAATGAAATTACAGTTGACTGGAAAATGTATGCATGAACGACGGGTGCAATAGCCGAGTGTTTAAAGCGTTGGACTTTCAATCTGAGGGTCACGGGTTCGAATCTCGGTAGCGGCACCTGGTGGGTAAAGGGTGGAGATTTTTCCGATCTCCCAGGTCAACATACGCACAGACCTGCAAGTGCCTGAACCCCCTTCATGTGTATATGCAAGCAGAAGATCAAATAAGCACGTTAAATATCCTGTAATCCATGTCAGCGTTTGGTGGGTTATGGAAACAAGAACATACCCAGCATGCACACCCCCAAAAACAGAATATGGCTGCCTACATGGCGGGGGAAAAATCGGTCATACATGTAAAAAAGCCCACTCGTGTACATATGAGTGAACGTGGGAGTTGCAGCCCATGAATGAAGACTAGACTAGATGAGACGTATGCATGAACATTGGATAACAGTAGCAGATGAGCTCTTTATCTCACTACCTAATCAGCACTTGAAAGGAAAGAACTGGGAGTTGAATACTTTTGCAGCATAACTGTTTGTACAGTTTTCGTTGATAAAATGCAGTTTCTGGTGGATAGCACCAAACATTCAAAATGTCTTGTTCTCAGAAGCAACAAATATACAAAAGACATACATTACAGTCTGGAAGTGACTGATAAACTGATAACAGTGTTAACATTAAATGAAAATCAGCCTTCAGTTTTAAAGTCTTTCAAAGTGCATTGGATTGGAGGATAGCATGTTGTATGTTTTGTTGTCTGTCTTTTCTTTCAGGGGTGAAGTCATGAACGGTGGATTTGGCCTTGTGCTGGATGGCAGTCAGGTAAAATAAATGAAATATGTTATTCTAATATTACATATCATAGCTGTCTCATTAAGTATTATGTTTTTGAATATTGTAAAAAACAAAACAAAAAAAAACTGAATGTACAAAAATATTTGGAAACCTTACAATTATTCAAAAAAGACATTCAATCATTAATTTCTACCATAAAATCAAGACCACATGCCATTCCAATGTTCTCAAATCATCTGTCAACCTTGTGATAGAATTCATCAAGAAACAAATTCAAAGGTTTGTTATCATACTGGTCTTGATGTTCATAATAAACACACAAAAGTGCCTTGCATTTCTCACTTGCAAACTGTCTCTATATTTCCTTAATCATCTTTTTAGTCATAAAAAAAAAACACCAGAAGAATTGTTGACCTGCACTTGGGTTTCCTCCACTACAATGTAAAAAAAAAAAGAAGAAACATTACGATTTAATCATTGACTTACTTGTGTAAACAAAGTGAGTCTATGTTTTAACCCGGTGTTCGGTTGTCTGTGTGTGTCTGTGTGTCCGTGGTAAACTTTAACATTGACATTTTCTCTGCAAATACTTTGTCAGTTGACACCAAATTAGGCATAAAAATAGGAAAAAATCAGTTCTTTCCAGTCATCTTGTTTAAAACAATATTGCACCTCTGGGATGGGCACAAAACAAAAAAAAAAAAAAAAAAATGAAGCCTAATTATATGCAAACTGCATTTACTGTTATATTTATATTTTTTGTATTCTCTAAACTTGGCACTGTGATCTGATATTCTGACCCAACAACAAGAGCAGTCATTATTATCATTTTTTGTTCAAACAGGAACTTCTTTTGCTAAGCATGGAAGTTTTATTTATTTTGCAAACGTTTTGGTGCAGATAGTAAAGAAGGGAAATTACTCTGTAATTAATGCTAGGGGACTTAATTTGCTTTAAACTGATCTTTCTCATCTTAAACATTACATTTTGAAATTATACTCAATACATAAAAAGCTTGGATTTTTTTTAAAAGTGTATCACAAGTGAGTCTTGAAGGTCTTGCCTCTCTTGTTTTAAAATGCGTCTTCTTTGCCCATGCACATCATGAGCCACATTCATATATCTCTAGCAATCTGTAGACATTTGGCATCCTGTTTATATGAATGTTGCATCCATGTCTGTGACACAGGAGGCTGGACAGCGAGCCAAACTCATGCTGAGCTGGGACGTCGGCAATGGGGTGAGTCATCATTAATGTAAATGTTTATGTATCCTCTTGTGTGTAATGCAGAATTGTTGACCAATGGGTTTGGAAGAGGCATCTTTGTACTGGGATAGCCACAAAATTTGGCCAACAGAGCAAACCTATTGACCCCCCCAGTTTGCATCAATTTGACGTGGTACAGTATTTGACACCTTTTTTTTTTTTTTGGCCGGAGGGTGCAGTAATGAAAACTTATGTCATGTTTCTATCTTCAGCTACATGACAAACTCACTTTCCATCCTTGTGAAAAAGAGAAAAGCTTACCTTTTCTTTTTTTTACCTTCTGTCAGGTCTATCATATATGAGGGGAAAATAATCATAACACAATTTGCTATAGCAAAATAAGATAGAAGACAAAAAAAAAAAGAAAAAAGAAAATCCCGACAGAAAAAATAATCTTCAAAAACTTTGTGAATTGTTGGTATAGGATTTAATATATTTGGAAGAAATACTATCAAAAAGACAAATACAGCAGCTAAATACTGCAGGGACTCCTCTCTCGAGTCATATCATCACTTCACGGCAGCTGTTCACTAATTGTACTTTTGATGCAAAGTCTTGCAATAAACTGTTTTTCTCATAGTTGGACTGCAGGGTTGATGTAACATATTATGATGTATTCTTACTGGAAATATTGTATCGGAGAGCACTTTCAGCAGAATTCATTTGATTAGGTGCTGTTGTATGATAGTCAGTTGTGTTTGACTACGACCATCAGAACAGCAGAGGAGTCAGCTGCTGTCCCAACTCTATGGGCTAGAATTTGATTATAGTGGAGAGCGTATTGCCAAAGTTACACCCCCACTCTCTCAGCCAAGAGGGTTTTAGAACAGTCAACGTTGGGATCGTTCCCAAAGGCCAACTAGCCCCCAAGGCTGCACCACTAAGAGTCAGTGCAATCTTGCCTCCTACTTTATGAGTCATAAATCCTTCACAGAAGACTAAGCTGTAAATGACTTCCCATTGCAACGGAGATACCGTTGGATCATACAGCTCTCACTTTGCTGTTGGCCTGACTGTAAGCTTATGTCAATCTGTGATATAAAGCTGAGTGTTGGGCCTACGCTATATAAATAAACTAATTATCATATTATTATTCTTATCATTACTGTTAACTGAACTGGTCCACTGCCTGCAGGTGGCGAGGCGCTGCTGGGCAGGGAACCAGCTTGCATACGAGACAGTCTGCCGCTCCATGGATGATGACCCCCGCCTCAAGGTCACAGGTGCCGCACCGTGTGCAAGACCTGGGCATCATCCATCATGCACTGAACCCTCAGGACCAGTGACCTACGTCAGGGGATGGACTGTATCAAGATTGCGCTTTGGTACCCCCTCCTTCTGTTCTTCATTTTTGTGCACCGGTGTTACCCCATAAAAATCATGATAGGATTTGTTTTTTACATCATGTGAATGATTTCTTAATATTTTCATTTGTCCAAGTTTCTTTTAGTCCCTCCCTCTGTATCCTTCTTCGTTTGTGCAGCAGTGAGACCAAATAAATCATGATGCCTTGAACTGCTTCATATTACTTTCATTTTGTCTATGCATATTGCCACCTGACCCAAACAAACTCTCCAGAAACAAGTTAAAACTTCTAAAACAGGCAGTTTTCCCTGTTCTTTTTACTCGTTCACTTTACAGAAGCACTACTGCCATCATAGAATTTTATTCCTATAAGACCATGTTGTTTACAATCCACCTGACAGAAAGGCCATTTTTGTGATCCCCCAGTTGTCAAGCAAGTTAAAACTAGGTTCTTCATTATTAGATCAAATCTATACAAAAAACAAAAAAAAAAAAAAATCTATGAAATATGACACCCCTCAAAAACCAAACACCCAACCAAAAAAAAAACAAACAACACCAAATGTTTGCATCAGATCCTAGAACTGGCGTTCTACAGTGACTCTTGCAGCAGAAATGTGAAGACCATAACTGGGGAAGGGAGTGGGAACCTTGGAAAAAACAAACAACAACAAAACAGTGTCTTTACCATAATTATATTCAACCAGTTAAATATTCAGTAAATTATCCAGAATATTAGCTGTCATAGGTACAGATAAATCAATGAAGTGTATTTGAAAATGGAGTTGTGATTGTGATCAAAGCTCCTTTAAAGAAATAAAACATCAGAAAACAGAACCATGTAGAGGGGCCTACATTATTTGAAGTGTCTGTTTATGTCTGACTTGCACCTGTGTTGGTTTTCATCAGTTATGATGTTATATCTGACACAGCACTGTTTTTATTCAAATAAAATTCAGATGTGTCTTTGAGTCATCTATCTGTAATAACGTGAATTTGTGTACTTGCGCCCCTGACTGTGGAAGAATGCATGTGCGCACAAGTCAGCAATATTTGTGAGTTGATGCGTATACATGTGTCGGCACAATGCTCCCGTGTACACATGTAGGCATATGTTTAATGTGGGTACACAAAATCTGTGCATGTATGTCAGAATGTGTGTGTGTGTGTGGTTGTATGCAGAGATGTATAGGTGTGTAGATATTTACGTCTATTGATATTTGTGTGTAGATATTTGTGTCTGCCAGTGTCGAATTGCGTAAGTTTACCTAAATATTCTACCACTGTACAAGTACTTTCATATTATTATGTGTATGATAACATGTGTAGAATGCAGTTCCCAGCAACAGGCATGAAACAAAAGTTCCATTTGTGCTGGTAAACGGTAAAAAAAAAAAAAAAAAAAAAAAAAAAAAAAATTACAGTCAATACTACTGAGAGCCAAGCTTCACTTCTCCATGCCAACTCACAGTATTCACTGCATCACTGCCCAAGGAAATATTTAGAGGTGTGACACATGACAAACAGCTCTTCGGGTGCTGAAATTTCAAGGAAAGTAATCCCTGCATAGTTTTTTGTGAATTCTACAGTCATGTGCATAGTGCTGCCTGATAATCATTAATTCTAATCAAAAGGTAATCGATAATTCTAATGAAACCAATGTTTTTCAACAAACCCTTGCACACTAACTTGTACAACTATACACATTGAAATGGCCATCAATGTTTCCACCTGTTTGACTCAATAAGCTGCTGATGCTGTCACATTATGATTATATCCTAGGAAATTGAGTTTGATCCATGCACCTCAAAGATTTTTCAGAGAGAGAGAGAGCTTTAACACAAGAACAGGCATCGCACACACATTTTCATATGGAAATCATAACACACGACATCAATTCTTTCTCAGTGATTTTATCCAAAATAACAAAGCATTCCCCAACATGTGTAAATGGATCTGGTCAATACAAATCCCTGAATAAAAAAGATAAAACCATCATCTCCCACCAACAACTTTTTAAGTTTCAACATTTCTAAATCTACTATCCAAAATAATTCATACATATCAAATAATGAATGGACCGAGTATTTGTAACACCCTCAAGGAAAATGGTAAAACCATGCACATCCTCTCATGCACACATACATGTAATACATTCACTCATACTCGCTGAGTTAAATTGTAATGCTTTATTTTTATATGCCTTTTGTGTAATATTTAAATTCTGACACTACATTTTTCTGTTGTCATGTTTGCTGTATTTTTTCTTTTCTCTTTCTAATTTTGTTAATATTTCTAATAATTGTTTTTTCTTTTAAAAGAAAAAGTTTGAATTAATATGCGGCATCAATGCACAGGAAAAGAACAATACTGAAGAAGAAGAAGAAGAAAAGAAGAACAGATACTACTCAAAGCATAGCAGAAACAGATGGACTTAACATGTTAGACTTGGAAGGATCAGATGGTAGTAGAGTGTCTGACATGAAGGCAGAGAATTCCAAAGCAACGGAATCCATTGTTTGTTCATATGAACTAGTGGGAAAACTGTGACAAGGTTCAGATTCACTGGGGACAGACGGATGGTGAAACATGGGGTGAAGCGAGTGAAGGAGAAACAAACCCTTGACTGATTTTGTGTAAAACTGAAAGGTTTGCAACCAGAATCCAGAGGCTTATGTGACATGACAGTCAAGCAAAGTGAAATAAAGAGGAAAAACAAATAAACAAAAAACCATAATAAGAAGAGCCAAATGCCCATATGGAAATGTTTTGTATTGTATATCACTTTCTGTCACTGTAGATCTATATCTACAGATGATAAATAAAGTCAAAATGTCCATATGGAAATGTTTTGTATATCACGTTTTGTCACCATATATTTATATATATATATATGTGACAAATAGAGTCAAAATGCCCCAATACAGAAATATATTGTAAATTGATTATTACTTCTTTTTTTTTTTTTTTTGTCATGCATACATTTCTCTGTGTGAAATTTGGAGCCCTCCTCTCCCCAGGGAAAGTGACCACAGTGCAGCCCCCACCCCCTTGTCTGCAAGGGTATTTGTTTCACTATCAAAGTGTATTTTTTGACAGAAAATCTTTTGCTGCTGTGGGTTCTTTTACATGTGCTAGGTGCATGCTATGCACAGGACCTCAATTTAACATCTCATCTGAATGACTTTGTGTCCAGATCACCACTCAAGGTCTAGTAGAGGGGGTCCAGGGGGGTGAGGGGAGTGGGGGAATCCTGGCGAGTGTGGGATTCAATCCTGCACACTCAGATCCTCGTGTCACCTGGCCAGACTCATTACCTCTAGGCCACCACTCCCCATGGATGTGTTTAATATGGAAATACTCCCAGTGACACAAATCCCAGAGCTAGTTAACGAAAGGGCACAGGGGTAGGCACATGTTGCTGCCGATTTCATCCATTTCTAAACTAGTAACCATAATCATTCTGGCAGCACTGCCATTAACAAAGCTTTACGGATTTAAAAATCATGACAAGTGTCAAAGAAAAAGAAAAAAAAAAGTCTAAGGGAGGTAACAAATTGCCAGAATGTGAAATATGCACATTGCCTCCCTTGATTTGACAAACCACTGAATGAGTTCAGGCAACATCCAAGCTGACCAAACAGACGCATATCAGAGCATAAAACTGCACATTTTGATCCAACAGGGCATGTGGAAAAAATATTTTTTAAATCCTGGAAAAGAAAACTAGACACACACAGAGTCATATTTATGTACATGCACCCAGGGCATGCCCTCCATAGCCAACCACCCTGCCACCCCTCGACAAAAGACAAAACACTAGCTAAACTAACTAGCTAAAAACTAGAAGCTGACTCAATATAAACATAACTATAAATAATCAACAAAATTATTAAAGACTATCGTTAAAACTATCAAAAACTGCTATTTGTTGCTTCTCATATCTGGAACAACTTTCCTCATCATATCCATGCATCTGATTCTATTTCTGATTGTTGCTCTTCACTAAAAACTCATCTTTTGAAAGCCCCATCTATAAGCACTCTCAGCTTCCTTCTTCTCCAACACCCATGCATGTCAGCTCACTTTGGATGCATGCAGAGTGGGAGAGGGAGGGGCTACATATATGAAGATTATTATAATTATTATAACAGGACCCTTGGATTGAATGTCCAATATTCCAACCACTCACTACTTACTGTACAATGAAATATCACAAACCCAACAAAATAACAACATTATTATTCTGTCGTTTCAATTTTTGATTGGTCGACTATCTTGCAAGGATCTTGCAACCACAAAATGAATGAGGAGAAAAAAATCATGAAAAAATATATGTTATGAAATATGATGATGTAAGTTTATCACCACAATTAATCATCACAAACATAAGAATATTTTATCAAACCAATATATGTCAATATGAAACATATATTCATTACATCAGAATCTGTAACTGAGTTATTGTCCTTTTCTTCGTTTTTGTTTGATTTTCTGTTTTTGGATTCTTGCTTTTCATTTATATTTTTCCCAAGTTTAATAAAGTGTGTTATGATGAGGACAATTTCAAAACTATTGAATTTTAACTTTTCAAAGTCATTATGATGACAAGTACTAATCATAGTATTTTATCTAACTAAAATGTAAAATCAACAACACCTCAACAGGCCACAAATAAAATGAACCAGCCAAATAGAAAGAAGTCTAAAGGGAAAAGAAAAAACAAATGAAGAACCCAATTTAACAGTGTATATGAAACGACGCTCCCTCGGTGCTGACTTTTGAAATGTGTGCGATGAAGTTTTATGCCCACAGTCTACACGATCAATGACAAAGTGAAAGGCAAAACTGGTGGAGAGTAAAATACATCAAAGTTATTCATATCATTCTGCTTCTGCTTCTTCTTCGTTCGTGGGCTGCAACTCCCACGTTCACTCATATGTACACGACTGGGCTTTTACGCGTATGCTCGTTTTTTTTACCCTGCCACGTAGGCAGCCATACTCCGTTTTCAGGGGTACATTATTCTTGCACCTCATCACATGACATTAGCCAGCCATGATGACATGCATCAAAAGGAACCCACTCTCTTGTTGATTTGTGATGAACAAGAGAATATACTGAAGCCATATTGCTTTCTTTTTCTACTGATAAAATGACATGAAAGATTTGTTTGTCTACTTTACAAACATTTATCCATTTCATACAACAAATAATATCAACAGTGCACAAAATCATATCACAGTGCTTACTAAAACATCAAGGTTGATAGATATATTCACACAGGACTAGTTTGCAGCAATCAGAGACAGAGACCGTTCTGACGTATATCGCTCATTCAAATCTGTATTCGAGTGTGAAAAATATATCTCTGATATTGATATCTATTGTTTCAGGGTAGCACTGACCCAGCTGCGTCTTGGTGTTCTGCCAATTAACAACAATTTACATAGGTATAATGACTGTCCTACCAGCAGGAATTGTGTTGTCTGCTCTATCACATCGACAATGAGCACAATTTTCTGTTCTTTTCTTCACAATTTTCTTCACGCATATATTTAAAGCAAGTTTTCCAACAGATATCAGATCTTTGGCTAAATTCACTCACTATGCGTTCAACAGACGGAAATTATGGTTTAGCTAATAGCATTTCTCTCTCTCTCTCTCTTCAGAGCCTTGGCTATCCACAAAATGTCAATAATTTCACTCATATCAAATAGTTATTGTACTTTATGTGCCTTCTGCTGATGTGACGGCAAGTCTGTATGTGCATATAATGATTATGTGAAAAGGAATGCTGAGGGTTGGGTGGTGGGAAACCAAGGAAAGAGACAGGGATGGATACGAGTTGAGTGCTGAGTTAATTAATACTGGTATTAACCATCCATACTAACAGTTATAGTTTGTTGTCAAATTTTATCGGAAATATGTTTTGTGTGCATCTGTTATGATAGGGGCTGTTGGCCAAAGTCTTTAAAATCATTCAGTGTTCAGTACTAAAACAACAGAAATGAGGTGGTTCTGAAAGCACCAAGCTTATTACCCACAATAAAGGATACTCCTTTTCCCCTCAAATAATCTCCCATGAAACCATCCTGTGTCTACAGCAAATATTTCCGAAACATTTCTCTTCTGTATGCACATCAGACATCAGACTCTGACAGCCAGCCTTTTCCCTGAAATTATTTCCCACAAAAAGACCCTGTGTCCACGGCAAATAGTTCTAAAACATTTCTCTTCTGTATGCATATCAGATGTCAGACTTTACAGCCAGACTGCGCAGTCCTCGCTAAGTGCTGGTGGCATTTTGCGAGACTCGACTGGATTTCCTCCTGCGTCATTATCTTACAGTGAGACAGCCCTGTCAGCAGCTGGTGACGAGCGTTGCCGATGAACTGGTTGGCAAGGAATGCTGGGAAGCCCCTCAGACCGTCTGGCATGGTGTACAGCGGCACTCGTATACAACCCATGGTCTGCAAGCAGAAAAATCACAATGAGAAAAGTGGGAGGGGGGGGGGAGTTGTTTGGGGTTTTTTTTTGCTTTGAAAAAATGTAACTTTTTAGTTTGTTTTTCACACACACACACACACACACAGTCACTCACACATGCAAGCACACACACACACATGTGCACACATACATGTATACAGAGGAATTCTCTCAGAACAGATATGTATGTTTGCATGTCAGAATACATTAGGGGTCAACAGTTTACTTGTAAAGGGATTTGCAGCCATATGTTGTCATAATCTGAGGTTTGCTTTAAGTTTATCATCCATAACTTAGTTAACCATATAAACTATCCAATACTATTCTATCAAGAGGTTTTTTTCATATTACCGGTATTATTCATTGCAGTTGCTGTGAATAAGCAACTGAACTTTTATTTCTTTTTTTTTGTTGTAACTTTGTACTGTTCTTGGGAAGAAAGTTCACAACATTCTTTGTTTTTCTGGATTGTTTTTATCAGTTCAGCTTTAATAAGTCATATGTGTGAGCAGAGGGAATGGATGTTTATGCACATAAACAGGCATATATTACGTAAATGTGCCAGTGTGCGTGCATGTCTCTCTGTGTGTAAGTGCTTGTGCAAGTGTATGCTTTCTACAGTTTAACGTCTACACACTATAAGTGTTTTTAGACGGAAAGGAGTAAAGTAGTGGATAAAGGAAAGGGAATGCATGTAAATATTAGTGTAAAAAAGTGTTCATGTTATGTATCAAAGGAAAAGCATATTATAAGAAAAAATCTAAAGAGATTGTGGTGTGTACTGAATGAGGTGTCATGGGAAGGAGAATATGTACATGCATATCAACAAGTATTAACCTACAACAATGTAAATATATATATAACAACATTAATTATAATACATCAAAGGAGGATACCAACTGGACTGGAGTTAAAAATTTCTGAAAACATTCTAAGCAATGAATAATCATTCAAAATCTTTTCAGTGGCTAATGAAATATTGGAAGAAAAGTCATCAACTACATCTTTTGGAATTAACTGTCTTATGCTCGGACAATGAATGAGTAGATGGCTTACAGTTATTTGCTTACCGCATATACATTTTATATTTTTAGAAAATTTTGTACAAAAGGCATTTAAACAAAGTCTATACATTAGACTTGTAATTTGTCTTGAATGTGCTGCTGGTGTCGAAATTAGAAAATATTTGGGATTAGCTGCATTCTTTGTGTTTACACAACATTGATAATATTGATTATTTGAATCTATAAGCAAGTGCATGTGTTCATGTGTCTGTGTGTGTGCGCGCACGCACATGTGTGTTGGGTATGGGGTGGTGGTGGTGGAGATCAAACCTGCATTCATGCCTACGCACATGCACGCACACATGCCACCATTTCAACCAGTACCTCTACGCCAAACTCTGGCGCCGATAGCTGCCTCTGTTCCACCAGACAGAACTCCTCCTCCGTGATCTCCTTGACAAAGAAGTGCAGCACCAGCTTCTTCACCTGGTTCACCATCGTCTCCACATGATCGTCAGCAGTGAAGCTGTACTTGCTCACCTGACCCCAACCACCATCTCAACACCATCAACTCTCTCTCTCCTCAGAGAAAAAGGGGGGCATTACATTTTCTCACTAACTAAAGGAATAACCACAGGCTGAGTTGGTGCTGGAACAAACCCAGCATGAGATCTGTTATTTCTTTTCTTATTTTTCTCTATCTGTCTCTCTCTTTGAAATCTTGACACATTTTACTGAGTGAAAGCTTTTTGTTGTGAAATCCCGTTTCTGTGATCTGATTGCATTATCATCCAAAGTGTGTGCTTCAAGATCCTGTGACTGAAATAGGTATAGCCATCCATCTGTTTTTATCTCACAGCAGACCCTTTCAACTCTTTCCCCCTCCACCCCCTGTTCCTTTACTTATCTATGCCAGCTGTCCAACTCCCTTCAGACCCTTCCTTGTGTTGGCTGTGAATTACAATCACTGCTGCCTCATGTACATGGCCATGCTACACTTTGTTGCCAAGCCACAGCTAGCTGGCTGACTGAATGTGTAACTGTGAAGCCCTTTTTGTCATGAGACCAAAAAAAGTAGCTGACTGAAGTTCAAAATGTCTAACTGTGTGGCCATTTTGTTATAAGACCAATAAAATAGCTGACTGAATATCAAGATGTGTGACTGTGTTTCTGTTCTCTAATGAGACAACCACAGTAGCTGACCGAGGTCAAAAAGAGTAACTGTGTAGCTGTTCTGTTATGACACCTGTACAGTAGCTGACTGAAGATCAGAATGTGAAACTGTGTGACCGTTTTGTTGTGAGACCACTGTAGTAGCTCACTGAAGGTCAAAATCTGAAACTGTACCCATTTTGTCATGCGACATGACCTACTATAGCTGCTGACTGAGGGTCAAATTGTGTAACTGTGTAGCTGTTTTATCATGAGACCAGTATAGTAGCTGACTGAAGATCAAAATGTGTAACTGTATGCTCATGCTCATTTTGTTATGGAACTACTACAGCAGCTGATTGAAGGTCAAAATGTGTAACTGTTCAGCCATTTTGTCACGAGACCATAATAGCAGCTGACTGAAGATCAAAATGTGTTATACACATCTCATAACACTGTGATAAATGTCATCTATTTTAAAATCTTAAAGATAATGATGACAGTTTTTCCTTGAATTAAGACACATACCTCCAATCCAATCTCCTCCTCCATCTCACGGTTAAGTGCAGTCACCAGATCTTCACCACTGTCAACCAGACCTCCAGGGAATCCTATCACACCATCAAATCGCATCTGCATCTGAAACAGCGTGGGAAAGAGAATTCTTTATCAGCTGCATATATTAAAGCAGCGTTTGAACAGACACAGCATATATCAAGTTATCTAGCCATGATTAAAAAATCTGTTATTGTTCTCTTCTAGTTTTTGTGGTTATTGTGCCAGGCTACAATCTAAAATCTGTGATTTCATAACTTTTCATGGTACTGGGTATAACTTATAAGGTAAAAAAATCTGAATGATATATATAGATATTTTGTACTCGTTATTCTTTGTTTTTTCTCACAACATAACAGTGGAAGAAAACAAGTGCAGGTTACAACTTAACAACTCTTCTGTTATTTGAAAATAATGTTGCAAAGATCAGAAAGGAAAATGTAAACTGGAAACCTTTCAAAGACTGCAATTGGAGACCGTTTGAATTCTCTCTGTGGAAGAGAGCCAACTGAATGCCTGTTATGACTGCAATTTCATCCACTGTACATTCCTCACATACCCAGAGATGCCAACCCCTGTCAAGTGTTTGTAGGAACAACCAGGAAATTTGGTAGGAACATTCTGAATTTGGTAGGAACACTCGGACTCTGAGCCATATCAGCAAACAGGCACAGATGCTGTTTGACCGAGACGCAACTTAATTTAGCCATGTTCTCTCTTGTTTGGGCAAACAATTAAGCTGATTGGTCCACTCAATGCTGTTTCAATGTAAACATGCAAGTAATTAGCCGAACATCATCACGCAAGACCAAGGTTAGTAGTGACTGCCCTGGTCTCATGATTGATAGGTCTAGAGCGTCTGGGTAATGTTACGACAGGAAAGCACATGACCATGCCAAACAGTCAAATATGAACTCCTCAGAACAATTTTGACATTGGCATAACGTCGGAAGAAACTGCGAGCGATCAAGCGTAACAAAATACAGGGAAATCGTAACAGTTGGCATCTCTGTAGATCTTGGTGTTGGCAGTGAACCATCATCCCCTCTGGCAAGTGAGTGATCCAGAGACACCAATCATAGTTTAGTGGTGTTCTCAATCAGAGCAGGGAAAAGTCACGTTCCACTGACTTCCCCAAAGCAGCCCATGAAGTTCAGAATAAGAAAAAAAGAAGATAAAAAAAGAAATAATAGTATCAGAATACCTCGTTGAAGACAGCACAAAAAGTCATACACTACAATTTTTCGTACTTTGTGTGTGTGTGTGCTTGTGTGTGTGTGTATACATGCATAATGTGAACATACTCAGATTAAGTTTGGCAAATGGATGTATAATTGTATGTGTATATTTATGCAAAGTCTGTGCATCTGTGCACTTGTTTAATATCTATCCATCCATATATCTAATTACCTATTCTGTGTGTGTGCGCACATGTGTGTGTGTACTGATGTGCGTACACTCACTACAAGTTCACTTTCTTACATCTGTTTATGATGTGTGTTAGTACTTGTATACTGCATTATGATTATAAATTTAAAACTATCAGGTGCTAGCCTATTCACACTGTCATAGATGTGAAAGTGCGTGTGTATTTATCTCTGCATTGGCATGCTCTGACTGATGGAATGGGTGGGAATGGGAAGGGAGTCAGAAAGAAAGAGAGAGAGAGAGAAGGTGTCATAAAGCACCACTGTAAAAAACAAACAAACAAACAAAAAACCCCAAACAACACTATCAAATACAATCAAACAAAATCTTGACCGTTTCATTGATTAAATCTTACTCACCAGAATACAGGCTCGCACCGATAACTGCTCCCACACTACTCTGTTAGTTCTGGCAAATATCATGCCATGGCAGGCATGAATGTACTCAGTACCAAGAGACTTTGACTGGTGAAAAGTCATCTGTATATAGTCTTGTTTCTTGTCGCCAAGACGTCCACAGTATTCAAATTCCAAACACTCTCCTGTATTTACTTGTGATGTGGCCATGACTTGCAGATCTCTTCAGCCAAGGAAAGGCAAATTGTATCAAAAGAGGCCACAGGTGCCAAGCTGAGTGAAAGTCTGTTGACAACAAAGGTGTGGAAAAAATTATACCTTCTACAGTATTGGTAAATTGAAACAAAGCTGGCACTTACTGGATGCACAATGTACTTTAACAAAAAAACATGCAGCACAAAGGAAGAGAGAGAGAATCCGTGGACAACTGAAATCAGCAACAACCAAACAAAAAAACAAAACAAAAACAACAACAAACAAACAAAATGATATCACAAAATCTAGTTTTGAAAACAATTCAACAGCCCTATGTTATTCCAGTGAAAAGCTCTTAACCTGTTCATGCCAGAGAATTTGGTGTTGAAAAAGTCCTCTCCCCTTGCCAGGAAGATTCATTGGAAATGAATATACACAAAAATATTAGCAAACAAGAGAGAGGCAAGGCCTTCAAGACTCACTTGTGATAAATTAAGTCCCCTAGCATTAATTACAGAGTAATTTCCCTTTTTTGCTATCTGCACCAAAACGTTTGCAAAATAAATAAAAATTCCATGCTTAGCAAAAGAAGTTCCTGTTTGAACAAAAAAAATGATAATAATGACTCCTCTTGTTGTTGTGTCAGAATAAGAGGTCAAAGTGCCAAGTTTAGAGAATACAAAAAATATAAATATAACAGTAAATGCAGTTTGCATATAATTAGGCTTCTTTTTAAAAAAAAAATTTGTGCCCATCCCAGAGGTGAAATATTGTTTTAAACAAGATGACTGGAAAGAACTGAATTTTTCCTATTTTTATGCCAAATTTGGTGTCAACTGACAAAGTATTTTCAGAGAAAATGTCAATGTTAAAGTTTACCATGGACACACAGACACACGGACCCCCCCCCCTCCCCCCACTTCCCACACACACACACACACCCACAGACAACTGAACACCGGGTCAAAAATTATAAGTGATACAGGAATAAAGTAATTGTTTTTGTGAAGGAAAATGAACAAGGACTCTGAATCTGGCATTTTCCCCAATTATTTTTTATTTTTGATAACTGATCACAGATTTCAAATAAAGATAATATTTTTTTGTCCATATCTATTTCCAATTCCACATCAACAGAACAACATGAAAAACATTAAACAAAATACTGCTGGTAATGACATGCTTGATGTCAGGTTACACCTGTGGATGAAAATAAAATAGGTTATGAGTTCATGATTTTAACATTTGCAACTTTTGTGGTATGAAACTTAAAGTGAATTACCACATATTTTCATTCTGCACAACATCTAGGATCGCGAGTATCCATTCGTCCTACTCAGTTCTAATACGTCAATATTATATGATCATGCAAATCAAACTGGGAATCAGAAAGTCTCACAAGAACTGGCAGACAAATGATTAAAACACACAGACCCACGGTTATACTAACTCAATCAGAAACTACTGACGTGAAATGGAAAGAAACTCACCGAATCTGTGTGTGAAAGAAAACGAAACAAGGTCGCCGCCAAACAAAAGAAACCACCAGAAAGATACCGCATCAATTTTTCTTCGAGTAAAACAGTGCGCTCTGTGGTGTAGACCGTGATAAGTTTTGCGTTTGGTTTCTGTCACTATGATAACTGGGAAACGACAGGCCAATGTTGGTTGGAAAACTTGGATGACTTGTCAGATGACATGTCAATAAGGTAGCCGGTATGTGCGACAATACATCACAGTGCTGTGCCCTTGGGAGGATGTTGTATCACTTCTCTCTTTAATTTGTAAATATTTAAAAAAATGAAAAAGAAAGTCAGCGAAGACATTTTTGTTCCTACACTATCAATTCTAATTCCATAAGATTAAATTGTCACGCGACAGTTCGTCATTTTTAAAGAAAGTAACAAACACATCCATAGAAAAATAACAAACACAAACATAACTAATGGATCCTCCCTGTGCATCACCGACCACTCGTGATAGAAGTTTCAGCCTTCACACTGCTTGGTCTCAGTTGTTATCAAGCGGCCACGGGAAGAAGACAAACCATGACGCTCCTGACCACGCTTGGGCTGGTCTTTCTGATGACTGCATCCCTTGCATCAGAGGCTGAAAAACCCAAAGACACCGAGAAATGCGGCGTAGAGAGCAAAGAAAGTTGTGGATGTCAGCAGAGTCGGGACAAAGACAGCAAGAAGAAAGATGCAGACGAAACGGAAACGAAAGCAGACGACGCAAAAACCAAGTTTTATGTGGCAGAAAAAGGGGACACCCCGTATGCACGCACAAACCAAATGGTTCCGATTCCTGGCGGGATCTTCACTATGGGCACCGATGAACAAGTGTTTGTGGCCGATGGTGAGGGACCAGCAAGAAAAGTGAAAGTGGATCCATTTTACATGGACGTACACGAGGTGTCCAACGCCGAGTTTGAGCTGTTTGTCAACCAGACGGGGTATAAGACAGAGGTGAGAGAAACACATGTTCCTACATGCATGTGAACATTTAAACACACACACACACACACACACACACACACACCGAGCACACACATGTACGTGCATGAGGACACACAGTACAAAATTTAATGCACACACACACACACACACACTCACACACTCACTCACAAGCAGGAGAAAATGGCAACAGTTGACAACAAAACAGTAACACTAATGTAAGCAGAAACATTGTAAATGAGAACATGCATCATTTATTTACATTTTATTTGCTTTTCTGAGGGGTTGGGGTGTGATGGTAGTGGCTGCTTGTGGATCATCAAGTGACATTGGGGTGGGAGGGATTTGTAGTGGGTGGTCTTTGTGTGTGTGTGCATATGTGCATGTGTGTGTGTGTGTGTGTGTGTGCATGTATGTGTATGCTTGACATTTGTGATGTTCAACTTTATACAAATGATATAATATTTCACTGCTTTGCTTTTACAGGCTGAGTCGTTTGGCAATTCCTTTGTCATGGAAAATTACCTGAATGAAGAAGTCAAAGCGGAAATCACACAAATGGTTTGTTATTTATTAGCTCTGTGTATGTATGTATGTGTGTGTGTGTGTGTGTGTGTGTGTGTGTGTGTGTGTGTACTTTATGCATACGTGCATGTGGATATGTTTATGTAGTAAGCTTCTCATTTTTACTGCTGGTGTCTGTTATGAGTGTCCTGTATGCACACTCACAAATGCATGAGAGGGCTAGAGAGAGAGAGAGAGAGAAGCCTATAAGTATAATAGTATAAATTTAATAATTTCTAACATTTTTTTTTTTCCAAATCCATTAACTGAATTACTGAGACATAATACATATACACAGATTATCAGTATTGCACCATTATGAACCTGAGAGCAGACATGATATTCCCATTTCAATTCAATTAATGTTCCATCAACTGATTAAGGATTATATATATTGATATACAGCAATAGGAAACTACAGTGACAGAGCTGGGATACTGAACTGTAATCAGTGTTAAGACAAGTATTCTAAAATTTTGCAACTGTGATATTTCAAATAGAAATATAAAATTAATGAGGGTGCGTAGCTGAGGTATAACATGCTAAAGACACTGTCACATGTTCTGTGTTTGTGTGCTGTAGCTTCCTTTTTCTCTTGTATAATGTACAATTAATGGACTTTTACGTGTACGACTGTTTTACTCTGTCATGCTGTGTATGTTGTTTCCTTAACCCACTGAATGCCGACAAGGATATGGGAATCTTAAACATGCATATTTGACCTGCATATGTATTATTCAGTGAGTGAGTTCAGGTATTAGCATGTCTGCACAAATGTTGACCTGGGAGAAAAAAAAAAGAAAGAAAGAAAAAAAAAATCTCCACCCCCAACAGGCACCATGATGGAGATTCAAATCTATGGCCCTTAAATTTAAAGTCCAGCACTTTAAATTTTAATCATGCAGCTGCTGTGCTCATCACTATAGCATATACCCCCCCCCCCCCCCCCCCACCCCCCCCACCCCCCACCCCCCCAAAAAAAAGAAAAAGGGGGTTTGTCATTTAAACTGATTAAAGGATTTGTTCTGTGTTCTGTTTGGCTGATGATACTGTCCAGTGCCAAGATAACGTGACTGATATTGTTTATGTACACAAGGCACAGACACACACACCCACACATACTGAGTTATGCTCACTTTTCATCATGGAATGCATACATACAGTCTGGGAAGATCAGTGTAAATGGCACAGATGTTGCAGAATCAATAAGGCATTTATCCGACACCTCAACCCAAGCATAACAGTCATAAGAAGGTGAGCTGTATATTTAATATATATTCAAAGTGACATTGAGCTCTATGGATTTTTGTTGTTGTTGTTGTTGTTGGTTTTTTGGGTTATATATATATATATATATATATATATACATATGCATATATATATATATATATATATATATATATATATATATATATATATACATATGCATATATATATATATATATATACATATATACATATATATATATATATATCCTCCTCCTCCTCTCCCGTAGTCTGGGTTCAGACCGTTGGGGCACCGCTGCTGACCTGGCCACCACTCCTCTCCACTCTTCACGGTTTTCTGATTTCCTCAGGGCGTCACCGAGCGTCAAGCCTGTCCACCCCCGGATGTTGTCTTCCCATCTCTTCTTCTGCCGTCCTCTCCTTCTGCCTCCTTGTACGGTGCCTTGCAGGAACGTTTTGGCAAGACCAGATGATCGGGAGATGTGTCCATACCATCTAAGTTTGCGTTTTTTCACTATGGACAGAAGGTCTTCGTAGGGTCCAATACTTTGCTGGATTCTGTTCTTCACTTCCGTGTTAGTGATGTGGTCTCTGTAGGAGATGCCAAGTAGTCTACGAAAGCATCTCATCTCGACAGCTTGGATTCTTCTCTCGATGTCTGCAGTCAGGGTCCAAGTCTCGCAGGCGTAGAGCAATATTGATATAACCAGGGAACGCATCAGTCTGATTTTTGAGCTGAGAGCGATGTTTTTGTTGTTCCAGATGGTGTTCAGCTTGTTGAGTGCCGTTGTTGTTTGGGCAATTCTCGAGAGTACTTCTGGTTTAGATCCTTCATCTGACACGATTGCTCCCAGATATTTGAAGCTGTGGACTGTTTTAAGCTTTTCGTCGTTGACTTTGATGTCAATGCTGATGCCGTTGGTGTTGTTAGTCATCAGTTTGGTTTTCTCCGCACTGATTTGCATTCCATACGATGTGGAGGCTTTGTCTAGATGTTTGACCAGGCTTGCCAGTTCTTCTTCTTTTCCAGCCAGTCCATCAATGTCGTCGGCAAAACGTAGGTTTGTGATTGTTCTGCCGCCTATGCTGACTGTTCCTACATGCTCTTCCAGTGCGTCAGTCATTATTCTTTCTAAGAAGATGTTGAAGAGTGTTGGGGAGAGTAGACAGCCTTGTCTCACTCCGACTGTGGTTCTGAACCAGTCCCCGATGCTATTGTTGAGGTAGACGGCGCTGGTGGCTTTGTCATAGAGGTGCTGTATCAGTCTGATCAGGTTGGCGTTGATGTTGTACAGATTCATGGTAGCCCACAAAGCTGCATGCCAGACCCTGTCAAATGCCTTCTTAAAATCAATGAAGACATGGTAGAGGTCTTGTTGGTGTTGATGGTACCTCTCACATAGCAACCTCAAGTTGAAGATTTGTTCAGTTGTGCTCCTTCCTGGTCTGAAACCTGCCTGTTCTTCAGCAATGATGTTTTCTGCTTGTGGTTTCAGTCTGTTAAGCAGGATTTTCAACATGACTTTGCTGGGATGACTAATCAGGCTGATGGTGCGGTAGTTTTGACACTGCTGGAGATTGCCCTTTTTGGGAAGGGTGATGATCAGTGATTGTGTCCACGGTGTGGGCCATTCCCCTGTTTGCCAGATCTTGTTGCAGATTTTCAGTAGCACATCTATCATAACTTCACCCCCTGCTTGGACCAGTTCTGATGGGATGTTGTCCACTCCTGCCGATTTCCCTTTTTTCAGCGATGCTATTGCTGCCTCTATTTCTTCACGGAGTATGGGGTGATTACTGTTATCAGTGGCTGGTGGGACATTCAGTATTGCTGGATCACCTGTGGTCTGTATGTTGTATAGCTCTGAGCAGTATTCTGTCCATCGCTTTAGGATGTCTTGTTCTTCTGTTAGACATTTTCCATCCTTGGTCTGGATGTTGGACATAGTTCTACCTTGCCTTGTGTTGGTAAGTTCTTTCACAACTTGGTAGGCTTTCTTGCTGTTGTTTCTTGTCAGGTTTTCCTCTATGTCCTGGCATTTTCCTTCAATCCAATTCTCCCTTGCCTTCTTCATGCTTCTCTTGATTTCGGTGTTAACTGCTTTGTACTGTTTTGCCCCTTCTTCTTCATTCTTTTTCTTTTTCAGGTCTCTACGTTTGTCACACAGCTGTAGGATGTCGTCCGTGACCCAGGGCTTCTTTTTGATGCGTTGTTTTCCAAGAGTTGTTTGGGCTGTTTCAGTCACAGCTGCGTTGAAGTCGCTTACGAGTGTATCCAGGTCGGCGTCATCTGCATCGAGAGTGATGAGTGGCGCGAATTTCCCACCAATCATGGCTTGGAATGCCTCTTGTACTTCAGGATCTTTCAATTTTTCCAGGTCGAACTTCAGTCTTGAGAAGCTTTGTTTCCTTGTTTTCTTCAGTTGGAGTTTGAAGGTCATCATTACCAAGTCGTGGTCACTTGCAATGTCAGCTCCTGGGAAACTTCTTGTCTTGGCAATGTTCACGCTAGACTGGAAACGCTTCTTTACCATGATGTAGTCTATTTGGTTGTGGTGATCTCCTCCAGGGCTGTGCCATGTCCATCTTCTGGATGCTTTGTGTGGTCCAAATGTGTTTGTTATCTTCAGGTTGTTGAAGCAGGCAAATTCCAGGAGTCTCAAACCTCTTTCATTTGTAGCGTTGTTACCATATCGTCCACATGTGCCCTTCCAGGTGTTGTAGGAGTCTTCTCCGATCTTGGCGTTCCAGTCACCTTGTACTACTATGATGTCTTTCTTTGGTGTCTGATCAAGGGTTTCTTGTAGTTGTTCGTAGAACTCCTCAACTTCATAATCGCTGTGATCAGATGTTGGAGCATATGCTTGTATGATGGTGATGTTGAATGGGGATGCCCTCAGGCGGATGGTAGTGAGCCTGCTGGATATTGGTCGGCAGCCCATGACAGTATTAACAATGTCTTTGTGGATCAGGAACCCTACTCCATGTTCGTGTTTGTCCTCTCTACCACTGTAAAATAGTCTGTGGCCTTCAAGTGTGGGTATTTCACCGATGTTTTTCCATCGAGTTTCACAGAGTCCTAGGATGTGCCAGCGATATTTGTTCATTGCATGTGTCAGTTCTTCCAATTTTCCTGGCGTCCTTAGTGTTCTGACATTCCACGTGCCAATAGAGATGTTGTTCCTGGCCCGGAGCTTGTTGTTGTGTGGTCCACCAGTAGCACATTTGTCACCTCCACCCTGGTTTGCAATGGAAGGCGCGGTCCTTGTTGACCCGGGCGACGACCGAGCCGGTATGGGTTGAGTAGTGGTCGTCATTCATGCGGTGAGTCTTGGGCAGAAAAGCATGGCGGAGCCCATCCCTCTCCATGCTAGACTGGTCTAGCTGCGGCTTTCCTTGATTGGAGAGGCCGAGATCTAGTTTTGATATAGCGCCAGTTGCTCGCTCCCGTGCCGCGTCGGTTGAAACAACCTGCACCGTGTCCCCCTGAGGAAACACCCACATTAAATATATATATATATATATATATGTATATTCAGAGACAGTAAGCCATATATTGATATATTCAAAGAGACAATGAGTGAAAGGAAATCTTTTATATCCTCCTTTATGGTGGAACCATTATATGGTATTTTGTCATGGAAATCCAGCAAAGCTGCAGTCTACTGTGATAAAGAAAAGCGTTTAATCAATACTGTTTTCTTCTTCCTCCTCCTTATTCGCCTCCCATTAGATGAGCAGCCCAGTGTCCTCAATGAAGGCTGCCATCCATCACAGCTCCTCCAGGGTGATAAGGATGTTTTGAAGGATGTGGTCGGTTGTCATTGGTCCCTCACCACAAGGGCACTCTCCACTCTGTCCAATGCCAAATTTTGTGTGCATGTGGTGGAGTAGGCGGTTGTGTCCAGTCCTCAGGCGGAAGATCTTGACCTGTTCCCGTTGTTCCAGCAAATGGTATCTGTCTTCTGGTTTATATTTTGGTTGCTGGAGGTGCCACTTTATTCCTTGCTGTGCCTTGATGATTGTCTTAATTTCACTGTATGACACCAGTTTGTTGGCCTGCTCCTTCTGTGCACTGTCTTTTGCTAGAATGTCCGCTTTTTCATTGCCTCTGATGCCACAGTGTGCTGGTACCCATTGTATCACCACTTTCTCCACTCTGGCACTCAGGGCAACAAGGGCTGAAGTGAGATGGTTCTGTTCTTTGCAGCGGGAGTTCTTGAGGGCTTGGAGTATGGAGAGAGCGTCTGAGAACACCACCACCTGCCCTGTTGTTCTTGTGGAGTTCTGCGAGACTGTTGTGGCTGCCTCACAGAGGGCTTCTCGCTCAGCTCGGAAGTTGGTGGAGTATTTTCCTGTTGGGATTGCAATTTCTTCATCTCCATCTTTGTATCGGAGGAAGATTCCAGCTCCACCATCCCTTGTTGCTTCTGTGGCGGAGCCATCTGTAAAGAAATACTGTTTCAGCCACCCCCTGTGGCGCAGTGGTTAGAGTCGTAAACGGAGTAGGAAGAAGTCATTGGTGCAGCTATGGAAGTCTTGCGTCACCAACCAACACTGCAGGTATCTGTGTCTCTTGGGTCTGGCTGATGTCAGCATGGATTATGATATATAGTACAGTGTATAGTGTATCCTTGTAAGTAACAATAACAATGCACCAAACCTGAATGGATTTCCACAGTCCATGACAAGATTGTCATTGTTCATCATTAGATAAATACACAGAGGAATTGATAACGATAATATTATAAGAAGATGAAGAAGAGAAGAAGAAAAAGAAGAAGAAGAATGGATATATTTACACATAAGTATCCAGAAAACTTCTCAAAGAAGCTTTATATGATTTTTAAGATGTTGCCCAAAATTTTGGGGCACTCATGTCATCCTCATACAATGAGCTCATTTTTTTTAGATCCCCCTCACTCCCACACAGCCTCTCACTTCCATGCGTGTGGTGAATTTGTGTAAATGCCTTTTGTGTTTTCAGATTTATGGGGACTGTTGTTGGATTGATGTGGCACTCACTTGGTCTGGCTCTGTTACTAAGCAGCTTTTGTTGTTAGTAAATTGGTCACATCATACACAGTCTATCAATGGTCTGTCTATCTATCTATCTATATAATCTAGACAGGTACCATTGAACACCACTGAAGTGATTCATCAGCAGTGTAGGGTCTTCTCTGGTGTCTGGCTGCAAGGCAACCCAGCACTGATAGCTCCCATGGGAGACTGTTAGAGTTAGATCTGTAACAGCTTGAGCCCAGATTTGACTGTGTATACTGTGTATGCATTTATATAAATATCACATTTTATCAAGGAGATTCCAGATGGGTGGAAAGGGGGAAAAAAAAAAGAGTCATATAACTGAACCCAACATCCGTCTGAATATCAGAGTGGAGATACGTTGCGACCCCACCTGCTCCAAACCAGAGGTGTATGGGCCACATGATCCCTTGTAATGATGGAGAAACGCACTGTTGAGTGTTTGCTGTCCACTTGATGGATGCAGCTTTTATTTTAGTGTGCTGCTCAGATTTCCTGATGGACCCCACAGCTGTCAGCATCTCTCGGGCCTGGTTTATTTCAGGGTAAAAGATATACATATTATATTGGCAATTTGAACGGTAGAGTGCAAAACAAAAGACATATATGACAATTTGGAACTGTAGATTGCAAAATGAAAAATATGTATACATATTTATATGGCAGTTTGGAAACATAGAGTGCGACAACCATGCTCTCTCTTACTGAACTTTAAAACATCCATGTGCTCAGCTTTTATTTTCATGTCTGTAGTGAGCCTGCGTCAAGGTCTTAGGCTCAACAGGTTCACTGTGGTGAGCCTGTGTCAAGGTCTCAGGTTCCACAGGTTCACTGTGGTGAGTCTGTTCAAGGTGTCAGGCCATATCAGGACTGTCAAACCATGCAAATGCTCAACTACGTCAACACAAAACTGTCACAACAACAACAACAACAAAAACAAAACACTAAGACATACCCACAAAACACAGTTCATGACACAGTATCCCAAGCATCTAGCTCCTTAGGCAAATAAGATCAGGCCATGTTGAGGATGCCAGCCATTCTGCTTAACTCATTATCCCCAGATTACAATAGATCTTAAAAAAGGAAAAAACAATACTTAAAAGCGAAACAAAAAATATTTTTAAAAGGCCATATAGGCAAAGAACACTGCAGATTGGGAAGCTAGTGCCCATCCCAGTGTTCACATAGATCTACCTAATCGCCAGAGCAAAATAGCACAGTTAGTATATCATAGACGGCGGAAAAGAGAAAAAAGTGTCAAGGCTTGCTTGAAAATAGAAAGGGGAATGGACTGGGAAGGCAGAAAAAGAAGACTACAGTGAAGAAAGAAAAAAGGCAGAAACAAAGAGAGTGATAGAAAAGAGGAAATTTCTCATAATCCATACACTTTTTGATAGTTCTTAGTGGTCAGCAGTGGTCAGTAGTGGCTCGGGGTCAGAACCAATTAAAAGGTTCTAATATTGCTTGAAAGAGTTCACATAATCCAGTAAACTGATAATGGAAATTGCACATTTTGGTTTTGAAATCAACACACAGACACAGCGAAATTTATCACATCCCCCCCTTTTTTTTTTCCAGTTAACTAATTGCTAGTCTTATGTTTTAAAAAATAATCTTTCCACACATTGGATAAGTCGACTTTCTGTCAGAAGATGTTGACATATCATAAGTGTGGATAAATTGGCCATCACATAAGTCCGACTGTTTTGGGGGGTCCCTAGGGGGTCGACTTATCCAGACCCTCGCAGATTCTGTATCGGCAGATGAGCGTCTCAACCGTGGGACCTGTCTAACATTACACTGATAGGTACCATCAGAATACAGACACGTTGAGATGGGGCAGCTAAAATATGAGTGTTTATGTTGGGTGCCTGTGATTTGAACTGAACAGTATTTTGGACTGCAAGCTGGGTGCTCAGGAGAGCATTGGGCCCTGTGAACACCTTCCCATGCCAAACCCCAGACACAGTGTATATGAAATGGATGTGCCAATGGCCGTAAAAAAGCAGTGGGATCTAACCTGAGCTCTCAACCAGCTGAGCCAGTCAAGCACCCACTGGCCACTGACTGGCCATTATGTTGGGTGTTTTTTTTTATGGGCTCTTGAGCTGTGGTTAATTGTGGAGCAGCATTTTGTTGGCACTTTCATGTGGACATCTGATTGATTGTCGCTTTGTCAGCTTTTGATTGGATGTGTGTGTGTGTGTGTGTGTGTCTGTATGTGCATGTGTGTGTATGTGCATGTGTGTGTGTGTGTCTGTGTGTGCCCTTCAGAGAAAAAGAAGAAAAAGTGTGAGGGGTCAGGGTATAATGAAATAGATTTTTAAAGCCTGCAACAGAGAGAGAGACATGCATACGCACACCAACCTCATATGCAAATACCCAACTGGGCTATGAAATAAACTTACTCAAATATTAAACTAAAAACTCTCAACAGCCCCATGTGATTTTTTGGGAAACTTATTATTAAAAAAAAAAAAAGGCTTTGAGGTCTCACATTTAAAAAGAAAATATGTGTGTTCAGGTACTTAAAAGCTTCCCTGCACAAGTGGACAAGGGCATATGATGATTAAAAAAACAGTTCTTGTATTTGCTTTTCATTGAATCCTGTCAACTAATCATGATAATCTGTTTTAATTTTCATAAGCAATATACTAATATATAGAGAGTAAAATGGTACGGTAGTCTGGAAACTACATGTATACATTTCTAGGGCACTTTTCTGAAGACTAATCACATTCATTCTGTAACCCACAGATCTTGCTCCAGGATGACACCCACACGACTATTTAATTACACAGACACTAAAAAGAAGTTGTGAAAAGACCCATAAATAAATCCACCTAGAGATAACAATCCTGAGCATAAAGCAGTCGGTTGGACGGACAATCAATAAATCAATGAATTAAGCCATCAAGCTGGATAAAAATATGCACATGTCTGTGAGTGTGAGCAAGCTGTGGCCGAAGACACAAAGCCATCACAGCCAGCATGGCATAATTTATCATATATATTCCCTACTGCCCCCTAAATATGTCAGCTGTTCACCTGCTGCCTGCCTCCCTAATACTGCAGGCAGTTAACAGCTGGGTAATTGTTCCTCATCAGAGCTTTTCACTTAGGGGAGAATGAAATTATCATAATCTGTCAGTCTTGGGGAAAATCTGTTGGTAAACTGGTGTGTGTACGTGTGCGTCTGCATGTGTGTGTGTGTGTGTGTGTGTCTCGGGGAAAATCTGTTGGCAAACTGGTGTGTGTGTGTATGCGTGTGTGTGTGTATTTGTGTGTGTGCATGTGTGTGTGTGTGTGTGTGTGTGTGTGTGTGCATTCGCACATGTTTGCATCTCTTGCTCTGTGTTCCAGTCGGATCTTTTGTTTTTTTTACCCATGTTGAGACAAACTGAGAACTCTCTTGGTTTGTTTCTGAGCTGCCTGTTGAACTTGGCCCCTCTTTTATCAGAGGCTTCAGACTACTTCCTGACCTTTCAAAGTACCATTTCTCCTTCATTCATAAAATTCTTTGAGCTGGGGAGAGAACGGAGTTGATGCCTAGCAGGAATGACAGAAAATATTGTGAACCAGACTGTGGATTGGATTAGTTATTTTCTGTTCTTTTGTCTGGCAGTCATGAAATGAAGCTGCTTTTTTTTTTTTTTTCACCCACACACAGATTTTATGTGTGATACTCACAAACCCACATGCACACATGAATCAAACACTCTGGTATACATGTGTGTTCATACACCCTTTACATTTGAGTCTGATGTTGACACCCACTTCAGGTGATGTGTCCGATGGAAATAACAGCCTTTGAAAGTGGGGGACGGCGACCTTTCTAGCACTAAAACCGACACCACAAGAACATTGACGCCACATTGATGGGCAGAGAAAATGACATGTTGGGTGCTCACTGTGAACAGACAACATTTTGATTGCAAACTCTGTGCTCTCTATGCTGAACTAATTGCTCTCTCTCTCTCTCTCTCTCTCTCTCTGAGTCTCTCTCTCTCTCTCTCTCTGTCTCTGTCTACTGAACTAATTGCTCTTTCTCTCCCTCTCTCTGTGTGATGTATTTATTTGTTTGACATGACCATTGATATGTATGTGTAACATCTGATATGGCTGTGATCTGTTTGTTTATATCCATATACACTCCTTCATGAGAGGCTATGGCCTTTCGATGAATAAATCATTGGCATCCTTCTCTGTGTATACTGAACTAATTGCTCTCTCACTCTCCATGTACTTAATTGCTCCCCCCACCCCCTCTCTCTCTGTGCTGAAGTAATTGCTATCTCTGTCTGTCTCTGCTGAATTAATTGCTTTCTCTCTCTCTGTCTACTGAACTAATTGCTCTCCCCCCCTCCCTCTCTCTGCTGAACTAATTGCTCTCTCTCTCTCTCTCTCATTCTCTCTTTCATTAGGGCTGTAGTTAGGCCAATGTCAATAAAAAGCATCTGAAGTGTCATTCTCTCTTTCTCTGTCTACTGAACGAATTGCTCTCTCTCTCTCTCTCTCTCTCTCTCTCTCCCCCCCCCCCCCCCCCCTCTCACCCACAAACATGTCACTCAATAACTGCCACAAAATGGGCAGGTAATACTAGATAGCAATTTCAGTCTCTGCCATGAGAGAAAAAAACAAAACAAACAACCACCCCAAAACCCAGGTGATGGAGAGGTGTGTGTGTGTGTGGAAATTGCTCTCAACACTTAATGACCCATGTGCAGTAAAAGGAGACAGCAGCAGCTGAGCACAGGGTATTGCTAGGGTGGTGGCCGTCATACATTGGGCCAGAGAGAGAAGGATCACAGGCAATGACAGCTTTGTCTGGACGGGCGCAATAGCCGAGTGCTTAAAGCGTTGGACTGTCAATCTGAGGGTCCCGGGTTCGAATCACGGTGACGGCGCCTGGTGGGTAAAGGGTGGAGATTTTTACAATCTCCCAGGTCAACATATATGCAGACCTGCTAGTGCCTGAACCCCCTTCGTGTGTATACGCAAGCAGAAGATCAAATATGCATGTTAAAGATCCTGTAATCCATGTCAGTGTTCGGTGGGTTATGGAAACAAGAACATACCCAGCATGCACACCCCCGAAAGCAGAGTATGGCTGCCTACATGGCGGGGTAAAAACAGTCATACACGTAAAAGCCCACTCGTGTGCATACGAGTGAACGTGGGAGTTGCAGCCCACGAACGCAGAAGAAGAAGAAGACAGCTTTGTCTGCTGTTGTATCTCTGGACTGGAGATTGACGTCAGAATTGATCATACGTCTTGAGTGATTTAAAGGGGATGTTTTATAAATACCCCTAGCCTTTGAAAATGTTATTCTGCGTTGGGAGGGATTTAGGGGAGAGTTTGTGGGAAGGGATGGAAATGTAAATTGTGTGTGTGTGGTTGAGTGTGACTTGAGTGAGAGAAGTTGAGAGAAAGAAAGAGTGTGTGCATTGTCATGTTTATATGTTCACATTCAAACTGACATACACTCAACTCACGTAGAATTAGTTTACAAGGTACTATATTCTATTTAGGCTACAATTCAAGAACAGTGTTAATGCTCTCTCTCTGTGCTCATATTCTTTCTTCAGGGATGGAAGGAAAGTCTGGAACCACCACACATAGGCGCTTGCATGTGTATACTTGCAGGCCATAACATGCATGTGTTGTGTTGTGCTGTATGTGAGAGAAAGAAAGAACGCTTGCATATGCTGTGTTGTGCTGTATTGTGTATATGCTCAAATAATGGGTGTGGTTTTTTTTTTCAGTATCCTGTGATTTATTTTTTGCTTTGATGACAGGTGTCTTTCTTCCTGTATGTATGTATGCGTGTGTAAAGAAAGAAGTGAGGGTAGGGGAAGGGTTAAAGGGGAAAGGCAGGGTACAGACTTGTGCATGTGCATGTGCGCGAGCGCACGTGTGTGTGTGTGTGTGTGTATGTGTGTGTGTGTTTGCGCCTATAAGTTATTCATTGCGTGGTGTTTTGTTTTGCTGTGAAAGGGTGTGAATGGAGTTTTTGCATGCTTGTGGTATTTGGTGGCGGTTTTATACCTTTCAACTGTGATTTCATGTCTCAGAGTTATTCTTTTATTTTCCTTTCATATGATGGCTGATGTCTGCATAGTGGTAAGGGAAATGTATTGTTTTTGTTGTTGTTTTTTTGGTGGTTGTTTTTTTTTAATGTATTTGTTCTTTAGATGTCATGATTAACTAACTGAATATTTTCCTTATAAATGATGATAGTAATGTACTTTAAAAAAATTTTTTTTTTTAATGTTTCACTTTATCATAAAATGCATTATTTTCTTACCTGAATGCTTTCTTTTTAAATGAAATTAACTCACTCAGTACGGCCAGTCCTCTCTTCTGCTCTACACAGACCCCTCGGATGTCCAGTGGGTGTCTGAATGACCCAACCTTTAGCTTCCATCGTCAGAATTGTGGTATTCTTTGTCAACATTCACCTCTTCAGTATAAGAGCCTTCCGCTTGCACTATTTTGATGATGGTAATTGGGGTGAAACGCTGTTAACGTCGTCTCTTTCGCCGTTCGTATGGAGAGAGTTAATGTGTGCATGGTGATCAGGGAAGGGTGTTCCGGTTAGTCATTGTTTTTGTTTTGTTTTTCGCTTTGACATTTGTGGATTAGCATTTGAATGAACCCAAAGAAACTGTTCTCTTTTAATTGCTTGAAGCAGACAGTGTAGTATTTTGAATTGAACTGAATTGAATGCATGTAGAAAATAGATGAATTAGCATGTGTATGTGCATGCTTGAGTGTATGTGTTTGCATATATATATATATGCACGTGCTTGCATACAAGTGTATGCGAATGTGTGCTCATGAGAATGTTTTAGTATGTGCATAATTGTAATTGTTATTATTCCCTATGGCTGTCTTTATATGCATACACAAATATAACATCTTTAGCAGGCAGGCACACACAGAGTAACCAACGCATACTCCAAAACAACACATGTTTGTGTTGACACATAGATTTGCAACACAGGTAGTATGCAGGCACTCAGAGTTACCAAAACTCACACACATGGTCGCACACACACACACACATATACACACATACACACACACACACACATACATGATCACACATACACACACACACCTACTGCCCAAACTCCCTAATTTAACTATCACAGTCACCATCAACAAAGCCAAACCCCCAACTAATGTGTGCAATAATCCACCACAATGACAAACGAGTAACATGTACAATAATCCACCACAATGACTAACAAGTGACAAGTACAATAATCCACCACAATGACTAACAAGTGACATGTACAATAATCCACCACAATGACTAACAAGTGACAAGTACAATAATCCACCACAATGACTAACAAGTAACTTGTACAATAATCCACCACAATGACTAACAAGTAACTTGTACAATAATCCACCACAATGACTAACAAGTGACATGTACAATAATCCACCACAATGACTAACAAGCGACATGTACAACAATCCACCACAATGACTAACAAGCGACATGTACAGTAATCCACCACAATGACTAACAAGTGACATGTACAATAATCCACCACAATGACTAACAAGTGACATGTACAGTAATCCACCACAATGACTAACAAGTGACATGTACAATAATCCACCACAATGACTAACAAGTGACATGTACAATAATCCACCACAATGACTAACAAGCGACATGTACAATAATCCACCCAAACGACTGTGTGCAGGTGGCAGCAGCCCCATGGTGGTTGCCAGTGGAGGGTGCCTACTGGAGACAGCCTGAGGGGAAAGGCAGCAACCTCAAGCACAGGTACGATGGGCACAATAGCCGAATGGTTAAAGCATTGGTCTTTCATTCTGAGGGTCCCGGGTTCAGATCTCGGTAACGGCGCCTGGTGGGTAAAGGGTGGAGATTGTTCCGATCTTCCAGGTTAACATATGTGCAGACCTGCTTGTGCCTGAACCCCCTTCGTGTGTATACGTAAGAAGAAGATCAAATACGCACATTAAAGATCCTGTAATCCATGTCGGCGTTCAGTGGGTTATGGAAACAAGAACATACCCAGCATGCACACCCCCAAAAGCAGAGTATGGCTGCCTACATGGTGGGGTAAAAACAGTCATGCACATAAAAGCCCACTCGTAAAAGCCCACTCGTGTACATGTGAGTGAACGTGGGGAACTGCAGCCCACGAATAAAGAAGAAGAGTAGAAACACAGGTACACGCTTTTTCTTGTTTTGTTTTTTGTCTCAAAAGGTTTCCCTGTGTGAAATTCGGGCTGCCATCCCCAGGGAGAGCACTTTGTCACAGTGCAGCCACACCCCCTTGTTTTTTTTGTCTTGTTCTGTCTACAAGTATATTTGTTTTACTATCAAAGTGTACCGTTCTGCAGAATTGTGCCAGTGGCAGCCCTTTTGTCGTCATTGGTTCTTTTACGTGCGCAAAGTGCATGCTGCAAACAGGACCTCGGTTCATCATCTCATCTGAAAGAACCGCACCAAGACCACCACTCAGGGTCTAGAAGAGGGGGTAGTAAAAAAATTCCTGGTCCATGTGAGATTTGAACTCAGTGATACTCGGTACCTAGTAGAGCGGTGCATTACCACAAGGCCACCACTCCACTTATTTTACAGCTCCCACCTCCACTCCCTCAGCTGCAAGGGGGGCTTTGATATAAGTATGAATAAGATAGGACTGCTAAGCTGGTCTTCAATATAAACACACGCTTCTATCACTCACTTGCAAGAAAACAGTTAATAATTTCAGACATGCATGTTTAGAACAAGAAACATCAATATCTGTTTATGTCTTCCCTCTCTCTCTCTTCCTTTTGTCTCAGTCATCCCCTGCTCCCCCCCCCTCCCTGCACCCCCCTCTCCCCAATCCAACCATTGTTTCCATCCCCTTTTTCTGTGTAGGTGTGTCAAAGCCTGCTTCAGTGCATGTACAATGCAGCCACACACACACACACACACACACACACACACACCACCACCACCACCACCACCACCACAGCACAGCACAGCACAGCACAGCACAGCACGCACACACACACACACCACACCACACCACACCACACCACACCACACCACACCACACACACACACACACACACCACACACACACACACACACACACACACACACACACTGAGTCACACTCACATATAAAGTTCTATGCATATCCCCCATTTTCCCCTGATCTGTTACAGTCAAAAGACGTTTAACTAAAGAATGATTGAGTGACATCATTGCTTATACCATGTAATAGCCCAGCTGACTGCACAGGGCGCTTTACATGGAAGAAAATGTAAACAAATTACCTGAACCACTCATGACCGCTCTCTCTCTCTCTCTCTCTTTCTTTCCCCCCAAAGCCACCCCCCCCCCCCCCGACACCCCTGCCCCCTCCCCCCCTTACCACCCCCTCTGCCTCTCTGTCTGCTGAACTAATTGCCCTCTCTGCCTCTCTGTCTGCTGAACTAATTGCCCTCTCTGCCTCTCTGTCTGCTGAACTAATTGCCCTCTCTGCCTCTCTGTCTGCTGAACTAATTGCCCTCTCTGCCTCTCTGTCTGCTGAACTAATTGCCCTCTCTACCTCTCTGTCTGCTGAACTAATTGCCCTCTCTACCTCTCTGTCTGCTGAACTAATTGCCCTCTCTACCTCTCTGTCTGCTGAACTAATTGCCCTCTCTGCCTCTCTGTCTGCTGAACTAATTGCCCTCTCTACCTCTCTGTCTGCTGAACTAATTGCCCTCTCTACCTCTCTGTCTGCTGAACTAATTGCCCTCTCTACCTCTCTGTCTGCTGAACTAATTGCCCTCTCTACCTCTCTGTCTGCTGAACTAATTGCCCTCTCTGCCTCTCTGTCTGCTGAACTAATTTGCTCTCTCTCTCTCTCTCTTTGTCTGTGCTACCCAACCCTCCCCCCTGACACCCTGCCCCCCCCCCCCCCCCCCACCCAGCACTTTCCTCTCATACCCCATGCATGCAAAGTGAGTTGACATGCGTGGGGCAGTGTCATAGAAGTAAGGCTGTTAACTCACTGGAGACTGGCAGTTTTCTCATTTTCATCCCCCCCTCCACCCAGCCTTCCTAGAGACCCCATGTCATGATGTCCAAGCGGGTGTCTGAAGGGTCTAGCCTGAAGCTTTCACTGCGAGAAATGCGGTACCCTTTGTCTTCACCCACATCTTCAGTGCAAGAACCCTCCGTTTGTAGCATTCTGATGACGTCAGTGTCTGTGAATCACTGCTGTCGTGGTCTCTTTTGTCGTTGGTACAGAGAGAGTTAAACCAAAAGAAAGAAGGGAGGGAAGGTGTGCATGAAAGAGACACGGGATGGTGTGTGTGCAGAATGGACCACCCAGTGCTCCATGTTTCGTGGAATGACGCTGTGGCCTACTGCCAGTGGGCCGGCAAGAGGCTGCCCACGGAGGCCGAGTTTGAGTTTGCCTGCCGCGGGGGGCTGGAAAACAGGTAGAAACACTCGGGTGGGGAACTGTGTGTGCGCAGGCGTAGTTGTGTGCATGCTTCTGTGTGTGCTTTTGAGTGAGCGAGTGAGTGTGTGTATTGTGTGCGTATCACTGTGTGTGAGTGTCATCCCTGATGTTGTGTGGGGTGTCTGTGTTTGTGTGTGTGTGTGAGATTTTTTGTTGTTGTTTGTTTGTTTAAGCTTTTGCTCATGCATGTGTGTGTGTGTACACACAAATTATGTTGACCTATTGATCATTGTTCAATGTATGTATTAGTGTGTGTGTGAGTGTGAATGTTAATGTGTGTATACAAATATACATATGTATATGTATTTTTGTATGTATGTATATATTCATTTATATATCCATATATCTATATATATACAGAGAGATTTATACAGATAATTTTCCCATATGTGTGTGTGTGTGTGTGTGTGTACATTTGGCGGGATTCAAGCCACAGACCTCACAAACCTAGGAAAAGAAATACCCTGACGCCCCACTCACTGTCATAACAGCTATTGATTCTCGCTCAAGCGATAAGCAGCTCTAGCCAGTACAGTATGTCATTTACAGCAACTTGGGTGGGAAAAAGGAGCGGTGGAGGTGTTTGCGGATGAGCAGGCAGTGGATCAATAGAAGGGAAATTGGAAGGAAAAGGACGGCTCCTCTGATCAATGAAGCCCCTTTTCAGGTGCCTTGCACCATCTTGTGGAGGGGGGTTTCGGGGGGACAAAAGAGGATGTATGATATATAAAAAAAAACAACTGCAAAAAAAACACTAACCTGACAGCTGAAACTGACAATCACTGAAGGTATGAAATCTGCCCCATAAATAGTTGTGTGTGTGTGTGTGTGTGTGTGTGTGTATGAAATCTGCCCCATAAATAGTTGTGTGTGTCTGTGAGTCAGTGTGCGCATGCATGTAAAATTTTTCATTTCTGTTTAGGTACTTGCCAGTATACTGCCATTCTGTGTGTTTATGTACGTCTTTTATAATACACACGTACATAAACATTTTTTTAGACACAGCTCCTCACAAGCATGTAGACATTTTCTTATGTATAGATACATGATGCTGGCGTACGTACAGTTATCCATCATTCATGTATACCAACATACATACTCGCCCAACCCCACACAGTTATGCCCCCCTTCCCATTTGCCCTCCCCAACCCTTCCTGCCCCAAACACACACACACACACACACACACACACACACACACACACACACACACACACACACACCAACCAAAAAAATACACATGGACATATACGCACACGCCCTTGAAATAGTTCCTTTCATTTTTCCAAGATGTTTCCGTTTAAGTACTTGCCAATCTACTGCCTTTCTGTGTGTGTTTATGTATACCTTTTATACGTATACAAACACACACACTATATACATTTTTATACACAGTTGCACACAAGCTTGTACACATTTTCTTATGAATGTGTACATGATGCTGGTATACTTACACACATCCGTGACACATGTACACCTACATACACACTCACCCAACCCCCCATACAGTTGCGCCCCCCCCCCCCCCCCCTCCTCTCTTACCTACCCAACCTTCCCTGCCCAACCACCACTGTCCCAAACACACACACACACACACACACACACACACACACACCCTTGAAATAGTTCTGTCATTTTTCCAAGACGGATTCCTGGGTAGCTCAGTTGCAGAGCCAGACTGATTAGAGTGACAGGGCCTCTCCAGGAGTGAGACGACCAGCGATGAATAATAATGTTGGTGAGGTTTCCTGCCACAGAGGCGTGGTCAGTGTGGCGAGGATGGTGCATGGTGTGTCTCTGCGTGGGCAGGCTGTTTCCCTGGGGCAACAACATGAACCCCAAGGGAGAGCACTGGATGAACATCTGGCAGGGCAAGTTCCCGGAGGAAAACACTGCGGAGGACGGCTATGACTATACCTGCCCTGTAAGTCCCTTTTCTTTTTTCTCTCTTTCTCCCTCTTATGTTGCCACATGTGCGCATGAATGAGTGTGTGTGTGTGTGTGTGTGTGTGCACATGGGTATGTGTGTGTGTATGTGTGCATACGTGTGTGTGCGTGCGTACCTGTGTGTGCGTGCGTACGTGCGTGTGTGTGTGTGTGTGTGCGTGCGTACCTGTGTGTGCGTGCGTACGTGCGTGTGTGTGTGTGTGTGTGTGTGTGTGTGTATTTGGCTGTGTGTGTATGTTGTGTGTGCGCGCACGCATGCACGCATGCGTGCGTGCGTGTGTGTGTGTGTGTGTGTGTGTATTTGGCTCTGTGTGTGTGTGTGTGTGTGTGTGCGTTGGGAGATTTGTGTATGGGCTGATGGCCTTCACAGTTGAAACACTTGTCTTTTTGCTGTCCTGCTCTTTGTGACTTGAGGATCAAAGGTATTCAGCCCAGATATTTTCATAACCCAAGTCACTATAGATTTAGTTTGCTCATGTCCTTCAGGAACAAGATTATTGTACTTTCTAACCTGCCATTCTGTGTTTACAAAGCTCTGAAAAGATTGCTTATGCTATAGTTACAACTTATATTACAAACCTAAAAAGTTGACTTTTTTTTTTAAAGGTTTAATAAATCATAGCAATAATAACCACTCTTGTCCTGTATAGATTAAAACTGAATAAGACATTTTTACATTCTCTCTGTCTCTCTCTCTCTCTCTCTGTCTCTCTCTCTCTCTCGTGTTTTAGTCATCTGGATTTTGTTTCAGTGTTTGCCAGTTTGTGATGGTGGTATGAAAATATTTGAGCTTTAAAAATCAAGTTTATGATTACCATGTCAAGAAGGCATCAAAGCATGCAGATCCTTACAGAAGATCCTTATATGCTACATGACATCTGCTTTTTAACGAAATATAGAAAAAGTGAGGGGTGGGTGGGTGGGGGTGGTGGTGGTGGGGGTGATTCAGGCAGATGCCTGACCTATGCAAAGACCTAACGCACTGAGAGCATGCCAGATGTTGCAGCAACAAAAGACATTCTTCTTCTTCTTCCTCGTTCACCTCCCATTAGATGAGCAGCCCGGTGTCCTCGATGAAGGCTGCCGTCCATCGCAGCTCCTCCAGGGTGCCGTACAGTTTGGCTTCCACTGCTGTCAGTGTTGGCCAATACTTCCTCCTGGATGCTGCATGCATCCTACAGTCTTGAAGGATGTGGTCGGTTGTCATTGGTCCCTCACCACAAGGGCACTCTCCACTCTGTCCAATGCCAAATTTTGTGTGCATGTGGTGGAGCATGCGGTTGTGTCCAGTCCTCAGGCGGAAGATCTTGACTTGTTCCCGTTGTTCCAGCAAATGGTATCTGTCTTCTGGGTTATATTTGGGGTGCTGGAGGCGCCACTTTATTCCTTGCTGTGCCTTGATGATAGTCTTGATTTCATCGTATGACACCAGTTTGTTGGCCTGCTCCTTCTGTGCTTCGTCTTTTGCCAGAATGTCCGCTTTTTCGTTGCCTCTGATACCACAGTGTGCTGGTACCAAGAAATGAGAAAAAAAAGGAATTTGTATAATATAAAAATAAAATCTAAATAAGCCAGTTCTATAGGTAGATAAATAGTTTTAAAACTTAAAAATTTGTAATTGAAATCTGAGTTTGTTCTAATGCCTTTGTAAATCAGAGCAAGTATGTGTGCATGTGTTTTTATTTATCAGTGACTGACATTATTAAAGATAAATGCTTCAAAAATACATATATGAAAAAAAAAGAAAAAAAGATTTACACCTGTGGCCTCATCACATGTACAGAAATACAATACCTTCTGTAATCATAGTTTCATCACAGCAGCACTCGTTTAGAGAGAGAAACCAGAACCCCAAATACGCAAGTGATTATTGTGACACACACTGCACGTCGTTGGTGAAAAAAAAAAAAAAGAGGAAAAAATGGACACCATAAACAATATATTTACAGCAAGGTACGTAGTGGAAGAATACAGGCACAGGTAATGGCCGGTGTAAAGTGATGCATGAAATGACACACAAATTGGGGAGAGAGAAAAAAGAAGAAAAACAAGTTTGCCTTTTGCCTTTCTGATCACGTGATTAGCCACATCTGAAACATGGTACATTGCTTCATCAAGGCAACATCACAAGCTCCCCCTCCCCATCATTTAAAAAACAGCAAACCTTTTGAAGTATGTGGGGTGTATGCTAATGTATAGTGTGTGTCCAAGACTGGCTTATGAAATGAGAATATGTTACTGTCAGGTGTGTTGCTTTTGATTTAAAAAAAACAAACAAAATGTTAGTGCACATGATCATCATTTAATTTTGAAGACAAACAGCATGCAACCCAACAAAGAATGTTTAACAAAGAGCTTAACTCCTGCACACACAGACACAGACACACACACACACACACACACACACACACAGAGTTGAGCATACCACATGTATAGTAGCATACTGTTTAGATGGATATACCACAGCCTAACCAATTGCTGAGAGAAGAGATGAGTTTTGAGGTGATATCCAAAAGAGGAGAGGGAGTCAGAGTGTGTGAGGTTGTCAGGGAGTCTGTTCCATGTCTTTGGGGCTTCTTTTTCTTTGTTCACAGGCTTCACTTCCCACTCAGTTGTGTGTATGAGTGGACTTTCATGCGTATGGCCACATTTACTCTGCCATGTAGGCAGCCATATTCTGTTTTTTTTGGGGGGTGTCCATTCTTGGTATGTTCATGTTTCAATAACCCACCAAACTCTGACACAGATTACAGGATCTTTGACATACGTATTTGATCTTCTGTATACCTATGCACACAAAAGGGGTTCAGGCACTAGCAGGTCTGTATGTATGTTGACTTGGGATATCAAAATAAACCTACCCCCTTAACTCACTAGGTGCACCAAAACTCTTGATCTTGGGCCAAAAACCAGTGATCTAACCATTCAGCCAAACCACCCATCTGTTTTGGGCTTGAAAATATGTTGTTCACACACACAAACTGTGCCACCACCACCACCATTATCAGAAAAATGTCCCCCCCGCCCCCCCTCTCCCACTCAGGCTGAACAAGTCCACCCGCCGACCCATTTCTCACCCTCCCACCCCTCACCCCCCAAAACCCCCTCACCAGTAAGGTGTGGAGTCACCCAGAATGACCGCTGACATATGATGACAGGCAAAACAAAGAGCAGAAGCGAAGGTTGCTGCAACAAAAACAAAAAAAAAGAAAAAGAAAAAAGAAAGACTTCATTCTTTCTCTTCTTGAGATGATGATTGTGTCAAAGGGAAGTGGGGGGTGGGATGGGGGGTGGAAGGGGAAGAGGAGGGTGGAGGGGAATCTTCAAGCCAGAGGCAATCCTCCAATGCCCTCATGCCCCTCCTATCCCCCCTGCTCTCCCCCCTGCCCCCAAGAAAAAACAACAGAAGAAAACAACGCAAAAAAAACAAACAAACAAAAAACAGTCGTGCGTCTTGTGCCCTTGCAGGCCTGTAACAGAGACAACAGATGGATCACATGTTTGTGATGTGTGGTGGTGGTGGTGTCGTTGCAGGTGACGACCTTCCCCGAGCAGAACAAGTACGGCCTGAAGAACATCATCGGCAACGTGTGGGAGTGGACCCAGGACTGGTGGGACACCAGGCACACCACTGACTTCCAGGACAACCCTGTGAGTCTGCACTTCTCTTTCTTCATGCTGTGTTCAGAATCAGAATCAGAATCAGAATGCCTGTATTATCTGAGTAGAGAGATTAAGTGTGGTGAAGTCTGTGATACATACATACATGCAGATTACAAGCAAAACGGTAAAATCTGGCGTACAACATAATACTGGTGTATAACAGAATAACACTCAACTCAGTTATTGCGAAGCAAGTCCGATATTTGATTGTTGGCTTACATGTATGAACAGTGTGTGAGTGTGTTGCAACATCCCTGTTTCTGGTTTTCTTTGTGTGTGTGTGTGTGTGTGTGTGTTGGTTGGTCATTAATTTAGCATCTATTCATTGAAGTGATTTTAATTCGGGAGGGGTGGGGGGAATGGGGGGGGGGGGGGGTTGTGCTGTGCGTGTGTGTATGTGTATGACTACATGCTTGAACTGTGAGTACATACATCTATATCTAAATACATATCTATATATGTCTATCTGTCTATCTATCTATATATATATCTTGTGTGTGGTGTGTATGTGTGTGTTAAAATTTGCCTTTCTTGTTTTATCTGCTTTATGATAAGAGTACAAGACAACAAATATTATGTCTTTATTCTTGTCAGAAAGTTTCCTTTCCCTAACCCTGATCCATTTACTTTTTTTTTTGTATGTAGTGTGTGTGGTGTACGTGTGTGTGTGTTGGGGTGGGGGTGGGGGGGATTTGAATGTGTGTAGCACATCCCCTGATAGAAATAACTTAAATGCTTATGTCATGCACTCCAGTCTACAAGACACCCTACATTCATAGCTCAGAACAGACAGCATCTGCTTGAACTCTTCAACTGGCCATCTACAACTGTAACCTGACACTGAGTCAAAGAAAATGCAGTCAGAAATACAGATCTTTATGTCAGCTTCTTTCTTTTTTCTCTTGACTTGAAAATATCTCCAGTTTGATCATTCTTTATAGTGGGATCTTTGTAGGATATCCATGGGACACATGCACATACACACACACACACACACACACACACACACACACACAAAGACATGCACGAAAAGTGTTGCAGGGTGTCCAGAATATTTAGTTGTGTGTGTGTGTGTGTGTGTGTGTGCTGTGCTGTGCTGTGCGGTGCTGTGCAGTGTGGTTCGTTGTGTTTGTGTGTGTGTGCGTGTGAGAGAGAGAGACAGACAGACAGACAGACAGAGATTCTTAATTGACATGTACATTTCATACATTACTGTAAAGGACCATCCAGTTAAAATTATTGATTTTTTTTTCCTTAAAAAGCTCCGCAACAGATGCCAGAGACATCCCTTTAAACTTGCTCATAAAATTTGTGGTTTGATTGAAATGTTTTAACAACAGATGTACAGCCTTTCTTTGAAGAAGTATTCTTCAGTTCTCATGGTTGTGAATGCTATTTATAAGTTAATCTATAATGGTTGCTTAACTAGTTTATAAGTTAACCTGATGGTGTTACTCAGCTAGTTTATAAATTAACCTAATGCTAGCTTAGTTAGTGGTTGCTCACCATATTTATTTATAACCCAGCCTGGTGGTAGTTGCTTAGCTAATCCATAACAGGGTTCGTCACTAACGGGAGCGCTGAGCGGAACGCTCTGAAAAAACAAATTGCGCTCTGGAAAATTCCTTGACTCAGAGCGCTTGCGCTCTTGATTTTGAAAAGACATAAGCATACACTACTGTATCTAAATTGTTATTCCATTGTCCATCACAAACAAGAGTCAAAAGCGCGATCGTTTTGCATTTACCGAAGTTTGAAAGCCGTCTGTTTACGTTTTGTTAGTTCATCCGGAAGTAGGCCTAGTGAATCAGGGGAGGCTATGCAAAAGAGCGCTCTTCAGACTTGAAGAGTAGAAAAGTGGAGCGCACGATCGATTTCGCGGCCGTGCAAAATCAAAATGCTGAAATATTTGATCCCAAAAAGGAAGGCTGATGGTTTTTAGTGTGCGCTCTTAGTTTTCAGTTTGCGCTCATCAAAATTCTGAAACTAGAGCGCAGGCGCTCATGTGAAAAAATGTTAATGACGAACCCTGCATAAGTTAGTGGTTTCTTAGCTGATTCATGAATTGATCTGACAGTGGTTGTTCAGCTAATTCCTGAATTAACCTAGCTGACAGTTGTTGATTATCTGAATTAAAAGTTACCTGATGGTATTTTCCTGGTTGTGTGCAGAAAGGACCAGCCTCTGGTACGGACAAAGTCAAGAAAGGGGGTTCTTACCAGTGCACAATTGTAAGTGATGTTATGTGAATGACCATTTACGTAACTGATTCGCCATGAGAAGATCTCAGTGCTAAGAGGAGTTTCCTTTTTTCTTTGTTTTTTGTTGGTTTTTTTTTTTATGACTGACATGAAATCAGTAGCAAAACATGCACACACACACACACACACACACACACACACACAGTAACTGTACATTGTAATAGCTATGTGAGTGTGTGGCATTGAGGATGGGATTTTTCAATCACTGAAAGAAATGTCTTTGCATTCATTTCACAAAACAGTTTCTTTTCATTTCTATAGATAGACTCCACTTGTTAATAAAATATGTTTAAAATTGTATTGTTAAGCATTTGATAAGTATTCATTAATTTTAAGCATGCCCTGAATTAACTGCTAACTGAAATGAATATGTCTATATAACTTTCAATTATGAGGTTTTTGTAAAACATTATCATGATTTGAGGGGGATACAAATTGCAAAAGCAAGATTGAAAAGATTGTTGGTGTCAGAATATTAAAGAATGAAAGGTGGGGGTATGGGGGGTGATAAAATTGCAAAAATCCATACCACAAAAGAAAGGCTGAATAATAGCATACACAGATGCAGTATGCAGCACAACAATATTGGTCACAGTATTCTGGAGAAGAAAGAAAACGTGTATGCTATTATTCAGCCTTTCTTCTTTTTTTGGTGTGGATTTTTGCAATTTTATCACCCCCACCTTTCCCTTTTTCTTTCCCCAGCAGTGCCACACATCCATGATTATCCCTTTCCTTTCCCCAGCAACACCACACATCTATGATTATCCCTTTTCTTTCCCCAAGCAGTGCCACACATCCATGATTATCCCTTTTCTTTCCCCAGCAACACCACACATCCATGATTATCCCTTTCCTTTCCCCAGCAACACCACACATCCATGATTATCCCTTTCCTTTCCCCAGCAACACCACACATCCATGATTATCCCTTTTCTTTCCCCAGCAACACCACACATCCATGATTATCCCTTTTCTTTCCCCAAGCAATACCACACATCTATGATTATCCCTTTTCTTTCCCCAGACACCATACATCCATGATTATCCCTTTCCTTTCCCCAGCAACACCACACATCCATGATTATCCCTTTTCTTTCCCCAGCAACACCACACATCCATGATTATCTCTTTTCTTTCCCCAGACACCATACATCCATGATTATCCCTTTCCTTTCCCCAGCAACACCACACATCCATGATTATCCCTTTTCTTTCCCCAGCAACACCACACATCCATGATTATCCCTTTTCTTTCCCCAGCAACACCACACATCCATGATTATCCCTTTTCTTTCCCCAGACACCATACATCCATGATTATCCCTTTTCTTTCCCCAGCAACACCACACATCCATGATTATCCCTTTTCTTTCCCCAGCAATACCACACATCCATGATTATCCCTTTTTCTTTCCCCAGCAACACCACACATCTATGATTATCCCTTTTCTTTCCCCAGCAACACCACACATCTATGATTATCCCTTTCCTTTCCCCAGCAACAGTACACATCCATGATTATCTCTTTTCTTTACCCAGCAACACCACACATCTATGATTATCCCTTTCCTTTCCCAAGCAACACCACACATCCATGATTATCCCTTTCCTTTCCCCAGCAACACCACACATCTATGATTATCCCTTTTCTTTCCCCAGCAACACCACACATCTATGATTATCCCTTTTCTTTCCCCAGCAACACCACACATCTATGATTATCCCTTTCCTTTCCCCAGCAACACCACACATCTATGATTATCCCTTTCCTTTCCCAAGCAATACCACACATCCATGATTATCCCTTTTCTTTCCCCAAGCAATACCACACATCCATGATTATCCCTTTCCTTTCCCCAGCAACACCACACATCTATGATTATCCCTTTTCTTTCCCCAGCAACACCACACATCTATGATTATCCCTTTCCTTTCCCCAGCAACACCACACATCTATGATTATCCCTTTTCTTTCCCCAGCAACACCACACATCCATGATTATCCCTTTTCTTTCCCAGCAGTGATTATCCCTTTTCTTTCCCCAGCAACACCACACATCTATGATTATCCCTTTTCTTTCCCCAGCAACACCACACATCTATGATTATCCCTTTCCTTTCCCAAGCAACACCACACATCTATAATTATCCCTTCTCTTTTACCAGCAATACTGTACCAACATGTTATCTATTATGATCCCTTTTTTCCCAGTAATACAACACATCTATTATGATCCCTTATATATATATATATATGTGTGTGTGTGTGTGTGTGTGTGTAAGAATAAGAATAACTTTATTATCTCCAACTGGAGAAATTTGGTCAGGTGCATTATCACAACATAGACAAGTAAACAACATGGGGACCATAACCGTAAAAGTCAACAACAGCTTTTACGAATATTATGAAGACACAAAAGTAAAAAATATCACATACACCGTTTCATACATACATCCACACACTGCAGGTAATAACTGGTATTCTTAATGTAAAAACAGAAAGAATTAAGAAACATTATTTTGAATATAATTATAAGCATAGCCTACTATATTGCATATTGATTATAATAGAGAGATAATAGACAGATAAGATAAGAATGTTTTGATCCCTATTCATCCCCTACCAAAACTGTCATTAGCATACACGTCTATAATGATTGACCCCTTTCCTTTCCACAGCAGTTCTGCACATCTGTTATAATGGCTTTTCTTTCCTCAGCAGTATTGTCACCGACATACATATCTATTACCATCCCTACTCATTCCCTACCAACACAGTCACTAACATACACATTTACAACGATCCCTTTACTTGACACAGCAGTTCTGCACATCTGTTATAATGCCTTTTCTTTCCTCAGCAATATGGTCACCGATATACATATCTATTATTATCCGTACTCATTCCATACCAGTAGTCACCAGCATACTCATCTATAACGACCCCTTTTCTTTCCTCAGCAATACTGTTACCGGTACCGCTGTGCAGCCCGCAGTCAGAACACCCCCGACAGTTCGGCCGCCAATCTTGGATTCCGCTGCGCCGCCACCAAGTTGCCCAAGTATCTTGAACAGAACGCTAAAGATGAATTATAGACTTTTTTTTGCCCCTCCCCTCTCTATTATCTTGAGCGGTAGCTATTTTGATGAGTGAACGGATGGAAAGGTACATTCCTGCTGCCTGCTGTAGGCTGTTATTGTGTCTTTTTTTTGTCCTTTTTTTGTACAAAGTGCTTTTGATTATATACATTAGTGACATGTTGGTGAATGTGTTTCTGTCATTATTGTTGGTAATCAGATATAGAATGATTGTCTAGACACTGCCTGTGATGCTTTACCTGTATTGGCTCTTGGTTTAATTCTCCATTGACATGGGTTGTTGTTTTTGGGTGGGTTTTTTTTCAGTATATTGGTGACATGAATTGCATCATTTTCAGTTGTATTTGTTTAGGTTTTTGGGGTGTTTTGTTGTTTGTTTTTTTTAAGCGAAGGAGAATCATCACCATCGGTAAAGACTATATTTCCAGTTGGTAGTTTCTCATCTTTTTTTAATTTAATTTTAAAAAAATATTTAAGATAGTTGATTGCATGACATTTGTCAATGTTGCTATAAAATAAAAAAAAAATCAAAAAAAAAATCCAACTGACCACACAGACTGCCCAACTACAAAAACCTGAAAAGCCCCCCCCCCCACCCCCAAACTTGAAAAACAATACAGTTCTTGACATATTATCTTTACAGTTACCTGTATACTGGTGCACGTATGCATTTGTAATTAAATCATTGTACGCTTGCATTCACACAACCTGCATGTATTGCAAGCAAAGAAACACCACTGTTGTACACATCACTTGCACACAAGTGAACAAGCATGCATTCAGACATGTAAAATTGCAAATCGCATCGTTGGTACATTTTGTCACCTTGCGGATGTCTCGTTACTGAGATGCTGAAGCAAGTCCATAACTGCTGCTTCAAACCAGTGAAGGTTGGTTCGATAGTGGAGGTTTTGAAAATAATATTTTTGACGCAAATTATTAAAAATGTATATACATATATCATAATTTGATATATGTTTGCTTAAAGTGAAATATTCACACAAAGTCCCTTTTTTTTCTTTTTTCTTTGGACACTGCTGTAAATAATATTGTTGTGTCCAGTCTTCCAGTATTCATCAGCGTTTTTTTGTGTAAAACATGCATTTTTTTAGGATGATGGTTTCAAAGGATAGGGGAGAATTTTTTACTCTGTTGCTTTTTAACCTTTTATATTCATTCATTTTTTGTTGGTCAGTAGCAGATGTGGACTATGTATCATGTTCGCACCTAAGGTAATAATTAGGTTTGTTTGTCGCTCTTTTTATGCTGGTGTTGCTTGTTAGGTGCTGGTTAGATTGTGTCTGTCTGAGCAGTGATATTCCATTGGATGTGGGGACAGAGGTGATCAGTCCAAACCTGCTGGAGTCCTGGGTTTTGTTTTACAGGTTTTTTTGGTGACCTCTGTGTGTGTGTGTGTGTGTGTGTGCATGTGTGTGTTGGGGAGGAGGTGGGGGGGGGGGGGGGGGCGGGGAGGGTGGATGGGTTGGGGAGAATGTATGTGTACTGCTGTATTGGTAAGAGTGTGTGTGTGTGTGAGGGTAGTGGTGGTAATATAAAGCATCTACACAGTTTATTGTATGGTTTTGTTATCAAATCATTTTTGTTCCCAGAGTATGGGATTTAAAGATTTTTTAATGTGCAATATATTAATTGATAAATATGTATCTAAAATTATCATCATAGTTACAACTTGTGTGTGCACACTAAAAAAAACACATCTGTACACACATGCACCTCTGAACAATTAACTTGACGGTACTACACAGACTCACTGCAACTACAAAAAAGTACTTCCATGCAGTGAAATAATACCATCAACATCCACAGTCCCAGATCCTTACAGGATAGATACACAAGGCCTGATCAATGCATCGGGTTAACAGGTTTTTGGCTTTTCTTACAGCATGTGCATAGCTGCTTTCCTTGTTTTGTTTTCTATGCTACTCTCTGTCTCTTAGCTCCCCACCCCACCCCACACAGCGCATCGTGTCAGCCCCGAAAGTGACAAACCATTACACACAGTCTGTCCAGCATCTGTCCTAAGGTCTATTGAATAAAGCATTAAAATGCACACAAGTTTTGTCTAGTGTGAGTGCCACATGCTGTCCATACATATCTCTATGCATATCTCTGAACAAGAGACAGAAAGTTTATGATGAAAACATGTGGGAGCGTATTCTGTATGGAATATTATGTTCCTTTTAAAAACTGACAACAAAAGCCTCACCCATCAAAGATGTGGGTGAAACATGAACTGTTGTACCATCACTAACATTTCCAAAGCTGGATTGGTTTATAACACCTATGGGTTGAAGCAGGCAGGATCTTTTTTTTTTTTTTTTTGATATTTGTTCCATATCCAAAAACCTGAACGTGTTGACAAGCGAATTTTACATTCCACTGAACACAAGGCTAGCCAACAGATTAACCTTCGCCGCACAGAGTGGGTCTGTCAGACCCACAGCCGCATAAAAGTCCCCATATCTCCTGAACTATTAAAGCTACAGTTATGAAATTTCCTGACTTTTCCTGACTCGTAAGTCCCTTTCCGGTGACAAAATTTGGAATTGGTACATCATCAAAGAAAGGAGTAATTAATGATGTAATTTCATTGTCCTGATTCATCCCAAGGTGGGCCTTTCAGATCCACATATGAGAAAGAGGAGCAAAGGCCAATACCCTTATTCGTCCAATGGTGGGCCTCTCAGACCCACATATGAAATAGAGAGGAGCTATCCTTCTTCCCTGTCATCTCTCTGTGCCATCTGTTCTTCTCTGCTATCCGTTCTTCCCTGTCATCTTCTGTGCCATCTGTTCTTCTCTGATATCCGTTCTTCCCTGTCATCTTCTGTGCCATCTGTTCTCTGCTATCCGTTCTTCTCTGTCATGTTCTGTACCATCTGTTCTTCTCTGCTATCCGTTCTTCTCTGTCATGTTCTGTGCCATCTGTTCTCTGCTATCCGTTCTTCTCTGTCATGTTCTGTACCATCTGTTCTTCTCTGCTATCCGTTCTTCTCTGTCATGTTCTGTGCCATCTGTTCTTCTCTGCTGTCTGTTCTTCTCTGTCATCTTTCTGTGCCATCTGTTCTCTGATGCTGTCTGTTCTTCCCTGTCATCTTCTGTGCCATCTGTTCTTCTCTGCTGTCTGTTCTTCCCTGTCACCTTCTGTGCCATCTGTTCTTCTCTGCTATCCGTTCTTCCTTGTCATCTTTCTGTGCCATCTGTTCTTCTCTGCTGTCTGTTCTTCTCTGTCATCTTTCTGTGCCATCTGTTCTTCTCTGCTATCCATTCTTCCTTGTCATCTTTCTGTGCCATCTGTTCTTCTCTGATATCCGTTCTTCCCTGTCATCTTCTGTGCCATCTGTTCTTCTCTGCTGTCCGTTCTTCTCTGTCATGTTCTGTGCCATATGTTCTTCTCTGCTGTCTGTTCTTCCCTGTCATCTTCTGTGCCATCTGTTCTTCTCTGCTGTCCGTTCTTCTCTGTCATGTTCTGTGCCATCTGTTCTTCTCTGCTGTCTGTTCTTCCCTGTCATCTTCTGTGCCATCTGTTCTCTGATATCCGTTCTTCCCTGTCATCTTCTGTGCCATCTGTTCTTCTCTGCTGTCCTCCTTCTCTGCTGTCTGTTCTTCTTGAGATTTTATACTCTGCTGCCAGTCGTTCTCTGTCAGTTTTATTATTTGCTTTCTATCCTTCTCTGCTTGGCAAATCAATATGGTCTTTGATAATGCCTTCCAGAAATACCTGGAATCAACCACTAAACGTGGGGGTTGCAGCCCATTGGAGGTAGGGCGTCACTTGCAGAGGGCTATAATGAAGGCCAGGGGCAGGGAACATGCACGGCTGTGCCACTTCACCACCACCAGCGCCCACCCAAATACACATATAAACACATTTCCACCCCAAACACACACACAATCAATCATACATATCTTAGCTCCCACAACACACATGCAGAGCAATCTGTGCACTTGAGCTCGCATGATACGTACATCATATGTAAACATATAACAATAGATGCAAAAGTGTCATATATAAAAACTAATCCCCCAAAAGCGTTTTTGTTGGAAAAGGCTTTTTTTGAAAGGGGATCCAAATTTACTGTAAACGTGGCACCATCGCTTGCCTGCAGACAACCAGCTTCACAATGCATATTGTTAGGGCACAAATAGTTTAGATTCAATTTCGATAAGTTGCTGCAGCCATTGCTAGCCATAGACACAATGGATATTCATAAACTAGTCCCCTATAACACACAGAGCGTAATAGAGCGCTAGATCTATGTGTGTTGCTATGCTGCCTCCTGAAACTCGGCAGCAGTTCATGCAACTAACTTCACAACACGAAAAGTATTTAAAAAACGGGCAGGATTTCTTAAATGTTTCAAAAGTGTACACAAATAAATAATAACAAGGATGCAACATGGGCGATCGAATTACTTACCCCAATACACCCAAAGCAGCGCGAAGTTCTCGCTCTGCTTCTTCCACCATGGATGCTTGTGATGCCATGCTTGTTTCAAGATGCACCGGTGACGGCTGAATTCAGCCCTAGGCCCTATCGCTCGCTTGCCTGCTTTGCAACCCTGTGGGTCTGACAGGCCCACGCTGGGATTATTAAGGGGTAAACCGCCCATTGCTTCTTTGGCGGTATGTGGGTCTGAGAGGCCCACCTTGGGACGAATCTTTGAGTCAGAAGCTCAGTGCGGCGAAGGTTAAAGCCAATAAGATGGAAAAAGAACTGCTGCTTGCAGCCTATATGTATTTGTAGTCAGTGTTATCATGCATAAGTACTGATATAGCTTGCATTTCTTTGCTCAGCACCCCTCCCCAATTACTCACAGATCAATGAAAAATCTAAAAAAAACTACAGGTTAGACAGAAAAAACATATTTTGTCAGATAAGCTGAATTTTCTCAGCACTAAATTGATAAGTAATGGTCTCTACAAATGAACAGGTTTATACTGGTTTCACACACTTCTGTCAACACCACCACATATCAGTAAATCAGTCGTTCATTTGGGTGCTCCTCCACATCCCCTCCTCTCAACCCCCTCTCCCCATACGATTTACTCCAATCTTTTCATTTAGTGTATTCAGGCTGCTAAGAAATGACTGTCAATTAATAATTTTCAAACAATTATCATTCCTCTTCCTCTTGATGAATAAAAAAAAAAAAGAAAAAAAAAGGGAGGTGCTATAGTCATATCTGGTGGGTGTACATGCAGACATGCAAATGTTTCATCATTTTATTATGATGTGAAAGGTTGGTGGTGGTATTATTTGAAGTGTCGTTCACTTCCAAGGTGATAGATAGCAAAGTTCTGCTATTTAATAGTTTTTAATTCACTGTAAAAATGTTTTACTAAATATTTGGTGATGGTTCAGTAAACACATTTCGTGTTCACTTCTGTTGTGTCCCTTTCATAGTCAAAGCATCAGTATGTTTTACACATATTTGGATGCAAGACTGATGTTTGAGAATGATAGTTCACGTTCTTCCCCTCTAAACATATTTAGCAAATCAAGAAGACTCTTGGTGCTGCTGTGCCTAAGATCACGCACAGACGTGCACTTTGCATGAGAGCACGTATCAGCCTAAAAAATTACAAGTTATATTTGTTTGTTTGTTTTTACTGTGTATTTTTTCTTCTTTTTTTTTTTTTTAAAGATTTGTTAATTATATTGAAATCCATGTCAGTATACCACAGCCGATTTCTATATACCATGTGACTTGGGAGTTTGACAGAAGTAATTTAAGTTTTTCCAGAGCATGTATCAGCCTAAAAAATTACAAGTGATATTTGTTTGTTTGTTTTTACTGTGTATTTTTTCTTTCTTTTTTTATGATTTGTTTGACAGAAGTAATTTAAGTTTTTTCCAGTCAGTGCAAGAGACAAACAAATACAAGTTCAAGTCTTGTGCTTCAAAAGTCCACATGATCAGTTTATAAATTAGCACATAATTTGCAAATTATTCATTTTAACAGAACTGAGTTTGCAGTTTATCATCACTCAGCTCATCTGAACATGCATTTAAGTTTTCACAACACAAGTTAGTCTGCAGCATTAATTCACAAGTGTTCTTCCAGATAAAAGCTGACATGGTGTTACCAATTTATATGTATTATTCATCTGATGACATTAAGTAGCAATCTGTTAGCAATATTTTGATACATATAATACACATATGGAAAGACATTAAAGAGGGACTTCAAAACTGCACAGGTTACATAGGGAACAAGAATTCGGTTTTATCACACTATCAATCATGTGAACAGATCTACTGTGGATATTTCTTCGATCCTACTTCATGAAAATATCTTTAAAAATCATGATGCGGTGCCTTAAAAAAATTATTATAAATATTACTATCCTTATGTAAATGTTATCATGATCATCGTTATTATTGTACATATTTGGTGATGTTGGTGCTGCTGAATATTATTTCTTGTCTTTTTAACTGATCAGAAATAAGTCTAGCTGCCTTCATGGGGGCATGAAATGGTCATACATGTTTCATGTAAAAGCCCCTTTGTACAGGTATGAAAGTGGGCTTTGCAGCCCATTAACGAAAAACAAAACAAAACAAAAACACAGACAAAAAAACTAACCAAATCGGTCAACAGAAATAAATCAAATCAGTCAGCTTTTAAAACTGATAAACTGAGTTGTACAGACAAGGATGAAATTGTTAAATCATTGAAACAAAAAAATTATTTAAAAAAAGAAAGAAGAGAGAGAAAAAAACAAACCCAAACCTGAAACAGCAAGAGTGTGTTAAAAATGCAATTAAAAAAATAACACACTTTCAAAGTTGTTCTTGTTTATATCCTCAACAAATTTTAAAAACAAATCCACACACACACACACACATGCACCGGTATGTGTTTACAGTATTTTGCAAAGTCACTTCCTTAACAATGCAGAACTTTGGTAATCTAATCTTTAATGAAAACAGGTGAACAAATCAGGTCACCAGGGGAAATTTCTGTCGCAATGAAGAAAACGTTGATTTTGCTGTGTAAAGTTCTGCATAATTTTGAAAACAATTCTCTTTTGGTGTTATTTTGTCATCATCATTATTTTTTGTGTTGGAATAAACTTTAAAGAAGAAAGGGTGTGCAATGGTTCTGGAGTTGGTTTTATTTCTGCAAATTTGTTTGTTGTGTGTGTGTGTGTGTGTGTGTGTGTGTGCATGCTTTGGTGTGTCCATGAAACTTAAAACAAACCAATCTCTCAGTGGAGGAAAACTGCAATGGTATCCAGCAAAAAAATTGACTCTCCATTACAATTTAAGTTTCCCCCACTTTGCTTTAAAAATAAAAAAGGGAAAAAAAAAAAGACTTGCTTGCCTACCCTTGTTTTCCTCCACCATTATACTGTCTGCAAATCAAAATAACTGACATGTAAGTCCAGTCAGCATGTGGTTCATCTGTCGGGATCAACGAGGACCATCTAGTCATCCTGGGGGTGGGCGGGTTGGGCTCTGTGGGTGCGCAGATGACTGGTCAGGCCAATCCGCGCCTGGAAGGTTCTGACACAGTGTGGACAGGGGATGGTGGCGGCTGTCGTGGACTTGCTGGCACTGCTTTTCCTAGCCTGTCTGCATTGCTCTGCTGCAGCGATTCTGTTGGCCTCACAGGATTTGGCGCCTTTGTGGACAGCTGAACGCCACTTTGATCTGTCCATTGCATACAGCTCCCATGTGTCGTGGCTGATGTTGAAGGCCTTCAGAGAAGCTTTCAGAGTGTCTTTGAAGCGCTTCTCTTGGCCTCCATGGGAGCGCTTGCCATGTTGGAGTTCGCCGTACAGCAATTTCTTGGGGAGCTGGTGGTCTGGCATGTGAACTACATGGCCTGCCCAGCACAGCTGGGCCTGCACCAAGATGGTGTAGATGTTGGGAAAGTTTGCACGAGTGAGCACCTCTGTGTCAGGGATCTTCTCTTGCCACTTTATGCCAAGAAGTTTTCTGAGGCTGGTGGTGTGGAAGTGGTTCAGCTTTTTGGCGTGGCGTTTGTAGACTGTCCATGATTCACATCCACAGAGCAGTGTGGTGAAAACTATGGCCTTGTATACTTTGAGCTTTGTCTCCAGGGTGATGCCTCTCCTGTTCCAAACGTTCTTATTGAGTCTGCTGAAGGCAGCGCTGGCTTTGGCGAGTCTGGCATTCACCTCATCGTTGATGACAACTGTGCGAGAGAGTGTACTGCCCAGGTATGTGAACTTGTCCACTGCGTTCAGTCGTTGCCCGTTGATGAAGATGTTTGGTTCAACGTAAGGCTTTCCTGGAGCTGGCTGGTGCATCACCTCAGTCTTCTTTGTGCTGATTGTGAGGCCAAAGTTGTCACAGGTAGCAGAGAACTTGTCGACACTGTGTTGCATGTCAGCTTCAGAGGCAGCGTTGAGAGCACAGTCATTAGCAAACAGGAAGTCGTTGACGGTGTCTGTCCTCACGTTGGTTTTTGCTTGAAGCCTCCTGAGGTTGAAGAGTGAGCCATCTGTGCGGTACCTGATACCAATGCCTACATCAGCATCTCTGAAGGCATCTGTCAGCATGGCTGAAAACATGAGACTGAACAGGGTGGGGGCAAGAACACACCCTTGCTTGACTCCGTTGGAGACAGGGAATGGTTCTGAAGTCTCTCCGTTGTCTTGGACTCGGGCCAGCATCCCATCGTGTAGTTGCTGTATGATGGTGATGAACTTTCTGGAACATCCGTACTTCGCCATGATTCTCCAAAGGCCATATCTGCTAACAGTATTGAAGGCCTTGGTCAGATCGACATAGGTGGAGTAAAGGTCGGCGTTCTGTTCCTGACATTTCTCCTGGAGCTGTCTGGCAGCAAACACCATGTCGATAGTCCTGCTTTCTTTCCGGAAGCCACACTGGTTCTCTGGTAGGAGACCTTGCTCAAGGTGCGCTATGAGACGGTTGAGTAGCACTCTGGCCAGAGTCTTGCCTGCGACAGACAGCAGGGATATTCCACGATGGTTGTCACAGGCCTGATGATTTCCTTTGCGCTTGTACAGGTGTATAATGGAAGCGTCTTTGAAATCCTGTGGAACTGCTTCATGCTGCCAGATGAGCTGATGAAGCTTCTCAGTCAGCGCCATACCACCTTCTTTGTAGACCTCAGCTGGAATGGAGTCTGAACCAGGGGCTTTGCCATTGGATAGCAGACGTATAGCTTTCTGGGTCTCCTCCAAAGTTGGAATGGCATCCAACGACTCACTGACTGGCACCTGGGGGAGTCGGTCGATGGCTTCATCATTGATGGTGGAAGGGCGGTTCAGCACGCTGTCAAAGTGTTCAGCCCATCTCTCAAGGATCCCGTCCTTGTCAGTGATCAGGGTAGAACCATCAGCACTGAGGAGTGGAGCAGATCCAGAGGTGGTGGGACCGTACACTTCTTTCAGGCTGTTATAGAAGTTCTTCATGTCATTCCTGTCTGCAAAGCCCTGGATCTCATCAGCATACTGGGTTGTGAAAGACCCAGAGACATCCAAGGTATATTATGACTCACAATCTTGAGCCAAAACATTTTGAATTCTTGTTGGAATGATTCCAGAATATGTAACGATCTTTTCTTCTATTTTTCTTCAAATAGTGAACCACTTTTAATGATTAATCAGTTTCAATTACTATGACTCTCTCTCCCTCCTCACTCTTTTATATCTGATTTACAACTATTATTAACAAATAATGTAATACCTTACTTACTTGATGGGTTGTTTTGATTGGGAAATGTACAGGTTTTATGTGACTTCTGAAGCACACACAGAGGAACTGCTTTTGTGGAAAGAATGGGTCTCTTTTGACCCATGAAGTTAGAAAATGGATGGATAGTGACTTCATTGTTGCCACTGTGGAAAAAGGATCCTTTTTTGACATCTGAAATAGAATGGATACAAAATGTGATGAATATAAAAAAGGTTAAGGTGATTAGCACTGTAAGCAATTCAATCAGGAATACATCACCCCCAACAAATGCACTCGTATGTAAACTGGTAATTTTGTGACCATTTTTGGACTACTTAGATCCATAATTTATACAGATGTGCACACAGGCACAACCACACACACACTGAAAGGCGTGCTTGTGCACACACACACACACACACACACACACACAATGTAATAAAAATCATTTCCCAAAAGTGATTTTCCAGTCCATGATGGCAAAATCCAGCCAAATTAAATGTCTCTTCACTACTGGCAATATAGAGCTCTCACAGTATTCATTGATGATATTTATATCTTCCATCTTCAGTGTTTACACATAAATTATGTATGTATGTTATTTGTAAGTTCAACCTGGACAAAGCTGTCAAACAGAAGTCATCTTTCTCAAATCTCCTTTATTTTCCTGAGGGTGAAAATATCCACAACATCGAACAATTTTATAGTAAATTTTGGAACACACATGTCTACATCAGATTTAATATTGCAAAAATGCAAGGTATGAAATGATGAATATTTTGGTTCAAAAAGCTGATGTCGCTAGTTCAAAGACAATGTAAAAACTAGGAGTGTGTATGTGTACATGTATGTGAACAGTGATTCTAACCCCAACCCTATTCCTGTCTCCCATTCATTAATCTTCTCCTCTGAAAAACTAAGTGATAATCCATAAATGAACGACGAGAGTGTCTGGGTCATACAAACATTTTTATTTCTGAAATCTGAAACGATCGTAAGTTTGTCATGATATTATGTCATTGTGTTAGATTTTAAAAAGATACTCTTGCATGTACCACTTCACTGTACATATGATTAACATAATTTGAAAATAATACACCATTCAATATTACGGAACAGATTTGTAAACATGAATGTATAATAATATGCAAAGCAGAAGAAAGCATAGTCAAAGAATCATGAAGACTTAAAAATCTGAGGGTCAAATGGTAGGTATCCCTTGCACCGAGCTGTCCCACACAAACATGTTTTCAGCAATGTCTGGTTCAAGTCTGTTTCTGAACCCACCAAATGTAACGCTTTGATACATGGCAATTTTCCATCGTTTGAGCAAACTTCAACCTCGCCATGTGTTCGTTTTCTTTTTCTCTTGCATGCTAAGCCTGTGAAATCCTGTGAGAAGGATGCGTTACTCTTCTCACATTTATTACTGACATTCAAACTACTGCATTTATCTGACATTTGAGGCTCTGCCATCATAGAAGTGTTGGCACTGGCACAGTGACAGTCTGCAGCTCCCAGTTCACTGTCACAACTCCTCACTGCTCCTTGCATGTAGTCATTGGAGTCTTTTTGGACAGCATCATCCCCACAAACCTTCACACTGATGTCTTTACTACAGTGTGTGCAACGTGTGCTTTCACATTTATCCACAGGGATTTGCTCCATTGTTGGACACACAGCTGATGTCGACTCTACACCATCCAGACACCTGCCACCACTCCTCACTGCTCCTTGCATGTAATGTGTGGAGTCTTTTTGGACAGCTACATTCCCACCAGCCTTCACAATGATGTTTTTACTACACTGTGTGCACAGTGCACTTTCATGATTATCAACAGGGTTTTGCTGTGCTGCTGGACACACCTGCAGTGTAGACTCTTCACCACCCACATCACTGCCACAACTCTTCACTGCTCCTTGCTTTGAGTCATTTTTCCTGACAGCCACATTCCCATCAGAATTCAAACTGATGTCTTCACCACACTGTACGCATGATGCGCTGCCACGTTCATCCACAGGGTTTTGCTCTGCTGTTGAACACTCATCTGTCGTGGACACACCACCCATAGCACTGTCACCACAACTTAGTGCTTCTTGTTTGCAGTCATTTTTCCTGACGGCCACATTCCCTTCACTGGCTTCAACCTTCAGACTAATGTCTCTACCACACTGCACACACAGTATACTGTCTCTGTCACATTTATTCACAGGGTTCTGCTCTGCTGTTGGACAAACATCCGATGTGGACACACCACCCACAACACTGTCACCACTGTAGTCAAAGGTCAGCTCCTCCCCTGCACCAATGTGCCTGCGAGCGAACAGCGCCAGTCTAGGCACGCTGTTATCCACACGCACTGGCACCATCACAAGGTTGGGGTCACATGAGTGGTTCGCAAACCGACCAACATTACCAACATGCTCCGGGTCCACGCAGGTCAAAACGACGCCTGTATGGCAGTGCTCCCTCAAGACGATGAGATAATTCATGCCACCATCCTTCCTCTCCATTCTCCTCCGTGCTTCATCACAGCCGATCACTTCTCCAGCATATTCACACACAAAGGTCAGCTGAGCGATGTCTTCGCAGGCGAACAGGCCAGAGCCTCTGGCGCCAGCAGGAGCCACTTTGAGCTTCACCCTGGGTCCGTGCTGCACCAGCCGGTTAGGACAGGTGGCGTCACAGGCACACTGACTGTTACACTCCAGGACAGGCTTCAGGGAGGGAGAGCCCACGGCTTCCCGGGTCAGGTGGCCAGTGAGGGGGTGGTAGCTGAGGCCAAACTGGGCCAGGCAGGCACAGGTGTCTGGGTGGCAGCAGCCTTGTGGGCAGTCACAGCCGCGCAACTGCTCCTCAAACTCTTCCCTGACACACCCCGGGCCTGGGATGCTCCTCCTCACATACTGCAACACATTAACATTATATATAAAGCAACAAAAGAGTGGTAACTCTCTCCATTAAGAAGGTAAATAACTTCAAGTCAATGCTACTTATGCTACCGATTCAGCTAGCACACAGGTAAATAAAAGGTACATGTATAAAAGTACAAACCCAGACAAGTGTGGGTGTGTGCACGCACGCACATGCAAGCGTGCATGTGTGTACAACAATGCCAAAAAAAAGCACACGCAATAAAGGAACACTGTGGTTCTGAGTTGTGGATGCACATTTGATGATCACATTACTCTCTCGAGCCTGGCACAATGACCAGTTCCAACGTTGTCACACCAATGCTGACTTACCTTCACTATATCTTCAGTTCAGAAGCATGCACGCAAAATCCAGTCTGTAAACACTCACACGCACACACACACACAATTCAAACATGCGCATGACTCTATACATGCAGAAACACTCACACACCCGAAATTCAATAGGGAATGGGTCTTGTGGTGAATTTCTGCACTGTTCACATGGAATTGGTCTGCTTTCCAGCCCACAGCTGATGTCTTCCATCATTGCCTGGAAAATATATATATATATATATTTTGTTGTTGTTGTATATCTTCTCAGAATGTTATATTAATTCTCAACCACAGCCACAAGACAGTGGACTATTTTGTAAACTTGGTATGAAGACATAAAAAGAAAGAAATTCCATCACAAATTCAGAAAATTTGTGAAATTGGAGCTACATCTCTACAAAAAGAAAGAAACTGTTTGCTACATTGAGGATCCCACTCAAGGTCTACTGAAGAACAATTCATGTGCACCATGTGTCTTTTCTAGCTGTGTTATTATAAAAATGCTGTGTGAATAGAATGAGAAGTTTGTTTTTCAAACAATTTGGATAAGGTGTTTATCAGTGTGCAAGAGACAAAAAAAGAGAATAGTAATCATTTTCAGCAAGTTTTGATTATAATTACAATGATGGGTTTAACTGCCATGTAACAGACACAACAAAACAGAGATGAGAATGATGCCATGACTAAAACCATAAGCATTTTCTGCATTTCACATCTTGTATGCATGCATGATTCTCTCTGATTTCAGTATATATGTTTGTGATATTTTGAGGAAACAAACTACCATAACAGACATGTGTCTGCCTGTCTATCTCTCACACACACACAGATGATGCACAGAATACTAAAATATTATGCATTAATTATTCATTGTGTTACAATGGCAACCAAACAGCTGAGTAAAAATTCAATGCATGGTTTATCCTTCAGAAAAAAAAAATCAAAGTATAATGATCAAACTAAGTAAAATTTTTTTTATTAAATCCACAATAGAAACACCAACAGTAAAGACTGTATAATACTTCTGTTGATAATCATTATCATTTTTATCAAACAATATCATGTAAAAATAAATAAATAAATAAATAAAACCTCTGTGTGTGTGTGTGTGTGTGTGTGTGTATTTAATTAACAATGAAATTAATACTTGATAATACATGTAATTTGTAGTTGTAAGTATCCTTTGAACAAATGAAATAAATGAGAATTATGTTTTTCTTAAAGAAAGCTCAGGATGGCCTCACAGGACATTATTGTAGACACATGCTGCCAGCTGCACCACAGCACAGGAAAACATTACAAACATGATTACTGGATGATGTACCAAGGCAGACACTACTACATGACATATTAGTGTCTATGGACAAGATGAATGTTCTGAGTTCACTCATAACATTGAATCCCAAATTATGTTATCAGAATCAACGTTTACAAAGTGCAGAGCTCTGCATTTCTCCCCTACAATAATTTTACAGTGATATTACAATACATTAAATATGAAATTGAAAGCAACAGAGTGAAGTAACTAGTTATTTATAGTCCAACCACGTTTGGGGAAACTGGTGAGGAGCGTGTGTTTGGACTGCTGTAAAAACTGACAAAAAAGAGAAAAGAATATATATATATATATATATGAAAGGAAGTAATGTTCTTTTTTAGGATTGAAAACTGGACCATATCCACAAACTTTTACGATACTGCCCACGCTTCACATTCCGCCTTGAGAGGACACTGCCGAAAATTTGGCATTATTTCTTATTCTATGGTTTTTATATAACATTATTGCTACGCACCCTTTTGAGGTCTCACAACAATGTCCATTGAACTCCGCCGGACAAACGCCGGACAACACCTTACTTTTCATGTCGCCCGCTTCGGCAGCAGGAGTGATTTCCCTTCCATGTCCTACTCATGACATCAAGGACAATCTAAATTTCTGCTTTCTTGTGTTTACAGAACTGCTTTTTCGTGGTTATCTGACATAAATATCACACGCTAGATCAAACATCGCGGAAATATTTTCTGCAAAAAAAAAGTTTGAAAATGAGCCAAAAGATTTTCTTTCGCATGACCCGGAAACTAACGGTGTTACCGGAAGCTAATAGTGTTCATTGAAGACCAAACCCAAACACGTGTGGAAAAACAGAACATAAAGGTACGTGTGATTATACATGTGTTTTACACATTTCTGTCCAGTTTCCAGGTTTCTCCATGAGTAGCGGTGGTTATATGAATTAAATCGGCAATATTACATCATTATCAGCTTGTGATCAGGACAGTAATGAATAGAACAATCTCATTTGAAATTTATATACAAACGTAACAAAACTGACACTGCTGTCACTGCTACTGGTCCGTGAGCACAGCGTACGGTGAAGTGCTCAAGCTGTAAGCCATTAGTTTAGTGTTGATTTTTTTCACATTGTACAGTCTTGAATAAATGATTATCAGTGTTGGCACATTTCTTCAGCTGTTGTTATACTAGAGTGATTTATAGTCCATTAGTACTGTAGTTACCCATTTTTGACAACTCATCCAACTGTTGCAACAACTGGACAAGTTGAAGAGGCTGTTATCTATCTGCCCTTCATGAAGACTGCATGCGATCACACACACAAAACTTCACAAAGACACACACACACACACACACACACACACACACACACACACACACACACCGACCCTCTGAATCCATCCCACACACATTCACACACATGCACACACTCTCACATGTATACTATATCAGTACATATCAAATACACGCACACAATCCATTTCACACAGTAACCAAGAACTGTGGAGAAGGGACTGTGTGAGTATAAGGCTGTAGGAGTATCAGGTTGCCCCAAAACTAGAATAGATGTATATTCTTCTATGTTAAAGTTAACATAAATAACCCAACAAACATGAACAATATTAGTGATACTGATTGCAGGATCTTTAATATGCTTATTTAATTATTATATATATTGAATACTTAATCTTCTGCATATGTTTTCACATGAAATGAATTAACTTCTTTAAAATACTGGCATATCTCATATCTGCAAAAATACTGACCTGGGAGACAGAAAAAAAAAGAAAAAAAAAATCAGGGATCTCAACCTTTATTGGGCTTTAACCACCCAACAGGCAAAGACTGGGATCAAACCCAGGATCATGTCATTGAAAGTGCTTAACTTTAATCACTCTGATATTATCATATTATGTTAGTCATTGGTGTCAGTAGTTATTTGGTTTCAATACTTTCAATATCATTTACAGGTCCACATCAGCTGTCATGCAATGTATGCATTGTCTGGAACTAGTGGAAGCATTAAGCAACAATTTATAATGATTTATGTTGTATGCTTCTATCTCACCGAGCAGCAGATACAGTACTTGTTTCTTATGTGTGTTGGTTACTGTTACTGTGTTTTGTACCTAAGCTAGGTGCACTGCACTCTATGAAGATGGTGTAATACTGAACAAAGTAAACATCACACTTGATTTGTTCATTGCCTTTTTCTCTTTTCAACATAAATCTTTGAAAGTAATCACTTTCTTGTGCAATATTCACTTTTTTTGCTGATCTTTTGATGAAGTCTGGTGCATCAATTTTTGCAAGACTGGCAAAGTCTACAGGTTTTGTTGTTGTTTTGGTTTTGTTTGTTTTTCTCATTTGTAGTGTTGTAATTAACTTAAAAATATAATATTAGTATCCAGAAACATATTTAGTAAATGTGTTATGTATTTGATTTGACATTCTTAAAGGATCGTATTCGCATTATTGATGTTATTTCATTTTTTAAGCTAAATTATACAATTTTGTACCCATATTTCACCTCTTCATCCTTCTGTGGGCAGATGGCAAAAAGTATCCGCAGCAAGCATCGGCGACGGATGCGCAGTGTGAAGCGTGAAAAATTTGACAAGAAAATTGTGGCCAAGTTAAAGGAGACAGTATCAAAAGATGTGCTGAACAACCCTGATGTTGACATGTCTGACATCGTCACAGGTATGTTGAACACCTCTTTTTTACATGAATAATCTGTCACAAAATCAGACTTACGTAGAAAGGAGAATTGGTTTCATTATCCACTCTTGTGTATCAGCTTCATTATTCCTTATAAGTTTAGCTCTGCGGATGTATGGTATTAATAGTATCAATAGAATATTAAACTGAACATTCTGAATGATCATACTCATTCTGCTTTGTTAACTAAATGAGTAAACTGTGCTGAGCAACAGCAAATCAGCAGCTGTTAAATTCTTATCATGGATATGGACTTCAATCTTTTTCTTACATTTGGATACACGAGATCTAATAATAAGTAATATGGACTTGGTTGAGTATTTGTGTCACACTCTCCTTACCCTCTCTTCTTTCTTTGGGCAGTTTTTATGCAAGACAGTTTTCAGTTTCAGACTTGACAAATGTGCCTTATTTTTATGATCTAAAATGCAATATATTAAAATGTTCCACACAGTACCAGGACTGCAGAAGGGAAAGGGGCAGACTGTGTCTTCAACATGAATGCGACTTGTGTGTGAGGAAATATTGAACAGATGCTAAAGCATGTTTAATTATGCATAATTTACTGTGACCCACTGGTGCAGACTCCGGCAGAGGTCTGAATTCCTGTGCCCCCCTCCCCTTATGCAGTTCTGTCGTTACTAGATATTATTTATCTTTTTTGTCTTTCATATGTTCCAGTGAAGACGGCAACTGAACTGAAAGACCAACAGTCAACAAGCAAGCAAGGTACTGTATTATCACATGATGAACACATAACAATAACACACACTCACACAGCCCACTGGCTCGTAAGTTGCATGATACAGCCAAGCAGAACACTGCTCAGCTGCTTGTTCCACAAAAAAGCCACGTGACTTTGAACTGTCTACTTGATTTCCCTTTTTCAATGTTTCACTTGTTCAGTTTTATTTTTATCATCACAACATGGGAAATGATTTTATAACTTTACAGATTAAACTTTAATTGTGTATCAAAATAAATAAACTGATAAACATGCCATGAGGTATACACATATACTTTTTGAATGTGAGGCTTTGCCTTTTATATGTGGCTTTCTGGAAAGATCGTTCAGAATGTTTTAAGATGTTGATAATGTGTAGTTATTGTTAAATATTTCCTGAAAGTTTGCTTCACCGTCCAGTTGGACATTTGTTAAACTTTTTTTTTCTATTCTTTCTTCTGCTTTTAATAGGTTGCAATGTATATTATATTATACACATTTAGTCCTCATTCCTGTACAATTTTATACATATTTCTTCCCCCCCATCAAAAATCACATATTTGTGAATAGATCACTAATAATAATTGTGAAACTGAAGAACACATAAAACATTGTTTTCCAGCTGTCTGCTGTATGGTCAGGACAGACATCTTAGTCACGTTCTGTTGTTACAGCTTTTTCAGAAAGCTTGTCAAAAGATGATGTAGAAAGATTGAATGCATTGCAAACAAAAAATACACGATCACGAGTTTAGAAATGTTATGGACAACGTCATATCATGTAATGGACACAGAACACTGGTTCTATAACTTGATTTCATCCACAAGACTTTTAAAATTCACATCCGACATTGGTCAAAGCAGCAGGTGGGCACCTTTGTGTTGTTTAAAAGAGCAGAAGTTAATATATGATAATTTGTTTTGAATGCATGTTATTTCCAAGATAACACATTCCACTGTTCCTGCTTTCTACATTATGGATTTGGGATTAAGGCAGCAGGAATGCTGGAATGAAACTAGAAGACTATATATACTACAGATTACATATTAGGTTTTATATCACAACATGAATTAAAACTTTAGCAGCCTGATATATATATATATATCATATTAGTATCCCCTTGACTGCCAGGGGAAAAAAAACAGTAGAAAGAGGTGTTTCAAATTATAAATCAATATCTAGAACATTTTCTTAAATATATCTGAACAGAATTATCTTGAATTTGTTGAAATCTTTTTTTTTTTTTTAAATCCATCATTACTGGTAGCGAGTCAGACTTTTTCTGTCATTTTAAAACATTCAGTAGAATATATTTTTACATTTTAGTCTTTTCCCCCGAATTATTTTGCATTTTCTGAATCAAAATGACTAAATATCATGTTATCTTGAGATCAGAGTAAGTTTTCACTCTTCCATTCTGTGAACAGATTTATTAAAAAAAGTGTGTATTGTATTTCTTCATCAGATGGGTACGTGGAGATAGAGGGCAGTGCGTCCAAGTCTTTCAACAAAAAGACAAAGAAGGATGAACATGGACAGTACCCTGCCTGGATGAATCAGAGAGCCATGAGGAAGCAGCAAACGAAAAATAAGAAAATCAAGAAGAAGGGCAAAAAAGCCTCCGCCTGGTGAATAGTGGAATCTAGGAAGGGTGGGGAGGGGAGTGTTTTGAAATATGTTTGAATGTATGCATGTACATGTGCAAAACTGAGAGTGTAAGCTTATGGAATGGGGAAGGGTGCGGGGGGTTGAATGTATGCATGTGTATGTTGAACTGTGTGCGAAAGCTGTAGATGGTGTCATTTGTGTCCACGGGCGTATCTTCAATAAAGGAATGTTGGATGCTTTCTTTCATGTGTGTGTGTGTGTTGGAGGAAGAATGGAAGGTATGAAAGCAATCGACAATACTTTTTATGTTTGTAATGACATAACACTCGGACTAAAGTTACAATAGTGATTCACCAACAAAATATGCACTTGCACAGAATTGTATGGGTTGATATGTTGAAGTATATTGTATTCAGAAATGCTAAAATGCCCATTACTCCCAGTGAAGCATAAATCATGTGCAATACTAGTCTGTTACTGTCTGAACCCCACTGGGAGACATTTTACATTGTTGTGTGCATTGGTGGCTGTGTTCTGGAAACTAAGCCACCAAATTTCATGTGTCCAGATATTCTTTTATTCTCAAAAACTACTGTCATTTACTTAAACAAGACAAAATGAAAAAACAAATAGTAGAAACATGGTAAAAAAAAAGTGATTCATTCAGAACAAAATTGACAAGGAACATCCATACAACCAGTGTGTTTTAACTAATTAATATATCATAATATGTATATTTATATGCAACAATAGGCATCCACAGTGCCAGTTGTGAGCTGTGAGGATGAGCTCTCACAGTCTCAGTGCTCTATAACATGCTCCCATGGCGTGCGTCTCGTACAGCCTGTCAGTCAAAGCCCAGTTCTTGGCCTTCATGTGGAACTGTTTCCACTGACAAGGAAAAGGAAAGGGGCGATGGCAAGAAACGGCGCCTTAAAACTAGTGCTTCGAGTAGATGGCGCTTGTCAGCCTGGGGATGCAGTCCATCTTGGGGAAAGAATACCCTGATTCCAAACCTATGTTGCCTTGCAGCTGGGAACAGGCTTTGGGAGTCAACCCTGAGGAAAAACAAGGGCAGGTGATGTTCTTCAGTCTTGACTGGCAGATCACCTATGAGAGGGGGAACTCAGATCGGAGAAAAAAAAAAAAAAAAATCCGAAGACAGATGTACTGGGCCCCTGTGCGGTACAATGCAACTACGTCTTATGGATGGACAACCTCACATATACAACAGCAAAAACAAATGATAGTAGTATGTTCAGGATTTTCAAATTTATTAAAAATGTTACATACAATTTTCAGCACTCATCAGCAATACACACACAGTTTCAGTTTTGATGACGGGATTCACATTTTCACACAAATACACACACCATGACAGACATACACACACTTTGGTACTCTCACACGCTAAAGGACATAAACACATATGGTTCACATTCAACCACTCAGTGTGACACTCAAAGTGTCCAGAGCATGGAGTCATACCCACACAAAAGTAAAATACATGCAGACAACAGCTGTGCAACATATTTCAATAAGATGCCAATGGCTGAAAACAATAAATTTCCAATTCACTCTTCGTTTCATCTCAAAACCAAACACTTCATGCTGTCTGCAAACTTTTTAATGCATCGTGACTGCAATGATGCTGCAACTCTAACCAGATACCTAACATTATTAGTAATAATCTATTGTGATGATCCCGACATATCTTTTTACCCCTAGGCTGCCTATATGACGAGATAACTCGTCATGTTAAGCATGTATGCTTCAGTGCCACAATGACGAGATAACTCATCGAAATATTCCGACTTTTCCCTGGTTTGCATTCACTTCGTTGACAAAAATAGTGGTAGCTTTAGCCTGGGGAATCTTTCTAGATTCTATTCATAGCTAGAAACCCCACACTCATGAAGCAGTCCTTTATTTGAACGTTTTGGTTGGGTCACTGTCCCAGTGTTTGCCTGACTTCTTTCCTCGCTCGCTCAACAAAATGTCCGACTCATGCCGTGCACAAGACATGCGATTGTGACAAACTAAATCAACCAAGATTGCTTTCTTTAGCTGATGCTCAGCAAGAATTGAAGCGTAAATTCGAAGGAAAAGACAGTGATGAACATTTATAGGACGATTTGATAGAAAATAAAGGGAGCAATCAAGAGTGGCCAAGATGCGACTATCAGTGAGTGATGCCGGCTGTATAGATGTTAGCAGACAACAGAACATGACCGATTTATTAGCTGGACACAGTGTGAGCGATATTCTTGGCACGCAGCCAACGCGGTCAGATGAGAACTGGATCAAGTGACCGTGTGAGAGGGATGAAGAGGAGGGGGGCGGAGACTGAGGGAGGCGTGGCCTCACATCCATATTATCACTTGGAGAAGTCACAATGCATTGTGTATCTATCTCTTAAATATATATATATATATATATTGTGGTTGTTCTAGTGTGATTTTGTGTTTGCAGCTATCCATTTGTCCAGAAAATATATTTTTGTGCAAATTACCTGACTAATGTTTGTAATGAACAAGTTGAAAATGTGACAAAAAACAAAACACTGTTTTCAAAATAACAGCATGTCACTAAAAATATATAAAATGGGAAAACAGCATGTGTTTTGTATTCTTTATTCATTTGCCTTTCAGAAAATATATACTTCTATGGGTCTTTCTCCAATAACAAAGAGCACAGAATTTTTGGAAAATTTATACCTGTTTTTTTTTGTGGAAAAAACCCTGGCAAATAGATTTCACTTAATTTTATTTTCCTGGCAGCAAAAGGGTTAAGCAACACAGCAAAATGACATGGAGAGATGATAGTGACATCAGCTGCTGTGTGGTCTCTTACCAACACCTACTGACATGTTCCTCAAAAAATGAAATGTGAAAATAAAAATCCCCATCGTAAAGTAAGTTAGATTTTCAAAACCTTTTCTCATGTCTATAACATTAAGTTTATTGCTTGGTCAGACCATTTTTTTCACAGAAAAAGAAGAAAATCAGTTTTTGTGACCTGAATCAACTGTCACCAAACAAATGGGTCGTCTGTAGGGAAAAACAAGGGAGAGAACTATTTGTCCGGAGTGAGTTAACTTTCAAATACTGTCAAGTATTGAAGAACTTAACTGTCCAGCACTGTCAACAGTGACCGCACTGTCAACTGTCCAGTACTGTCAAGTATTGTTGTCACTCGAAAAGTACTGTCAACAGTGACAGCATTGTCTACCGCCAAGTACTAGCAACTGTCAAGTATTGTCAAGGACTCAACTGTGATAGCAGTGTCAACTGTGACAGCATTGTCAAGCATTGGACAGCAACGTCAACTGACAAAGTACCATCAAACATTGTCAACAGTGACAGCACTATCAACAATCAGACTGAACACGAACGGTGACGGGTGAAGGCTGGTGGGTGGGGCCGTCACCAGTCGAAGGGGGAGCGTTCCCGGAGCAGTCTGACGCTGGCCTGCCGGTACTCCTGCTGGTGGATCCACAGCTCCTGACAGCTGTCCAGACAGGCCAGGATGGACGCCCCCTTCCAGCTCACCACACTCGGCTCCATGTCCTGACATTCACACACACACATTCACACACACACACACATTCACACACACACATCACACACACACATATACAATTTTCACTTTCTAAAAGAGGCGGCACGGTGTCAATATCCACCATACACACCACATCTTCTAGGCATATAACTGCAGCTCTCGGTCTGCACTACCTAGATAAGCAGCCTGTTGTGTGAATGACTCCATGTTTGTAAAGTGCTCAAAACTTGGTCTATGACTGGGGGACAGGGGTGCCACAAAACATATAGTATCCATGTTGACAGATGCTACATAACCCACAAGCATCCATATCAATAGGTATTATATAATGTTACATACAAGTATCAGTCTCAATAGGCGCTGTACAACATGTAAGTATCCATGTCAATAAGCGCTAAATAACATACAAGGAGGCATGTCATCAGGTGCATTACAATATAAGCACCCATGTCAATATACATTATATAACATATAAGTATCAGCCTCAACAGATGCAATTTAACACATACATATACCTGTAAATAGGTGCTATGTAACATTTTATTATCCACATCAACGGGTGCTATATAGCATTTAAGTATCCACATCAACAGGTGCTATATAACATTTAAGTATCCACATCAACAGGTGCTGTGTGACATTTTATTATCCACATCAACGGGTGCTATATAGCATTTAAGTATCCACATCAACGGGTGCTATATAGCATTTAAGTATCCACATCAACAGATGCTATACAGATGCTATATAGCATTTAAGTATCCACATCAAAAGGTGCTATATAACATTTAAGTATCCACATCAACAGGTGCTGTGTGACATTTTAGTATCCACATCAGCAGGCCCTACATGACATGTAAGTATCCACATCAGCAGGCGCTATATAACATTTAAGTATCCACATCAACAGGTGCTATATAACATTTAAGTATCCACATCAACAGGTGCTATATAACATTTAAGTATCCACATCAACAGGCGCTATATAACAATTATGTATCAAAATCAACAGGCGCAATATAACATATATATAGGTATTAACCTCGAGAGGTGCTATATAACATATAAGTATCCACATCAACAGGCACTATATAACATTTAAGTATTCACATCAACAGGCGCTATATAACTTTTAAGTGTCCATATAAATAGGTGCTATATAACATGTACCTATTTCAACAGGCGCTATATATGTATCCACATCAACCAATCAATCATGTCCCCCCCCCCCACCGCCCCCCTCCCTACACACACAATACAAAGGAAGGGGGGCACACAATACAAAGGAAGGAAGGAAGGCAGAGTGGCCCACCTTGGGTCTGGTGATGACGTCCATGGTCTCCAGGGAGGAGCGGTAGTGGGGGGGCATGTTCATCCACACCTGGTACTGCAGCCAGGTGTGCGCCCCCTCCATGCTCAGCCCACCCCCCACCAGCAGGATGGTGCTGTACATCCGCCGCTTCATTTCTTCCCCGTCTGCACGTCACACAGATGCTAACATGACATCTTTTCTACTAAACAACCCCTCCCCCACCCCTGAAAAAAAAAACCATGGATATTTTATTATTCCATGAATAATAACATCAATAGTTCCAAAAAGCATGGATATTCTATTATTCTATGAATAATAATAATATCAATGGTTCCTCCACTGCGATGGGAAAAAGATTTACAGCTTAGTCTTTTGTGAAGGGCAATGACTCTCAAACTAGGAGGCAAAGTTGCACTGGCTCTTAGTGCTGCAACCTTGGTGGCTAGTTGGCCTTTGGGAACCATCCCAACCCCAACTGTCCTGACACTCAGAGAGTGGTGATGTAACTTGGGCAAGACACTCTCCGCTATAATCAAATTCTGGCCCAGGTAGTCGGGACAGCAGTTGCCTTCTCTGCTGTTCTGATGGTCATAGTCAGACAGGACTGACTATTATACAATAATAATAATAATAATTTCTTCCTCTTCTTTTCGTTTGTTTGAAGGACACCCCAATCTATAACAATAATTTTGCTGTCATATACTGTACCATGTCAAAATGATGCAAACTAGGCCTGTTGATTTGCTCTGGTTGGCCAAAATTTGCGGCACCTCAGTGATGAGACGTCTCACTATTAGTCTGCCTTCTGCTTGCTAATCAAATGCCATTTCCTTGATAATGAATGGCAATTGTATAAAGCATTTCTCAAAGTAAACTTAGACTCAGTATGCTGGCAACCATCCATTCACTTGCAGCCACACCCAAAAATAACTAACCACACTGAACCATCCACACTCACACCCATGGGCAAACACAGCTCAAATTAACAGTGGAGAAAAAATTTTAAAATCACAAAAACACCTCACAGAACAAGTGAGATTTTAGTTGGAATCTGAACAGAGGGTATTTTGATTGGTGCAGCAAATTCGTATTTCATATTTCTCTTTTTTATCACAACAGATTTCTCTATGTGAAATTCGGGTTGTTCTCCCCAGGGAGAGCGCGTTGCAACATGACAGCACCACCCATTTTTTTGTATTTTTTCATGCATGCAGTTTTATTTGTTTTTCCTATCAAAGTAGATGTTTCTACAGAATTTTGCCAGGAACAACCCTTTTGTTGCTGTGGGTTCTTTTACATGCGCTAAGTGCATGGTGCACACGGGACCTCAGTTTATCGTCTCATCCGAATGTCAATTCGGTTCCAAACAGTGCAAACACAAAACTAAAACTGTGATAGCCGAAAGACTAAGTTCATTTTGGGTACTGTCAGAAGTTTTTCCCCTGAGGACCAGAGGGAACACAAAGTCTTGTGTGTGAGGAGTGCTTTAGACAGGTAAGGTTGAACTGTCCCCTCAGAATGGCAGTGGGCAATAACTGCCACTTTGTACTGACTGCGGAACTTAACTGGTAACCAGTGCAGCTCTTTCAGAAGTGGTGCAATGTGATCACTCTTACATTTTTCTCAGAATGAGTCCTGCGACCCTCTTTTGAAGGCTGGTGTATCTTATTGCTGATTTGGAAAAAACAAAAAGCAAAAAAACCCACAAAAAACAAAACCAACAAAAACCCTTTGAAAACTGCTGCTAATGCAGAAGATTCACATGCTCCAACTCCCATGTTCACCTATTACTACAACCACAAGTGGGCAATTTCATGTATAACCTTTTCTTGGTAGCCACCATTCTGACTTTGGAGGCTAGATACTTGGCATGTGTGGACACTTCCTCAAGGATGGAATGAAGTGAAACACTCACCACACTTATCTACACTGTGCAGTATACACTCACCACATTCACCTACACTATGCAGTATGCACTCACCACACTTATCTAAACTGTGCAGCAAACACTCACCACACTTATCTAAACTGTGCAGTATACATTCACCACACTTATCTAAACTGTGCAGCATACATTCACCACACTTACCTAAACTGTGCAGTATACACTCACCACACTTATCTAAACTATGCAGTATACACTCACCACACTTATCAATACTGTGCAGTATACACTCACCACACTTATCTAAACTGTGCAGCATACATTCACCACACTTATCAATACTGTGCAGTATACATTCACCACACTTATCAATACTGTGCAGTATACATTCACCACACTTATCTAAACTGTGCACCACACTTATCTGAACTGTGCACCACACTTATCTGAACTGTGCACCACACTTATCTAAACTGTGCACCACACTTATCTGAACTGTGCACCACACTTATCTAAACTGTGCACCACACTTATCTGAACTGTGCAGTAAATACTCACCACATTTATCTAAATTGTGCAGCATACACTCACCACACTTATCTATACTGTGCAGTATACACTCACCACACTTATCTATACTGTGCAGTATACACTCACCACACTTATCTATACTGTGCAGTAGACACTCACCACACTTATCTATACTGTGCAGTATACACTCACCACACTTATCTAAACTGTGCAGTATACACTCACCACACTTATCTATACTGTGCAGTATACACTCACCACACTTATCTATACTGTGCAGCATACACTCACCACACTTATCTATACTGTGCAGTAGACACTCACCACACTTATCTATACTGTGCAGTAGACACTCACCACACTTATCTAAACTGTGCAATATTCACTAACCACTCTTATATATATACTGTGCAGTATACACTCACCATACTTATCTATACTGTGCAGTATACACTCACCATACTTATCTATACTGTGCAGCATACACTCACCACAATTATCTATACTGTGCAGTATACACTCACCACACTCATCTATACTGTGCAGTATACACTCACCACACTTATCTATACTGTGCAGTATACACTCACCACACTTATCTATACTGTGCAGCATACACTCACCATACTTATCTATACTGTGCAGTATACACTCACCACACTTATCTATATTGTGTAGTATACACTCACCACACTTATCAATACTGTGCAGTATACACTCACCACACTTATCTATACTGTGCAGTAAACACTCACCACACTTATCTATACTGTGCAGAAAACACTCACCACACTTATCTAAACTGTCAGTATACACTCACTACACTATCTATACTGTGCAGTATACACTCACCACATTTATCTATATTGTACAGTATACACTGCTGCACTTACCTAAACTGTGCAGAATACACTCACCACATATATATATATATATATTGTGCAGTAAACAATCACTCACTTATCTATACTTTGCAGTATACATTCACCACACTTATCTATACTGTGCAAAATACACTGCCCTCTCATCTGCACAGTTTCAGAGGCATTACTCCCATGCTGCTTATTCCAAGCCCCCCATACACAGCCACACCCAGGTATATCTATCACAGTCCCAGTGCCGATAGTCCATATGGAACCATCGATGTTGAGTCGCCAGGAGGCCACACACCAGAGGAGACCCTGCATCGCTGCTGAGTCACTTTGGTGGTGTTTGGTAATGCCTGTTCTGATTCAACAGCCTTAGGACACCTCCTACTGAGCCCCTTACTGACGATAATAATAGCTCAATCATGGAACCAGACTGAGTGAGCGTCTCCCCCAGAGAGGAGACCGCCACCATGTCCTTCCAACTGCAGTCCCCCATGAATGTGCCAACGCTGAAGGCCTTGACAAGACTCAACCCAAATGCAGAACTGGAGGGGTATCACCACTGAGATCACCACTACAGCAGGACATGAAAGGCTAAATAATTTGGGGCTTTTCTTTTTCATATTGATAATGAAGAAGAGGATGACGGCGAAAATGATGATGACGGTGATGACTATGCTGTTATGGAGATCCACTTAGGTTTGGGAATACGTGACAAGGCAGTACTCTACACTTCCTGTCATAGTGATATACACTCACCACACTTGTCTATACTGTGCAGTATGGCCTGGTCAATGCCCATCAGCTGCAGTATACTCGTGTCCCCCTCCTCCTCCATGATCTCCTCCTCCTCCTCTTCCTCCTCCTTCCTGCTGGTCTTGGCCCCAGACTCTGCGTTCGTCAGACTGTCGGGAATGTCGTTGGAGTCGTCTTCCATGGCTGCTGGCGGAAGGTCGTCCAAATTCCCGAGACTAGTGTCCGCCTCTCTGTTGGCGTTTGCCGCGTCTTTCTTTAGCCTCCCTCCCTGTAATGTCAGACAAGGGTGACAGTAATGATAACGATAATTATAGATAGTGTCAAACCAGGTGACAGTGATAATAATAATTATAGATAGTACTTATATGGCGCAAACTGCCCAGGGGCTCTAAGCGCCTCACATGAAACAATACGTACACTATAGTGCTTAATAACAGACCTCTGCACATGAAAAAAACACGTATATGTGTATTTATACATCAAGACAATACATGTACAAAAAACTGCAGATATGAACAATCACACACACACACACACACACACAAACATAAACACTCGCAATAAATGCCCTTCACACACACACACACACACACACACACACAATAACCAGTTGTTCCATTAGACTTGAATCAGGTGGCCCAGTGGTAATGTGCCTGACTAGGAATATCAAATATCTCAGCGTCAACCAGGCTGAAAGATGCAGACACCTGGAGAGTTGGTCAACAAAAGCCACCATCTCTGATGTGGCTCAAGCCCACATGCTCCTAGTCATCAGGCTGCGGTGTGAACCACAATGGCTGGTACTTTAACACAACGGGGCTGGCAGAATGGACACTTATCTGCCAGTACTGTGTCTGTGAGGGTCTGGGTTTGAATCCACGTCTTTCCAAGTTTGGAAAATCTAACTAAGCATCTAGTCATATGGATGAAATGATTAACCTAGGTCCCATGTACAACATCCACTTGGCGCACTGAAAAAGAACCCATGGCAATGTAAGTGTTGTCCTGTGGCAAAATTCTGTTGAAGTCCACTCAGACAGGTATACAAATACATATTAAGGCCAAACTAGTGCATTGGATTACACTACTAGTCTGGCATCTGCCAAGCAGATGTGGAGCAGCGTAACAGATTTGTCCAAACGCATCGACGCCTCCTTGAGAAATTGAAACTGAAAAAAACTGACCCCTGACTGTCGAGCCGTCCTGCGCAGATAGTCATGGTCGTGGGGATCCTCAGGGTCACTCTCACCCCTCAGCTGGGTGCGGGTGAGGTGAGAACCTTGCAGGCCGAAGGCTTCCGGCTTAAAGATGGACAGAGCGGCCACGATCATTTCGTCCCCCAGCCGCAGGCCGTACTTCATGATGTTCTGCTGTGGAAGCTTGATCTGGATCACATGGGGACGGATTCCTAGACGGTCCTGAAAAGACATGGCAACGTTTTTTTAAATGTGCAGTTCTGACAGGCGCAATAGCCGAGTGGTTAAAGCACTGGACCTTCAATGTGAGGGTCCCCAGCTCGAATCTTGGTAACGGCGCCTGGTGGGTAAAGGGTGGAGATTTTTCCGATCTCCCATGTCAACATATGTGCAGACCTGCTTGTGTCTGAACCCCCTTTGTGTGTCTACACAAGCATAAGATCAAATGAGCACGTTACAGATCCTGAAATCCATGTCAGCGTACGGTGGGTTATAGAAACAAGTACATACCCAGCATGCACACCACCAAAATGGAGTATGGCTGCCTACATGGTGGGGTAAATAAATAAATGGTCATACATGTAAAAAGTTACATGTCTGAGTGAGTGAGTGTGTGTATGTGTGTGACAGAAACCGGACTGAATGACACAGGAAACGAGTGATGAGCACCCAAATGCAGCCTGTAGTGCAAATGACTCCATGTTTGTAAAGCATTTAGAGCTTGGTCTCGGACCATGGATAGGTACCATATAAGTATCCTTATCATCATCATTTAATGTTTCAGCACAATGTCATAATAATAAGTGACGCCAACAAGTTTTATTGTCACCATGTAATAACATCAAAGTGTTTGTCACTTTGTATTATCTTCATGCCACAAGTGACACCAACAACAGTTTTCACTTTCATTACACAACAAAACTGGAAGTATCCGTCCCTTTAATACAAGCAGTGACTATACGGAATGGAGTTCAAATTTACTTTTGCTGCTACATTTGTTAAATGCAGTATTACACTTGTCCAAAACCACTATTCATTTGGCCAAGGTTACATTTCAATATAAAAACAAGAGAGAATGGAAAAATCTATTAACGTATCATCACAAACAGACCATTTCTCACTACTGAATGCTCTTACTTGGAAATGTTATAAGATCTGATACACTTTTTAATCACAACTCAAACTTTTTATTTCAACAATAAACACACATGCACACAAACTACGCTCACAAACCAAACAAACATAGGGAAACCATGACAAGAAACAAACACTTACTGACAAACAGATTTCAAAATTATTCTAATACAACTTTACGGCTCTTATGATTATAAACAACACTGCTGAAATAACAACAAAACTGAAACAACAATGATAATAGTACATTTATATTGCGCTTTCAAATCTCTCAAAGCATTTTACAATAACACATCAGTCAGACACAAAACAAACAAACACACCTTATGAAACACACACAAACACACAAACTCACATTATCACAAACACACACACACACACACACACACACACACAAACACCCCCACACCCCCCACACAAACACGCACAGAAGAAACAGATGTTAATCCACAGAATACAGACAAGGAATGCAGTGCCATAAAATCCACACCTGGTCCATGTGGCAGAAAGCCTCCTTGATTTCCTGCAGCTGAAGAATGCCAACAGCATCGCTCAGCTTCATCTCAGGTAGATGAGCACCACTGCGTTTCAACAAGTTGTACAGACATCGTGTAATGTCGCTGCCTCCGTATTCCATTGTGATTCTGCAAACAATATGTCAAAACTTTCACAAATCTTCCATATTCCAACATGATTTTCCTCACAACATATCAAAACTTTCATCTATCCATACCTTAAAAATAATAAATTGACCCAGTAAACAAAAATGCATATCCATGTATATTCTGGGGATATTTCAAACACTACAGTCCATAGAAATATTGTCTTAAGTTGCAGAGCTCTACAAAATCTAATGGCATACGAAAATATGTGTGATACAATACAACACATCTTATTCATCCATCTGGAAATTTACACACACACACACAAACACACATTATGTTTACAAACGTGTATACATACTCTTTTATAAACAGATAGGCACATTAGTGAAGAAAAACTGCTCACGAGTATCTGGCAACCCATGAGCAAATGCAGGAACTGGATGAGTTGACTACAGATTTTCCATTGTGATACGGGCCATGAATGGTCTATGAACATAAATAAATCAATTCATTAGTACTTCTGTGACACAAAATCTTAACAGTGCAGGAACTTGATTTCAACAGTTTTGTGTAAACTATCACCACTACATTGGTACATGGAATGGCATCACACACACACATTTGATCTAACTCTGTCTTAATCACACTCACCTGATACCATGCACACACACACACACACACACACACACCACATACACATACACAACACACATACATGTACATGTAGATGTACACACACACACAAACACACCACACACACACACATATACCACACACACACACACACACACACACACACACAGAACTCACCTGGTTGCATGCTGAGACATGCCATCATCCACACAACACACGCTGGTTTTCTGATCACCTACATCCACCACACAGGCATTGGGAAGACCAGCACCAAACGTGGCACACACCGATTCCTGCGACACAACCATCAACCTCTCCACATCACTTTTCTCAAACACTGTTCCACTCCTATTTATCAATTTGGTAAAAGTAACACAAATGAATTTTATTCATCATGTAGTCATTAAACATATGAGCTTGCACACACACACACACACACACACACACACACACACACACACACACACACTTCTATTCCACATTCAAAGTGTGGCTGGTACTTTCCACAGACATCTAGAGGTTTGAGCTTCTCAGTTCTATATGTTGAGCAATGCTGAAAGACATGTACACAGACAGCAGAGACACAACTCTGAACCCATGTAACTAGGATTAACTGTTAAAATACATGAACATATACAGCAGAGGCATACAACTCTTTGAATCCATGCAATTAGGTGAAACAGACAAAATACACATACGGATACCGCAGAGACATACAAGTCTCTGAATCCAAGTCACTAACAGTAACAGCTAAAATACATGTACACAGAGAGCAGACGCACACAGCTATCTGAATCCATGTAAATAAGAATAACAACTAAAAGTAAAAGACATGTGCAGAGCTCTGAGTCCACATAACAAGGAGTAACAGTTATACTACAGATTCAGAGTTTGAATCCACATAACTAGGAGTAATAGCTATACTACAGATTCAGGGTTTGAATCCACATAACTAGGAGTAACAGCTATATTACAGACACAGAGTTTGAATCCACATAAATAGAAGTAACAGCTAAACTACAGACACAGAGTTTGAATCCACATAACTAGGAGTAATAGCTAAACTACAGATACAGAGTTTGAATCCACATAACTAGAAGTAACAACTATACTACAGATACAGAGTTTGAATCCACATAACTAACTAGGAGTAACAGCTAAACTACAGATAAAGAGTTTGAATCCACATAACTAGGAGTAACAGCTAAACTACAGATACAGAGTTTGAATCCACATAACTAGGAGTAACAGCTAAACTACAGACACAGAGTTTGAATCCACATAACTAACTAGGAGTAACAGCTATACTACAGATACAGAGTTTGAATCCACATGACTAGGAGTAACAGCTAAACTACAGACACAGAGTTTGAATCCACATAACTAGGAGTAATAGCTAAACTACAGATACAGATTTTGAATCCACATAACTAGGAGTAATAGCTAAACTACAGATACAGATTTTGAATCCACATAACTAACTAGGAGTAACAGCTAAACTACAGATACAGAGTTTGAATCCACATGACTAGGAGTAACAGCTAAACTACAGATACAGAGTTTGAATCCACATAACTAGGAGTAATAGCTAAACTACAGATACAGAGTTTGAATCCACATAACTAGGAGTAACAGCTAAACTACAGTTACAGAGTTTGAATCCACATAACTAGGAGTAATAGCTAAACTACAGATACAGAGTTTGAATCCACATAACTAACTAGGAGTAACAGCTATACTACAGATACAGAGTTTGAATCCACATAACTAGGAGTAACAGCTAAACTACAGATACAGATTTTGAATCCACATAACTAGGAGTAACAGCTAAACTACAGATACAGAGTTTGAATCCACATGACTAGGAGTAACAGCTAAACTACAGACACAGAGTTTGAATCCACATAACTAGGAGTAATAGCTAAACTACAGATACAGATTTTGAATCCACATAACTAGGAGTAATAGCTAAACTACAGACACAGATTTTGAATCCACATAACTAACTAGGAGTAACAGCTAAACTACAGACACAGAGTTTGAATCCACATAACTAGGAGTAACAGCTAAACTACAGATACAGAGTTTGAATCCACATGACTAGGAGTAACAGCTAAACTACAGTTACAGACTTTGAATCCATATAACTAGAAGTAATAGCTAAACTACAGATACAGAGTTTGAATCCACATAACTAGGAGTAACAGCTAAACTACAGACACAGAGTTTGAATCCACATAACTAAGAGTAACAGCTGTACTACAGATACAGAGTTTGAATCCACATAACTAGGAGTAATAGCTAAACTACAGATACAGATTTTGAATCCACATAACTAACTAGGAGTAACAGCTAAACTACGGATACAGAGTTTGAATCCACGTAACTAGGAGTAACAGCTAAACTACGGATACAGAGTTTGAATCCACATAACTAGGAGTAACAGCTAAACTACAGTTACAGAGTTTGAATCCACATAACTAGGAGTAACAGCTAAAATACAGATTTTAAATCCACGTACATAACTAGGATCAACAGCTAAAACACAGATACAGAGTTTGAATCCATACAACTAGGAGTAACAGCTAAAATACAGGTACAAAGTTTGAATCTAATTAACTAGGTTTAAGTGCTAAAATACAGATACAGAATTTGAATCCACATAACCAGGAGTAACAGGTAAAATACAAATAGAGTTTGAATCCACATAACGAAGAGTAACAGCTAAAATACAGGCACAGAGCTTTGAATCCATGTAACTTGGATTAATAGCTAAAATACATGTACAGATTTCTGAATCCACATCTCTGAATCAATATAACTAACTAGGAATAACACTGAAGTCTGACCTGATGCACAATGACTGCCTCGAAGCCCATGTTGAACAGCAACAGCTCAAACATGGCTTTGACGTGCTTCTGGTTGTACACATCCGGAATCAGCAGAATGGCTCTGTAGTGCTGCCATTACACATAACCAAATTTAGCAGAATGGCTCTGTAGTGCTACCATACCACATACCACTTTTAACAGAATGGCTCTGTAGTGCTGCCATAACACATATCACATTTAACAGAATGGATTTACAGTGCTACCATAACACATACCACATTTAGCAGAATGGTTCTGTAGTGCTACCATAACAATACTACATTCAGCAAAATGGCTCTGCAGTGCTGCCATAACACATACCACATTTAGCTGAATGGCTCTGTAGTGCTCCCATAACACATACTTCATTTCACCTCAGCATTTTCCTCTACAATGCCAGGTTCATGTGCAATGAATGACTTTGCAGTGCTGGCATAATGTGTACCACATCTATATTCAACACCCAACAATTTTTTTTGCATGCACACGGAATGCTGCTATAACAAACAACAAAAGGTATCTCTGTAAAATGCATTTTTTTTACCAGATGCTAACACAATCATAACTATAACAGTCTCATAATGAATCATAACATTTCTCTTTCTGCCAAAACATTACAAAAATCTATGTGCATTCATAACTGTTCGCACTGTTCAAACACCTGTTTAGATATTCATTTTACTTTTTAAAAGTTTAACAGATTTCTTTTATATCTAAAACTGTTCATTATTTCAGTTTGCTGTTAAGTGAAATATGATGGACAGTCCAAGCGCTGAAATGAATGCAAAACAGAACGTTTGTTTCATGTTTCCATGACGATACAAGTTTAAAGGAAAGCACTGACCGCAGGACAAGGAAAAGAGAGCAGCAGATCTTAGACCCACCTTGAGATCCTTGGTCGGGATCTGCAGCTGGCTGTAGATGACAGAACTCCAGATGCTCTCCAGATCCGCCAGCACTGCCGTCATGGAGCCCCCTGCCTTGCTGTGCAAATTCAGACGGCCTCTTTTTATCGGCCAGCTCAGCTGGTAGCCGTCTTTTGGGTTGATGTACAGTGCCTAAAGAACCCACACACACATGCATCACTGAATAGCAGTCAGTAGTAGGAATCTGTAGAAAAAATATAATGAAATAAAATAAAAGGCACTTTATCACTGAAGTAGTAGCTCAGGACACAAGACAATGATGGGTGATGCAAGCACCTGCTAAACAACACAAAGCACTAAATTGCTGTGGGTTTGGGTTTGGGTTTTTAATTTATTTCTTTTTCTTTTTTTTAATTCAAATCTGTTCAAATTTTACATTGTAGACATTTCGACATTTGTTAATCATGACAGTAATTATAAATGAACATGAAATAAAATATAAAACAAATACAAAGCAGCTGTGTAACAAGACAATGATTGCTGATGCCAGTATTTGAAAAATAACACAAAACACTAAATTTGTGTGTTCTTTTCAAACAGTTTTTATTCAAATTTTACATTAAGACATACAGACATTTGTTAATAATGACAGTGAATAAAATTAACATGGAATATAAAAGAATAAAAGCAACTGTTTAATGTTTGAAAGTGGTTAAAAAAAAGAAAGAATGAATAGATAAATAAATAATAAATAAAGTAACAACACTCAATTGCTATAACTAGAAAAAAAAATAGAAAAAAGAACAGAACACTCCATTTATACAAAACACAAGAGAGTGTTCTTATGCCCTTTTGATTTTATGGGACCATTCATACAAGCAATACAAAAAGCACACAGAAGAATTTTAAACCACAATTTATTCACAAACAAATTCCATGCATTTTTATACTGTGTAACAGTTTCCGTATTTTCTTTAATTTGGCTAAACTTTGCTAGATGTCAAACCGCAGAAGAATAACAGTGACAATTTGTGAATTAAAATTTTCAGCGTAAAAACTGCAACTGCAATTATCTTGCAGAAGAAAAAAAGAAACATACAAAAGTTCTTTTCACTTGACCAACTTTCTGAAAAATCAGTGAGTCATGTGACTGGTTTGCTTTCACATGGATTTTTCATTTCAAATTTGTATGCGTCAGTGACTAAAGACCGACTCCAAACCTAGACACTGTGTGAAAATGAGAAAAACGAACACAATCAAAGTCAGAAAGACAGATTAACTTACGAATTGTCTCCCCTGTAATACTGGTTTCTCACCCACTTTCCACCGCACAAAACGACATCAGTTTAAGACGTTCAGTCACCAAATTACCTGACCGTACAAATCAGCACACTTATATGCACAGACCACAAGATAATGCACACAGTTTTTGTTTATCACTGAATATTTTCAGCATCATCATAATTTTGTTTCAAAACTTAGAGCTTTTTTTTTCTTTTCTTTTTTAAAAATTTATAACCTGTACATCATATCACACTGGTTATGGGATGTGTCATTTCAAATACCACACTTGCATATATCACTATAAATGCAGAGTATGAGGTCTGAATACCTACCTCCTCCCCAACCACAAAGGGGGGATGACTGTCCATATTTGTCCATTTCTGGGAACAGATGCGTTCAGACTTCTCGACCGTGGCCTTGCTGTTGTGAACCACCAGCTGGAGAAAACAAACAAGGAAGCAGACAATCAATGTCAAGCTGATTTCTAGAAGTACATATCTATATATCAACCAAGAATTCAAGTATTCAGTACGACAGGCGCAATAACCGAGTGGTTAAAGAGTTGGACTTTCAATCTGAGAGTCCTGGGTTTGAATCTTGGTAATGGCGCTTGGTGGGTACAGGGTGGAGATTTTTCCGATCTCCCAAGCCAACATATGTGCAGACCTGCTTGTGCCTGAACCCCCTTTGTGTGTGTACACAAGCAGAAGATCAAATATGCACTTTAAAGATCCTGTAATCCATGTCAGCGTTCGGTGGGTAATGGAAACAAGAACATACCCAGCATGCACACCCCTGAAAACGGAGTATGGCTGTCTACATGGCGGAGTAAAAACGGTCACACAAATGTACCCACTTGTGTAGATACAAGTGAACATGGGAGTTGCAGCCCATGAACGAAGGAAAAGTGTTCGGTACAAAGCAATGTCAACTGTTTGAAGTTATCTATACTATTTACATCACAACAACCAAAAAACCAAGTATTTGTCACCAAGGAATGTCTTCCTCCTCTATTCTTTTAATAAGAGATAATAATAATAATAATAATAATAATAATAAATACTGTCAAAGTGCCATCGTACATAAGTGTGATTTCGTGTAACTTATACCAGATAAAAACATCATGAAAGTTGACACTCTTTCCTGGATTCTCAATTATTTTGTACATAGACCAACACCAACAAAAAATCACTTGGAGTTGGAATAAAATTTAAAAAAATTAAAGCTGGAATACAGACAAAGAGCACTCCATAATAAAACTCTTTGACTTACACTGCAGTCAACAGCACAGTTAAGACATTAATAACAATAATAAATCTAATCTATATAGCACCTTTTGACAAAAAAACCTCAGTTGCATTGTATAGTGTAAAAACTGATGTACAATACTAACAGATTAAAACATGCATAATCTTGCACAGAAATCCAACCAAAACACTCAAAGTCAAACACTAATCTACGTCTGTATTTGTTTAAATTTTTTTAAATAAAAACATCACACACAACACATACATATCATACATCACAATACCTAAATAAGCCATTTATCTATTTCCACAATACCTAATACTACAATACTGTATAATCAGAACAGAAGCCAACACTTACCATACTAGCGCACATGGAAAAACAACAACAACAAAAAACAAAAAAAACACGGCAACAAAAGGATTGTCAATGGCAAAATTCTGTAGAAAAATCCACTTGCATAGGAAAACGAAAGCAACTGCAGGCAGAAACTAAAAGAAAAAAAAGGGTGACACTCTCAGTCTCCCTGAGTCCCTAGTGAAAAGCAGCCAGAATTTCACACAAATCTCAGTCTCCCTGAGTCCCTAGTGAAAAGAAGCCAGAATTTCACACAAATCTGTTGTGATAAAGAATAATGTAGTATAACACAATACAATATAACATCACAAAATTGGAGAAAAATGTTCAACAGATCATTCACCTGCTTGACAGGCACCAGTTGACGATACTCCCCAGTGTGTGTGGGGCGAGACAACAGCAGCTCCTCCACCGCCTGAATCCCTTCTTTCACCTGCTGGTTACTTTCCGCATGCTGCAAAATGTCAGGGCTTTACACAGATGTACGTGCATGCAAATGCACACTTCAAAAGATACACAGGCTTCATGTTTTAAACATCAGAACTATCATGTAATGTTTCATATGTGAAAAGATTTTGAACAAAATCACTGTAGTATTAGTTATGTTCAAGTTAGAAAAAGGATTAAAACATTCCCAATCTCTCTCTCTTGGTCTTTCTCTCTCTGTTTCTTCTCCTCACTCCCAAATTCTCACTAACACATAGAAACACTCACAAAATCCTTGAAAAGCAAACCACAAATTATATATATAGACAGGCCTTTTTTCCCCCCCAATGCATAAATACACCAATACATAAATATAACACACACACTACACTTTAGACACACACCATCATATAACAAACATGGTTTCTGTTTTTTCAACCTAAACATAATACAAGAGACAGATTACCATGCATTCTTCACGAAGCAGCCAGTCTGATGGAACCTGCTGAGTGTTGGGACCTGTGATTCTGCGAGCGATACAATGAGGTACTGTCACAGGGTAGGCATCAGAGGCACGACCAAGACGCAAGTTATATGAACCAGGCTGGATAACTATCACTGTGGCCTGCTGAATGGGCTGTATAACAAATAAGCAGAAGAAAAAGTTTCAATTATAGCAACGAGAATGTGCATGAAAGCTTGTGTGGATGCATATATCATTATATGTTTGTGTGTGTATGTGACTGTATGCATGGGCAAAGGGGATAAGGATGGGTTAATGGGTGTATGTGCGTGTGTGCACTATTAAATGTCACATGCACTGAGTATGTGTGCCCAGCCATGTCAGTATGAATCTGTGTGTGTGTGTGTGTGTGTGTGTGTGTGTGTGTGTGTGTGTGTGTGTGCATGTGCATGTGTGTGTGTATGTGTGTATGCGCGCATGTCAATGAGTACATGCATGCATGCATGCATGTGTGTGTGTGTGTGTGTGTGTGTGTGTGTGTGTGTGTGTGTGTGTGTGTGTGTGTGTGTGTGTGTGTGTGTGTGTGTGTGTGTGTGTTGTCAAAAATACAATTTACGTGTGCACAGCACAATTTTACTAATTTGGCAGTTTACAATGATGATAACTGCAGACAAGTCATTTTAAGTGGGGAAAACCTGGGACCACATCATTCTTGGAAACTGAAATGAGAGCCTAAGTACCAAAGGTCATGGACCAATCAAACTACATACATTGAGTCACTGACAGTGAGTGAGCGACAATAAAAATGCACATCCTTGTCTGACGGACAATGCCTGAGGGAGCGGCTTGTGCCAATGCAGGCTCACCAACTCCTGTTCTGAGTACTTATAAGGAGTGCCGCCTTGTGGGCCAACATTGCCAACTGTCACTCCCTGTTGTTTTTTTTAACTCGAAATAGGTGATGGTCATGAGGAAGGTTGGGGGTGGGGATGAGGGTGCAATACTGATATCATTTCTTGTCAAGCGCTAGCATACTGTGCTTCTTGCCTTGTCTCTGGCTTTCCATCAGCAATGGAAGTGGACAGGGTTCAATTGGTATCACTCTCCTGCAGTCCACCACCAACTGTTTTGGATGGAGTATCGCAAGATGAGTTCTCACTTTATGGCTCCAAGGAGGTTAATGGGGAAGTGGGTGGTGGTTCGTTAATGTTCTGCTCCTTCTGCTGGTAGCTAGTCTTGTGCAGCATGATACAGGTCATCAGGTAAACATGACTGGCTGCCCAAAGGTACTGACAGTTTTGGGGAGAAAAATACGGAATGCCACCTCAAACAACGAAAACTGTGGTAGTATGGGGGCTTCAACTTAACCATTGAATGATGCCAGTGACTATCACTGGGAACAACAGCAACTGCCTGAGAACATATGAATAAGGGTTTTTCGCAATGCAACCAACCAGCTTAACCTTTCACCACCAGTTGAGTTAAGTCCCGACTACTAGTCGACATTTAATCAAATTTCAATATAGAAAAACTTGACTTTAACTTAGGAGTGCATGCAAGTAACGACTGTACTGAGTTGTGTGTTGAGTCTGTTGGCTCAGCGTGTGACTGTGACTACTTAATTTGCGCAAAAAAGATACATACCTCCACTGTAACAGGTTCATCGGCTGTTTGAAACAGCGATTTCTTTGATGCTGGCTGCGGCATTTTATGTTCTACTGATAATTTTAACACCGAAGAAAGCGCTTCGTTTGCCCATGAACAGACGACATGTGCAGGCACTTTTGTTTCCTAGTCAAGCCCGGAATAAGAGTTATGTCCCCAGACTTTCTTGTGTCGATTTACCGAACTTCAGAGAAACGGGAGAGTACACTGCAGTCCACCCAATCAAAAGAATTGGCACTGCTGTCTCTTACTAATGACACCGGCAAGCAGATTAGTGATTCATTTCCTGCTATTTCTTATCAAGTCTTTATTTCACCACAAATCAGATATGGTGCAGCCGATACGGATTGGTATGCCCGGTCCGGTCTATGGCCGTGACGCCGTCGCGGCCCCGCGGCCAGGCTCACTGGTTATTATTCAGTTAAACCGTGAAAGTTTGATTGCCGGGGACAAATGACCACCATCCCGGCCGGCATTCCCTTTGTCTCGTTCGCAACGGCCCCTACAACATTCTGTCGGCCTTGTCAAAAGATGCAAAGGGCATGTTGACAATAGTCGAAACATCACCCATACTCATGACTAAGACATCGACGCTAACTTGAAATATTGAGTTTTGAAACTCCGTTGAAAATTACACATCTTAAGTTCAGTGGACTGACGAGCCCACGTGCAGTTTCAGTTTTATCAAGGAGGCCTCACTGCGTTCAGACAAATCTATATACGCTACACTACATCAGCAGCATAACTCAACACGGTTGGTCAGTCACGGTCGGGCCCGGTTCTTGAGTGCACAGTGATGCACACACACACACATACACCCGGCACACACACACTGACACACACACGTGTGTGTGCGTGTGTGTGTGTGTGTGTAGGGTAATTCAGGGCAAGAATCCCAGTCGGGGTCAAACACCCACTCCCAAATTCAGTTACGGAGATCATGGTACACAGCGAGCCAATGACACTTTTTCCGTTTCCGTGTCGCTCCGTGTCGATCCCCTGTGTCGATACTCCCCCGTGTCGATACTCCTCTCACAAAGATCCAAAAACAGTCAAATACAGATGTTTGTATACATTTGTGACTGATAATGCTTTCTGCTTGATCAAAGATGTGTTGTGGAATGATGAATGTGTTATGTGTTCTCTTCATACCAGCCATCCGCCTTCAGAGTGTAGCAGCGACTTGTGTGTTGGGCCCGCTGTTGTGTGGAGTGGACTTTGACTTTTTCATCACGACTCAGTGTATCTGCGGGGAAACGCTCTCTCTCTCTCTCTCTCTCTCTCTCTCTCTCTCTCTCTCTCTCTCTCTCTCTCTCTCTCTCTCTCTCTCTCACTTCGTCTCTCATTTTCTGTTTCTCTTGTCTCTTTCCCTCTCTGCCACTCTCTCTCTCTCTCTCTTTCTCTGTCTCTCTCTGTCTCTCTCTTTCTGTCAGTTTTTTTCTCTCTTTCTTTCTCTCTCTCACTCACTATCCGTCTCTCGGCATTTTCTGTTTCTCTGTCTCTCCCCCTCTCTGCATCTCTCTCTCTGTCTCTCTCATTCTGTCAGTTTCTTTCTCTCTCTCTCTGTCTCTCTCTCACCGTCTTCGTCTCTCATTTTCTGTTTCTCTGTCTCTCCCCCTCTCTGCCTCTCTTTCTCTCTCTGTCTCTGTCTCTGTGTGTGTGTGTGTGTGTGTGTGTGTGTGTGTGTGTCTCATTCTCTCTCTTCCCTCTGTCAGTTTTTTCTCTCTCTCATTCTCTCTCTTCCCTCTGTCAGTCTCTCTCTCTCTCTCTCTCTCTCTCTCTCTCTCTCTCTCTCATTCTATCTCTTCCCTCTGTCAGTCTCTCTCTAATTCTCTCTCTTCCCTTTGTCTCTCTCTCTCTCTCTCTCTCTCCATCTCTCAAGGCCGATGTACATTAAAACAGTTCTGAGTTCTCTCTGTATCTCTCATTCTCTCTCTTCTCTCTCTTCCCTCTCTCTCTCTCCGTCTCTCATTTTCTGTTTCTTTATCGCTCCCCCTCTCTGTCACTATCTCTAATTCTCTCTCTTATTCTCTCTCTCTCTGTCTGTCTCTGTCTCTTTCTCTCTCTGTCTCTCTGCCCCGGCACACACACACTTATACACAAACATATACGTTGTGTGCATCCCGCTGACACACAGTAAATACATTATTCGGTGAACACCACACACACACACACACACACACATACACACACACACACACACACACACACACACACACACACACACACACACACACACACACATTCACACTGTTTCGCCGCGATATGAGATTCAGTATTGATGATGGTTTTAAAGTTAATCAATGTAATTTGTCACAATTTACAAAGAAAACCAAGAAGGACTTTATGGAATGAGTTCAAACTGGAAAGAAAAATACCACTGGAAAGAAATAGGTCAGTAACAGAATGCCTGTAACGCTAGGGTACATTTTAGCTGGTCATTCTTGATAGTAAAAGACTGAGTGAAAATGAATCTCTACAAACCTCAGTAATCTTAGTCAAATAGGACACTTCTTTAATAACAACATATCATTTTTGTTGATCACACACTTTCTCGACAATATAAAAACAGTGTCTTTTTTAATCATACCCTGGTATATTCATACCGTAAATCGTTTTTGGCAGACAGATATATTTGGATGGCAAATTGATAAAACTTTCGGGAAATCATTATGAACCCCCCCCCCTACCGCCTGGGTAAAGGGATGTGTATGTGTGTGTGTGAGGGGCGGGGGGGAGGGGGGGGGGGGGTTATGGTCACTTGAAGATCTACCACCAATGACCGCTGACCATCAATGACCATTGCTGACCACTGACCGTCGCTGACCACAAGACCACCACTGGTCACTGACCAAGGCTGACCTGGGAGAACATAATGATGATGATGATGGAGTCTCCCGTCGGACCGACGGATGAGTAGGCAGGCAGGCTTATCTGTCGGTGTGTGTCCTCATATGGGAGAAGAGGCCGATTCTGGATGCGCAGCACTTCCCACAGGTGTTGCAACGGAAGAAGTTGAGCCCTGCTTCCTTCGCTCACGCTCCCCCTTAATGGCCAGCGTTCACTTGTTTTCAAACGTCTTTATGCCACTAGAGCACAGCATCCTCCAGCAAGAGCGGTCAAGGGCATCAGTTTCCCAGGAAGCGATTTCTATGTCACAGGCTTTGAGGTTTGTCTTCAAGGTGTCCTTGAAGCGCTTGCAGGGTCTTCCAAGTTCGCGGTGGCCTTCCTTCAGCTGGCCATACAGTAGCGTCTTCGGGATCCTGCTGTCTGTCATGCGGACAACGTGTCCTGTCCAGCGTAGCTGGCACTGGATCAGCAGGCTTTCGATGCTGGGTAGGCCGCTCCTCTCTAGGACCTGGAGGTTGGAGACCATGTCTTGCCACTTTATGCCGAAGATCTTTCATAGGCATCTCTGGTGAAACTGCTCAAGTTGTTGAATGTGACAGCGATACGTCGTCCATGTTTCAAAACAGTACAAGAAGGTGGTCAGCACAACAGCTCTGTAGGTTTTGATTTCGGTGCTGAGCCTGATGCCTTTGTTGTTCCACAGCTTGTTGTTGAGTCTGCCAAAGGCGGAGCTGGCCTTGGCGATGCGCAGCGTCACTTCTGCATCAAGGGCTCCGTTGCTGCATAGGGTGCTGCCCAGGTAGCAAAACTTGTCGACTGACTTGATCTCTGTGTCATCGATCTTGATTGCAGGTTGGGGGCAGGCACTGGCGTTCTGTGAGCTAGCTGGTTGATACATGGACTCGGTCTTGCTGAGGCTGATGGTGATTCCAAAGCGCCTGCAGGAGGCTGAGAACCTGTCCATAATGAACTGCATGTCCTCATGGGTGTGTGCAGCAAGCGCGCAGTCATCAGCGAAGAGGAATTCTCTCAACATTGCCCCAAACACCCTGGACCTAGCCTGGAGTCGCCGCAAGTTGAAAAGATTGCCATCTGTGCGAAACTGAATGTAGGTGTCCAGGTCACAGTCTTGGAAGGCGTCAATCAGCATGGCAGAGAAGAGAATGGAAAACAGTATGGGTGCCAGGACGCAGCCCTGCTTCACTCCATTTACCACAGGGAACGGATCTGACATGTCAGTATTTTCCTGTACTCTCGCCTGCATGCCATCATGGTTGACGCAATCAGCTGGATTAGGGTCTCTGGGCAGCCGAACTTTAGGAGGATCTTCCACAGACCACGGCGGTTTACCGTGTCGAAGGCCTTAGTCAGGTCTACAAAGACCACGTGGAGCTCCTTGTTCTGCTCACGGCACTTCTCTTGCATCTGGCGTACGGCAAACACCATGTCACATGCTCCCCTGCCTGAGCGAAGCCGCACTGTGCTTCAGGGATGACAGTGTTGGAGACATGGTCAACCAGTCTGTTCAGTATGATGCGGGCGAAGATCTTGCCGGCGATGCAGCACGTCTTTTGTGATGGGGAGGCGGTGGATGTTCAGCTTCCTAGGGGGTTTCTGCCTGGCTGGCTGGAGCTTGCGTGCAAGTCTGATGTTACTGCGTGCAAGGCGATGGTCCGACCAACAGACTGCTCCTCTTATACAGCGTGTACTGGAAACATCACCTCTGTCCCTCTGCCGGACAATCACATAGTCCAGCATGTGCCACTGCTTGGAGCGGGGGTGCATCCATATGTTCTTGTACTTGTCCGCTCGTTGGAAGAGTGTGTTGGTGATGGTCAGTCCATGCTGCGCGCAGAGCGAGAGCAAAAGCAGTCCGTTGGAGTTGCACTTGCCAGTGCCGTGCTGTCCTAGGACTTTTGGCCACGAGGAGAAGTCCACGCCGACGCGGGCATTGAAATCCCCAAGGATAATTAGCCTGTCCTTTCTGCCTACCGCTGAAATGGTGCGGCTGAGCTCCTCGTAAAAAGCTTCTTTGATGTCATCAGGGTTGGTCATCGTCAGGACATAGCAGCTGATAACTCTGGCGAAGCGATCCTCGGACAGTTTCAGACGCAGGGTCATCAGTCTATCGTTTATCCCACGTGGAAGGCTGTCAAGATGTCGTGCAAGTTTGGTTTGTATGGCAAAATCCACGCCTGAGGTTCTTGGGGTGCCTTCCCAATGCAGTAGAAGGTGTAGCTCCCTCCAGCTTCCTCCAGCTGGGTTTCACCGGCAAACCTGGTTTCGCTCAGGGCTGCTATGTCCACCTGGTAGCGATCTAGCATTCAAGCAATGAGCGCTGTGCGCCTTTCTGGTCTGTCGTCTCTGTCCCAAAGGGTGCGAACATTCCAGGCACCCAGAGTCAGGGTAAGACAGGTTGGTATGAGCGGTACTACATGGGGGTATAGGGTGGGGGAGTAGGACGGGGGACATGGGGGGAGGGAGAGTAGGACAGGGGGAGATGGGGGGGGGAGAGTGGGCAAGAGGGGAGATGAGGGGAAGGGAGACGGGGACAGGGAGGAGGGGGGGAGAGTGGTAGAGGGGGGAGGGAGAGTGGAGCATGGGGGAGGGAGAGTAGGACGGGGCTGGGGGAAGGGAGAGTGGGACGATGGGGAGGGGGGGGGAGTAGGACGTCTTAAGGAGTGTAGGACGAAGAAAGAGGTGGGTTGAGGGAGAGTAGAACAGGAGGAGATGGCGCAGTTGGTAGGAGAGGGGAGAGAAGGTGGGATGGGAGAGTAAGAGAGGTGGGGAGAAGGTGGGATGGGAGAGTAAGAGGTGGGGAGATGGAAGAGGGAGAAAAGGATGAGGGCGAGATGGGGAGATGGAGAGTAGGAGTGTGGAGGAGATGGGGGTGGAAGGGAGAGCAGAACAGGGGGGTGAGATGGGGGAGGGAGAGTAAGACATGGGGAGTAGAAAGGTGGGAGGGGATCACACCCAATAGTTCTCTTCTTTGCAGGTCTTATGCCTTTTTTTTTTTTTTTTTTTTTTTGAATGTCTGCAGGTGATTGTGTGAAATGGAGGGTTGCTGCAAAGGGTAGGGGGATGGGCAGTGGAGGGGAAGTCAGGCTGAGGGTAACGGGGGAGGAGGGAGAATAGGACAGGGGGGAAGATGGGGAAGATTGGGGAGATGGGTTGAGGGAGAGTAGGACAGGAGGAGATGGGGCAGTTGGAGAGTAGGACAGGGGGGGAGGTGGGATGGGAGAGTAGGAGAGGTGGAGAGATGGAGGAGGGAGAGTAGGACCACGAGGGAGATGGGGGAAAGGGAAAGTAGGACAGGAGGGAGTGAGAGTAGGACGAGGGGGTGGGGGTTGGGGGGGTCGAGGATGGGAGAGTGGGAGAGGGGGGAGTGGGAAAGTAGACAGGGGGCATTGAGGGAAAGTTGGACGTGGGAGTAGGACAGGGTGGAGATGGGGGGAGTAGGACAGGTGAGAGATGGGGGGATGGGAGACTAAGATAGATGGGGTGATAGGAGAAAAGGAGAGTAGGACGGGGGGTGGGGGGAGGGGGGAGGGCGCGGGGGTGGGGGGCGTGGGGGGTGGGGGGGCAGAGACTAGGATGGGTGGAGTTAGAGTAGGACAAGGGGGAGATGGAAGATGGATGAGTAGAACAGGGGGGCGGGGTGGAAGGGAGAGTAGGACAGGGGATGGGCATGAGAGACTGGGGGAGGAGGATTAGGTGGGGGAAATGTGGGGGAGGGACAGTATGACAAGGGGGGGAAATATGTGCTCTTTTGTCTTTCTTTTGTGTAAAGCATCTGCAGGTGATTAGGTCAAATAGAGGGTTACTGCAGGGGGTAGGAGGTCCAGCAGTGAAGGGGGTAGCCAGACTGAGGGTAACGGGAGTAGGAGCATGTAAGAGGGGGATAGTAGGAAGGGAGGAGATGGGGTAAGGGGGAGTAGGACAGGTGGTGAAATAGGAAAAGGGAGAGTAGGACAGGGGAGGTAGAACAGGTTGGAGACGGGGGGAAATTGAGAATAGGACAGGGGGAAGAGATGGGGTGATGGGAGAGTAGGAGAGGGGAAAATAGGGGGAGTAGGACGGGTGAAAGATATGGGGTGGGGAAAGGGAGAGTAGGACAGGCGGGGAGATGGAATGGGTAAGGGAGAGTAGGACGGGGGAAATGGGGGGGATGGGAGGAGAACTAGGACATGGGGTAGGATGGGTGGAGAGGGAGTAGGACAGGGGGGTGGGGGGATAGGCCAGGGGGAAGAGATTGAGGGAGGATTAGGATGAGGACGAGATAGGGGAAGGGGGGGGGAGAGTAGGCTGAGGAAGAGATGGGGGTGGCAGGGAGAGTAGGATGGGAGGAAGACGGAGAAAGGACAGTAGGACAGAGGGTGTGTGTGTGGGGAGGTGGGGGTGGGGTGTGGGGGGTGGGGGGGGGGAGATGGGTGGGAGGGGATCACACCCAATAATTTTACTCCCCCATTCTTTGGATGAAAATGTGTGCTCTTTTTTTCTTTTTGTTTTTTTGTGAAGCGTCTGCAGGTGATTGTTACTGCAGAGGGTAGGAGGTTATTCTGACACAATCAGCTGCAGACACTTCGCAACAGTAAAAAGGATGAGCTATTTTCCTCCAAAGTATTGGTTCCTACCCCACTCACCTATTTTCCTCCTATCCCCCTTCCTTCCCTGGTTGCTAACCCCACCCACTCCCCCCTATCCTACACTCTCTTCCCCACTCCAACCCCTGCCCTGTTTTCCTCCTGTCCTACTCCCCCCAAACCTTCCCCACTGCCCACCCCCACTATCCTACACTCTCTTCCTCACTCCAACCCTCTATCCTACTCTCTCTCCCTTCCTCCACTGCCTAACCTCTTCCATCTGACCTGTCACACAGTGCACAAAACAAAAAAAAAAGGAAGAAAGACCACACATTTTCCTCCAAAGAACAGAGGAGTAGAGTTATTGGGTGTGATCCCCACAGAGATCGCCCTAACTCAAAGCTAGTTTTTGCAGACATTTTCCCGCTACAATGCCACCCTACCAAACTAAAATACCCATAATGTCCTGGTGTATCCACTTTAGCAAATTTTTAGCATATTTCATATTTCAATTCTTTTCATTTCCCGAGTTTTTACTGCTTTATAAATGATACTAAAGCCCTATATTCATTTCATACAATGTTCTTGCATAATTTGATAGGGCATGATTACCATATTTTCTTGGTTTTTCACCCTTTTACAAAAGCAAATCTTACATAATTATCTTATTAGCATAAGACGTCACATGACAAAAAGATAAGGTGTGATACATCACTAAAGTTACTCAGCTGCTCTCAGCGTGTATACTCATTAGCAAACAATGTTTCACCATCGTGTCAAACCGCATGTGAAGTGGAGAAATCAAATGATTATGTTGTTTGGGTAAAAAAGCCAATGGGTTTAGTTGATTAACAGGGGGAACATCCACTTTCACTACCCTTTGTGCCAATATTCAACAATCGACTGAGTCATATCCGTACTCACCATCCCACCTTCCTGTCTTTCTCTGTCTTATTCATCATCAAGATTAAAATATAACGTGCTCAGACTTTGGGATATTGTCTTATCATGGACGGAATTGAACATATCTAATCATCAGTGGCTTAAAAAGACGCACACACATAAACAAACAGATATAAATCTATCTCCAAGCCTCTCCCACCCCTCTCTTGGTGTGTGTGTGTGTGTGTGTGTGTGTGTGTGTGTGTGTGTGTGTGTGTGTGTGTGTGTGTGTGTGTGTGTGTGTGTGTGTGTGTGTACCGAGAGGGAGGGAGGAGAATGGAGAGAAATATCAATGTATTTATTTGGTGCACGCGTGTGTGCACACGTGTGTGTGTGAGTGTGCGTGTGTATGTGTGTGTGTGGAGGGGGGTGGGGGGGGGGGGGTGGGGGGGGGGGAGGGTGGTGTTGAAGTCACTTATCATTCAATCCCGTGCATGACAGGACTTTTTTTGGGGGGGAGGGATAAAAGGGCGAAAAAAGCAACAAAATATGAAAATCATGCCAAATAAAATTATGCAAGAACATTATATGAAATGAATATGGGGCTTTAGTATCATTGATAAAGCAGTAAAGATGGGGAAGTTAAAAGAAATCCCCAAAGGAAATATGCTAAAATTTTGCAAAGTGGATACACCAGGACATTATGAGTATTTTAGTTTGGTTGGGTGGCATTGTAGCGGGAAAAATGTTGGCCAAATTTAGTTCTGAGTTAGGGCGATCTCAGCAGGGATCACACTCTATAACTCTACTCCTCCGTTCTTTGGAGGAAAATGTGGGGTCTTTTATCCTTTTTTTTAATTTTTTTTATTTTTTATTTAATATATGTCTGTGGGTGAATAGGCCAGATGGAAGGTAAATCTGTGGAGTGAGAGTTGGGCAATATGGGGTAAGTAGGACAGGGAGGATATAGGGGTGTGTGGAGGAGGGGGGGACAGGGTTAGGGAGAGTATGGGGGCTGGGGGGTAGAAGGACTTTGGGGTGGGGGGGGGGGGGTAAGTAGCACATTGGGGATATAGGGATGGGGGGGGGAACAGGGTTAGAGAGAGATGGGGGAGGGAGAGTAGTACAGGGGGGAAGATTGGGAGGTGTGTTGAAGGTGGGATGGGGGAGGAGGGAGGGTAGAACCATGTGGGAGATGGGGGAAAGGGTAGGACAGGGGGGATGGCAGAGCAGGAGAGGGGAAAGTGGGAGGGGGGAGTAGGACAGGGTGAGGAAGATGGGAAAGTCGGACTGGGGAGGAGATTGGGGTGGCAGGGAGAGTAGGACGGGAGAGAGATGGGGGAGGGAGAGTAGGACAGGGGGGAAGATGGGGGAGACGGGTTGAGGGAGAGTAGGACAGGAGGAGATGGGGCAGTTTGTTGGACAGGAGAGAGAGAGAAAGAGAGAATGTCCGTGTGTTTCTTTGTACCAAGAGATAGGAGGTGAGGAAGGAATGGAGAAAGATATATATGTATTTATTTGGGGTGTGTGTGTGTGTGTGTGTGTGTGTGTGTGTGTGTGTGTGTGTGTGTGTGTGTGTGTGTGTGTGTGTGTGTGTGTGTGTGTGTGTGTGTGTGTGTTTGAAAATGTAGTAAATTTGGGACACTAGTTTACGACCTTAACATTCTGCTTTGTGTTCCTTCGAAACATATTGTTGGTCCTTATATTCGTTAATAGATCGTTGATCTGGTGGAGAAAATGTGAGGAGAGAGAGAGAGAGAGAGAGAGAGAGAGAGAGAGAGAGAGAGAGAGAGAGACAGACAGACAGACAGACAGACAGACAGACAGACAGAAACAGAAAATGAAGGAGGGAGAGAAAGAAAAAGAGACAGAGAGATATACAGTGAGAGAGACAGAGAGAGATACAGTGAGAGAGACAGAGAGAGATACAGTGAGAGAGACAGAGAGAGATATACAGTGAGAGAGACAGAGAGAGATATACAGTGAGAGAGACAGAGAGAGATACAGTGAGAGAGACAGAGAGATATACAGTGAGAGAGACAGAGAGAGGGAGATACAGTGACAGAGACAGAGAAAGAGTGAGAGAGAGGGGTGTGGAGTTTCAAATGAATTGTGTAGTTAAATATCATGTAAATCAATTGGGGAAGGAGGGAGGGAGAGAGAGAGACAGACAGACAGAGACACAGAGAGATACAGAGACAGAGACAGACAAAGACAGAGACAGAGTTGAATATATCATTGGACTGATGTGGCTTCTAGAGAAGAAAGAGTGCGGTGAGTTCAAAGAGAGAACTAACGAGCGAACGAAAATGTTTTTAATAAACTTTGGCTATGGACCACAATTCAAAACCAGGGGACTGGAGGGTGGCACGGGAAGGGGTATTATGATACTTGAACAGCATCACACAATTTTATTCTGTTCATGGACGTGACATTTGACTAAATTAGGTCTGAGTAGATTGTTTCTCCTTTTGATCACGTGGAAAATAAATTTTGATACTTGACAATTCATCTGCTTGTTGTTTGATCGGAGAAGTGTCCTTGGAAACATATTTAAACAGTCTTGAAGAAATTCATCCGCAAATCAATGAACATATAACAAACAATAAATGGTATTCAGTTTCAGTTCATCATGGCAAAAAGGACAGAAAGGGGGGGGGGAGAGGGAGAGACAGAGAGAGAAAGAAAGAGAGAGAGAGAGAGAGTGAGATGGATGGATAAACAGGCAGACAGATGGTGATGCTGGTATAGAGTTTCCAATGAATAGTGCAACTCTATATAATGTACACTGATTGTATTTCCATTTTATTGTGTTTAATTTACTATATTCCTGACACAGCACTTTCAGATTAAAAATATTCATAAATCACTTCAAACACCCAATAATCAAGCTTCTAGAGTGTACACATGTGTAGGCATTAGTCTATGATACAGTCCAACAGATATTCAGACAGGTATTTTAATTATGTGTATTTAATGTGGTATTGTTAAGTTAGAGAGTGCGTTTTCAAAATTACGTAATATATGCTCTTTGCATCATTACTAAGCATCATATGAATTTTGAAAATGTATGTATTATATGCCGCAATATGCTCGCATGCAGTATCGCCAGTGCAGTTGATCTTTTGGTGTGTCTCTCCTGGCATACATTGCCGGCGACAATAATTATGTGCATGGCGACAATATGTGCCGCAACATGTGTAAGCCTCGAGTTCGCGCGCGCGCGCGCGCGTGTGTGTGTGTGTGTGTGTGTGTGTGTGCGTGCGTGCGTGCGTGCGTGTGTTTGTAGAGCGGCGGAGGGGAGGGGGGGCGAGTGGATTCTTGTATATGCGCGCACGTGTAGGTGTATGTGAGTTTATTCAATAATCTTTAGTGTAGCAAATGGTAATGCTTACTCTGGTGGGGATTGTGAATAGTAAGTCAAGTGCTGCTTTCGTTATTCCAAAACCTTAAGTCTCAACAGTTACTTCATCTGGAAAAGTTCTAAAAAGTTCTTCTTCACTGCTGAACAATTCTGATGGTGTTAAAATGTATAATCTCGTTTCCGAAAAACCGTTTTTCAGATTCTATTTTGTGTTGATAGTAAATCAGTTCTCCACGGTATCAGATCTTTAAAAGACACAGTCAGGTCAGCGGAACTCATTGAAATAACCATTTTGTTCACGAACTCGAGGCTTACACATGTTGCGGCACATAGTGTCGCCATGCACACAATCATTGTCGCCGGTAATGTATGGCAGGAATGACACAACAAAAAATCAACTGCGCCGGCGACACTGCATAACATATTGCGGCATATAATGTCGCCGGGAATCACCTCAACAGTTGCGTAGTTGTGCTGGTGGTGGTGGTGTGTTCGTGCGCGCATGAGTGTGTGAGTATGTGTGAGTATATGCGTGAGCGTATTACAAGGTGTGTTTGTGTGTGAAAGTTCGTTGAAGTTGTGTGTGTGTGTGTGTGTGTGTGTGTGTGTGTGTAAGTGGGTGCTTGCGTGCGTGCGCGCACGACGGGGATCGCACCCTGTATTATCTGGCGCTTTCATCTTTGCCGTCGTGTTATCTCCAACACTTGGCTGGGTCATAAAACTTACAACTTTTGTGTGTGTGTCTGTGTGTCTGTGTGTGTCTGTGTGTGACTGGCTCAGCACTGGTTGCATTTGTTCTCATGATCTTCGTCTTGTCCCTGTGGATGTTGAGGCCTGCTTGAGGTGATGAGGTGTCCGCTGGTACTGTGATCTTATATCCTGCATCTCCTGCTGGTTATGGGACAGCAGGGAAAGATCATCCGCGAAGTCTAGATCATCTATCTGCTTCCATAGTGTCCGTTGGACTCGGATTGTTTCTTCTCTGTTCTGTTAATGTTTTCAGACTACAATCAATGACAAGTAGGAAGAAAAAACATAAATAGGCAGTTTTGCCTGACACCTGTCTTGAACTGAACTTGTCTGGTAAAAGACTGTGGATGACTCTGCAACTCATTCGGCAAAGAAAACTCCTTCCAGGAAAAAAGTCACCTATAAGCAGCATAGCAGCAAGACTAGGGAGGAATCAGGAAGAACCACAAAAAGAAAACTGGAAGAGGTGAATGAGGAAGAAGAGGACTGGTCCTGTTTAATATGTCGTCAGCCATACAGTCCCCCAAGTCCTCGTGATGTGCGGGTACAGCACCTTATGTGTCTCCAATGGCTGCTTGAACACATGCCTAGATTTGTCAAATTTGTCTGCCCTAACTGCGATTCAAGTGACACTGGTTGATTTACAAACTTGGATTCTCAAACTTGCACAGAAAGAGACGGATAGACAGAGAGGCTTCATTCGTTTATTTATTTATAGTCTGATGATATTAGACAGAGAGGGAGGGAGAGGTTTGCAACCAGTTTTGTTGACCATTTTCATTGTAGAATTTACTTTTGACGGGATTATAATTGAATTGTCCAGGGAGCCATCTATGCAGACGATCTTGTCCTGTGCTGCTCGGAAGAACTCACAACTGCCAACTACAGACTACAGCAGGCGCTGAATGTTCTCGAAAGCTGGACAAAACAGTGGCTGGTGACAATTAATGCCAAAAAGACCACTTATATTGTTTTCAGCCTCTCACCCAAAGAACAGAAGGCCAACCTGTGCATCAATGGACAAACTCTGCTTGCTGAGAACAACCCCACGTACCTGGGAGTCACTTTTGACAAACGCCTGACGTGGAAGAAGCAAGCAGAGAAAGCAGAATCAAGACCAACGTACGACTTGCCCTCATGAAGAAGCTGGCAGGAACATTATGGGGCGCAGACAACACGACCCTCAGGAGGCTGCACATTGGTAGAGTCAGGCCAGTGCTGGAGTATGGCATGACTGCATGGGGCACTACGGCCAAGTCCAACTTTGAACGGATCAGCAAGGTTCAGAATCAAGCTACCCGTATCATCACATGGGCCATGAGGTCTACGCCAATTCAGGAGCTTGAAACCATCACAGAGCTCCAGCCCCTTGAGGACCGCAGAGACGCCAAACTCCTGACCCAGGCTGCCAAGTTCAAGAGGTTGCAAGGCCACCCCATGAAGGACAGACTGTCCCAGCCAACAAAAGGACGGCTGAAGAGAGGAAGCTTCGTACACCAGAGCATGATCCTAGAACGGCAACATCCGAGGATATCCTTGACCATGCCCCCAAAGTGATACCCTGGTGTCTTGCCATCCCTGCCTGGAGCGAAGGAACCCCTCCCCTCATCCAGTGCAGCATCCCTGGTGTTGGCCCCAAAGATTCCACAAAGCGGCCCTGAAAGAAAGTCCCTCACCCTTGAACACCTCTACACCCAGTTCCCCAAAGAGTTCTGGACTCATGTCTACGCCGACGGCTCTGCGACATATGCCATTCAGAACGGAGGGGCAGGAGTCTATGTTCAGTATCTAGGAGGCAGAGAAGAAAAGACCTGCCTCGCTACCGGCCTGTACTCAACCAATTACAGAGCCGAAGCAGAAGCCTTGAAAACAGCAGCAGCCCACATCGAGGTCAGCCCCTACGCCAGCCACAACGTTGTCTTCCTGACCGACGCCCTGTCCATTTTGCAGGCCCTTTGGCCCAACATAGATCCAGAACTCAACGATCTGTCCTCCTCTCTCGCCTCCCTCTGCACAAGTTTTTTTGTTTGTTTGTTTGTTTGCTTTTGTTTTTTGTTGTTGTTGTTGTTGTTGTTGTTGTTTTCTTCTTCTTCTTTGCCCTTGAGGCCTGGATGTAAAAAAAAAAAAAAAAAAAAAAAAAAGCAGCTGTGCTTACTCCACTACCCTCGTTAAATAAAAATTCGTTTCGTTTCGCTTCGTTTAAGTCACACAGTCACCCTGCAGTGGATTCCCTCCCACTGCAACGTGCTTGTCAACGAGACTGCTGACTCCCTGGCAAAGGAAGGCACTACGAAAGAGCAGATGGACAGGTCTACCAACATACTCTGAATCCAGGACCATCATAAAGGCCAAGCTGCAGACCCGTACTACCTGCTGACTCGTCGAGAGCAGGTAGCCATTTTCTGGCTTAGGACAGGCCACAACCGCCTGAAACACCGCATATACACGAAACTCCGTATCGGCGACACAGAGCAGTGCCCATGCAGAACAGGCAGCCAGACAACAGAACATCTGCTGCAGTCCTGCCCACTCCACCAAGTGCTCCGAGAGAAAATCTGGCCCGACCCAATCCCAGCGGCCCGGAAGCTCTTCGGAGGACTGGAGGACCTGCGACGTACTGCCGCCTTTGTCGAGGAGACGGGGGAATCCATCTGATAAATGACGAACGAGACACCAACAACATTGAATTGTCAAGACTATAAGAGAGCGTGCTTATGTGATTGCTGAAGTGGAGTGATAAGCTGAAAGAATGAAGGCTGTGTGACAGAGAGAGAGAGAGAGAGAGAGAGAGAGAGAGAGAGAGCAATGAATAAAGCTATAAGCATTGCCAGTTTACTTAAGTAGGCCAGTTACACTCCAAATGCAACGCGATTTATACCTTTTTGATTATTAAGTTTGTTAATATATCGAAGGGCAAAACGCCCGAAATGTGGGGAAAAACGCCCACACTTACCGCTTTGCCCCTCGCGTGAGGGCGTTTTGCCCCGCGTATGGGGCAAGAAGGCCAAAACTTTTTTTAATTTTTTTTTTTAGTTGATCACCTCATACGTATAATCGTTTGTTTCAATTTTCGATTGCTTGGGATATGTTGCAGCGTGGCTGGGCCTCTATCGTTTACACTTGGTTACGAAGTGGTGTTGCTTCAACAAGAAGAGAAATCGAACTTCTCGCTAAAGGGGGGCCTCTTGCCCCGAATTACCTAACAGAGTGGATTTATTCGACAGAATTCCGCCAGAGGACAACTCTCTCGTTGCCATGGGTTCTTTTTCAGCGGTGCGCTAATGAAGTGCGTGCTGCACACGGGACCTCGGTTTATCGTCTCATCCGAATGACTGGACGCTCAGTTCGATTATCCAGTCAAACTTGGGAGAAAGGGCGAGAGCGGGATTCGAACCCAGACCCTCACGGACTCTGTATTGGCAGATGAGCATCTCAGTTAACCATTCTGCCACCTTCCGTCGAGCCCACAACTTTGTGCAGCAATTGACAGCAACCTGTGTGTGTGTGTGTGTGTGTGTGTGTGTGAGAGAGACACTTCTGTGAGCACTATGCACGCGTATGAGTTACTTGCGCACAAGTTCGCGGCCGCTGCACTGATGGTACACCGTGCCTATTTCAGTCTATTCTTATTGTATTCCTTCCGGCCGTACTAACTGAAATTATTTGCCTTGTACGTCAGGCATCTTTCAGTTTACTAGATTATTTACTTAGGTTTAAATGTGGCCTAATGAATATACTGGGAGTAGGCCCTATATAATTTGATGATAATAATTTTCATCACTCCGGCAGTGGCCGTCAGTAACATCAGCGGCTGAAAACAAAGCATTTTCATTTCCAGTCAGTCCAACAGCTAGTTTTACCATGGAGTCAACATGATGATACTGTATATATGACCACAAAGGCAGCCCTTTGCAAGAGAGAGAGAGAGAGAGGGGGGAGGGGGAGAGAGAAGAAGGCGGAGGAGGTGGGGGTGGGTGCGAACTAACAGCCAGGACTGACTGACAAACAATCAAAACGCAGGGACAAACGGACACGCGAACAGCACTCAGACACAGTCCATCTGACCTTTAGAAGTGTCAAGTGTTGGTGTCAGCAGTGTTCCGCTGTTTCCGGATCATGTAGTTCGCCAGCCAGTGGAACTGATAACTACGAAGGCCCCCATATTTGTACACCGAGTAGTAGGCTATACAAGTTTACGGAAGTAGTCGTGCCAGGTCAGCGATTTGCCGACAATCCGTTTCTTACGCACGCCGCCGGTGTCAAAACCCATGACACACACAGCACTGGCACACGCCAAGTACGCACAGCTGCACGTGGTGGTGACTCCAAAATAACCCTTTCTGAAAATATTTATTTATTCATTTAACCAACTTACTTACTTATTTATTTACCTAGATCTATCTATTCATATATGCTTGAGACAGATGCCGTTTCGCACTTTGACAAAATGATTATTTGTTTGTTTTCCGGCACTCCTAGCCCCCCCCCCCTCTCCCCAAGCCCCCCCCCCACACACACACACACACTGACACACGTACACACACGCGCGCGCACGAACACACACTCACACTGACACGCCGGCAAACACACACACATCATAATGCTGACTCTCTCTCTCTCTCTCGCTCGCTCGGCTTTCTAAAAACCAGGTCATTGAACATTTGCCAGTAGTCATGATTTGAAACCATATCTGTTGATTAATGTTGATTACTGAGATATATCAGGTGTATTACAACAAAATTTAGATATGGTACTCACACCTGACTTGGCTATTCATCATAAAAAAAAGTATTTAAGGAATCTGATTTTTGTGTGTGTCCATTATGCAAGGAATCAAAAGAAGATGGGGTACATTTTGTCCTTTCATGTTAAGCACTGAGTAACGTACGTTACAGAAAGACTCGTTCGACCTAAATATTTAAACAGCACTGTCACATGTGTTAAAGTTGAGTTTATTGTTGTCGAGTACTGACCATTCGCGTTACTGTTGCACGTAATTAATCTTTGTACTTGTGCGTGGTTTTAAGTTCAAGTTTAGAGAAACAGCTTCTTCATATAAGTTGTTCTATCATTCCTAATCAATGCATTATTTTGTTTTCGGTTTCAATATGATTAGTTCTTGGCACATTATGTTGCATATATCATGAACTGATCGCAAATTCCTTCACAAGGTGGGGGCCTTGACCAGCAAGGAATGATTCAACTGACCAATTCTGTACTGCCCAGATCTCTCTTACACACACACACACACACACACACACACACATATGCTGACATACACGCACACACATACATATGCTGACACACTCACAAACACACACACACATATGCTGGCACACACTAACACTTTATATGTGTATGAGTGTCTGTCTGTTCGTCTGTGTGTCACACACACACAAACACACACACACACACACGCACGCTACACCATTTTACCACCGTTTTATGAAATAATTCAGCCAGCGCAAAATTACACATTTTCTAATGCATTGCTTGTGTTCCCTCCCCCCTCCGTACAAAACGCAATAGTGCGTTGACAGAAATTGCTACTAATGCAACTAACTACCACTGACTATTACACACTCGCACATGCACACTCAAGGATACAAAGATTGACAGATACAGAGGCAGACAGCTGGTGTATGGGGGTGGGGGGATGGGGGCGGGGGCGGAGAAACAGGAACACTGAAGGCGGAGACAGACACTGAAAAAGACAGGGATAAAGAGACTGAGGCAGAAACAGAGAGACAGACACACAGAGTTAGCCGGAGATCGCGAGTTCCGTTGTGAAACGGAGTACCGCATACTGCACCTTTCGACATATTAAGGGCCTGGCGTGTGTGACATGGCCTGAAACTTGACGCCAGAAGTGTTTCGTTCGAGGAAATTTGACGTGGCTCACTTTAATGGTTGAGCGTCAGCTCGTTTACGCATTAATTCGCTCCACGGGGACTGCAGAGCAACATTTTCACTGCCGGATACAGCCAGTGCTTTCGCTAAGTTCACTGGTTTAACGTATACGGTCGCCTGGCTCTGTGCATACTTGTGAAAGACTTGTTGTTTTTTTATTTGTTTGTAAAAACTTGGTAAGTTGATTTGAAACACTACGACAGCTGCAAGTGAAAATGTCAGTGCATATTCATAACACGCTTTCGTATATTTTTTCCCCGTCAGTGTACGGGATGGTTGTTTAGCCGTGAGTGTTTTTGAAAAGGGTGAACGAATAAACAACAATAATAACACTGCAAGGAATATAGTCAATCTCCTAAACATAGCCAACACTACAGTGTCGAAGACAACTTCAAGTGAATGACAAAACTGAATGCGCAAATAAGACTTCGGTGTAATTACGTCTAACTGCTTTTTCTCACGTTGCGGGCTTCCACAGCTGAATGTGAACATTTGAAATGGCATAACGTGTAGATGTTGGTTGTTAACTGAGCTGGCTAAAAGGTTAGCCAATCAGTTGCATTAGTCGGCGGGTAGTACTACTGAAGGTAGTCAATGAATAAGTTGGTTTTAGCTTTTTGAAGAAAATGTTCTCAGTATTGTTCTTTCTTTCTTTCGCCTTTTGTGTGTATTCCCCCTTTTTTGTATCTACATTTGTCATTCTGATAGTCCACAAGAAGATTAGACAATGTTCATTCCATGACACTGACCACAACGCAGTGATAATGACAATGATAACGAATTGATAATAATAATGATAAGAAGACGAAGAAGTGTATGTCTATAGCGCCTTATCAAATAATTTTGCACTGAGCGCCATACTGTGACAATACAATGGTTACAATGAGAATACTTTACGATATGTTACACATATGTTACACTATCCACCAAATACATGTAAGCTGGCCCAACTAATTAAGTGAGCAAACATTGCGAACTATGACAGAATGATGAAAAGTAGCCTACATAAGTCATTTCATCATACGAATCATAACTGGTCTTTAACAGGAGTCCAGAATCAGACACTTTTTTTTTCTCGCGTTCAGGATGTCACCAGAGTCATCATTGTTCTTTTTTACACCTTTTCCAGACACACTGAAAACCAGCAGAGGCTGAACAATAACGCCGACCAGGATGACACATCTTCGTGCGAGTATGGTCTTCATCACTCTCTTCGCTTTAACGTGGTCCTTCGCTGCAGCGACAGGTGAGTTAACTGCCATCAGTAAAGAAACAAAAGCTAAGGCTACTCTTGGAGACGCACGCCATCATGGACGCACTTTATAGAGCAGTGAGAGTATATCCTGTCTCTTTCCACCCCCGGTATAATGGCCTTGATCAACACTTTAGTGATGATAATCATCAAAAGTGGAGCGGCCAGTTTTATGAACACACACACACACACACACACACACACACACACACACACACACACACATATATATATATATATATATACATTAAAAAAAAAAAATTAAAGTTGAAAACCAACACCCATTTTGTTAAACCAAAAGAAAACAAAACAAAAACCAAAAAAACCCCCCAAAAACCAAAAAAACAAAAACAAACAACAACAAAATATATATACATATATCAATGTTATTACTGTGGTTTTGTGAAGGGGGTGGACGGTTACGGTGGCACCAGTGTCGCGGAACTGAGCCCATGCATGAAATCGCGGAAATTGATTTAGCCTGGTGAATGGTTTAAGTTGTTTTGTTTTTGTTTTTTTAAGTTTTTCTTTATTGCGTTTTCTCTCTCTCTCTCTCTCTCTCTCTCTCTCTCTCTCTCAGATCAGTACTTCACACGTACAGACCTGTTATATATAGTATCTAAACTCTCTCCATACGAACGGCGAAAGAGACGACGTTAACAGCGTTTCACCCCAAATACCATCATCAAAATATTGCAAGCGGAAGGCTCTTATACTGAAGACGTGAATGTTGACAAAGAATACCACAATTCTGACGACGGAAGCTAAAGGTTGGGTCATTTAGACACCCACTGGACATCCGAGGGGTCTGTGTAGAGGAGAAGAGAGGACTGGCCGTACTGAGTGAGTTAAACCCCTGCATTCGTTATTCGCATGGCCGTGAAGATCTAACACACAAGCTGAGGAGTCACTGATCAGTGGCCCGGCCCAGTACACGGTAACGCATCCGCCGCTTAGGACTGAAGCGACCGAGAGAAACCTAGTGCGACTATGCCAGGCCGGGGATCGAACCATGGTCCCCGACAGTCGCCAGAACCCCCACCCCCAGTCACCCCCGTCGCTCCCCCTCCTCCCTCCACTAAACCTTGACGGAGTGGTGATCGCTGTACGGTCATTCGGATGAGAAGATAAACCAGGGTCCCGCCGCAGTGCGCAGAACCCTTGTCAAAAAAAGCTTGTTCAGTTCTCAATGGCAAATTTCTAAAGAAAAATCCACCCTGATTGTCAATGAAACAATTAATACACATGCACGCACAGCGGGGGGGGGGGGGGGGGGGGGGGGGGGAAGAACAGAAAAGAAAAAGAAATGTGGCGCTGCTCTGTGGCGACAGACGTGCTCACCCCGGGGAGAACAGTCTGGATTCCACTCAGAGAAATCTAAACTGAATTTAAGTAATGCACAGATACAAGATCAGCAGTTTATGTCAGCGCTCTGCAGTGGACTGGCCTTTCGAGAAACCATGAATACAATTTATCATATGATACCAAGCCTATATATATATATCCAGGGGTAGGCTGCACTACTGATGAGCGAACTTAGCAGCGGTAAGTTTGCTTATCGTTAAGAATGTTCTTAACTGCACGGTTAATTCCATATGTAGTTAGGAACATTCTTAACTCTGAGCAAACTAAGCGGTGCAAACTCGAAAAAAATAATCCTCGCCTCATTGCGACCCGGCCCATGTCCATAAACACAGTATATAAAAATTTTTGTCTAAAGGGCATGGGTCATTAAAAAAAAAAAAGTTATACGATGTTGAAAACCTGTTCTACCCCCCGACCCCCCAAAAAACAAGAGAATAAATAGATGGAAAATTTTTTTTTTTTTAGTGATTAGTTATACGCAGGAAAACCTATTCTTAGAAACGTCAACGAGCCAACTGACAACGCAGAAGATGACGAAGACCGGGAAACTCGTGCTGCTGATGTCAAAGTCAGTGCACGTGTCCAGTCCCCTCAGTGAATGCAAAACAAGGAGCGGCTTTGTGTTTGCTTCAAGGCCAATGACGTGGTCTTTATCGCCGTGACCAGCAGTGAGTCGTCTTGAGGCGAGAGTGCTTTACTTGGAGTGTTCCCTTAAAAAAAAAAGGCCAGGCTAATATGACGACAGGACAGAATCGTGACTGTTATTAACAAGTTCGTGCTCGGTATTTTCGGGCCGAGCTGAACATGGTGGTGACTTCAAAATGACCCTTTCTGAAAATATTTATTTATTCATTTACCAGCTTACTAGTTTATTTACCTAAATCTGTCTATTCATATATTCTTGAAACTGATGCCGTTTCGCATTTTGACAAAAATTAATGATTATTTGTTTGTTTGTTGAACTGAGAATAGTGCACTGAAAAAGCATTGAGTTGGCCAACATCAGTTCAATTAAAAAGCGTCTGTTTCTCTCTCTCTCTCTCTCTCTCTCTCACCGAGGGCTCTCTCAAACACACACACACACACACACACAGCGCACACACACACACTGCGCGCACACACACACACACACACATCAAGCTCTCGCGCGCACGCACACGCATGCACTATGTACCTCATTGAAACACACGAACACACGATGGATGGGAGATAACTGCCACACCAATTAGTCACGCACACATGAGGGATTAGTCCTCTGTGATTTTGCTTCAAGATATCGGCCGACAGGACATTTTCAACCCGGGAAGCACCGTTGGCCACCTGAAGGCTTTTTGGAACTAAATTTAATGGAATTGGTTGTCGTTTCGAACCACACCAGTGATGAAAACGCACGAAGAACAGTCAGTAAAACAACGTGACCAACAATGACTTTACTACCAGCTACTACATAGGGTTTTAGTGAGTGATGGTAGGTTTGTGTTCCAGATCTCCCAGGTCAAAATAGTGTCTGACTGCCTGCACTCATGCCCCCTCGGTCTCTCTCTGTGGGATGAGTAAATACAGGATTGCACATTGCAGAGTTTTATTTTGTGTTTGTATACCAGGGAATCCATCAAACCTCTACAAAATTCACTGAGTTAAGGAAACTCGTGAAATTTTCAACCATTCCACTGGTGGTCCACGGACGATACAATAATTTTTATTTCCTGGCCGTTTTAGAGGACACACACACCAAGAACCCGATAACTATAAAACTCACTACATCTTCAGTTTCTTCCACTGATACTAAGTGATACATTAAAAAAAAAATATATATATATATATGATTTCATAAATCTCTGGCATATATCACTGAGCATGTGATATATGATTATTATATTAGCTTATACAGTGTAAAACACACACGCACACACACACATAATATATATATATATATATATATCAGTATATGTATGTTGATAACCAGTTCTCATTGAAACGTGGCGGCGTAATCGAACTTTGTGTTGACAAGTTCAGTGAATGTTATGCCTAAGCTGTTCTATATTTCGCTTTTTTTTTTCTTCCTTTTTTTATGTTAATACCAGCAAACAATGTCAACAACTGATCACCCTTAGAGATAACAAGTATTCACAAAAAAAAAGGTTCTGTGAATGTGATGCCTATACTGTTCTATATATCGCCTTCCCCCCCCCCCCCCCCCCCCCCCCCACCCCCCCCCCCCCCCCCCCCCCCCCCCCCCCCCCCCCCCCCCCCCCCCCCCCCCCCCCCCCCCCCCCCCCCCCCCCCCCCCCCCCCCCCCCCCCCCCCCCTCTTCTTTTGGTTCGTACCAACAATGTCAACAATTTATCTCCCTTATTTAGTATATCATACTTAAAAGTATTCTCGATTCTTGACACGCCCAGAGCTGCACTGCTTCATCGGAGAGGAGATCTGCAGCCGGTGGCGGAAAGACCCAGAGGCGGAGCACGGGCTGTTCAACAAAAAGGTCGTCTGCTGCCCCCCGGAGCCCCACCAAAGCATCACCTTCAACAACTACCTCAAGGAGCCGTACAACTGCGTGTGCAACGTCGGGACGGCGGAGAAATACGACAACGTGGGCAAGTCTGACGCCGCGGCTTTGGTGGTCGGCCCCGGCGTCGTCTGCGTGGCGTTCACGACCATCGCGTCTCTGCTGGTGGTGTCGGCGGTGGCCGCGCTTTTCTGAACTTGACACGGTGCTAGCTCGTGGTGCTTATTAAAAAAAATAACATGGTTAGTTGGAGTTTATAGACATTGGTTAGCTGGTGCTTAGAAAACGTATGGTTACTTGGTGCTTATAAAAACATGGTTAGTTGGTGTTTATAGACAGTGGTTAGCTGGTGTTTATAGACAGTGGTTAGCTGATGCTTAGAAAATGTATAGTTAGTTGGTGCTTATAAAATAGAACATGGTTAGTTGGTGTTTATAGACAGTGGTTAGCTGGTGTTTATAGACTGGTTAGCTGGTGCTTAGAAAATGTATGGTTAGTTGGTGCTTATAAAACATGGTTAGTTGGTGTTTATAGACAGTGGTTAGCTGGTGCTTAGAAAACGTATGGTCAGTTGGTGCTTATAAACATGGTTAGTTGGTGTTTATAGACAGTGGTTAGCTGGTGCTTAGAAAACGTATGGTCAGTTGGTGCTTATAAACATGGTTAGTTGGTGTTTATAGACAGTGGTTAGCTAGTGCTTAGAAAATATATGGTTAGTTGGTGTGTATAGAATACATGGTCGTTCAGTCCTTATAAAAATGGTCAGCTGGTGGTTATGAAATGTACGGTTAGTTGGGGCTTATGAAATACATTGTCAGTCAGTGTGTATAAACATGGTTAGTTGGTGTTTATAAAAGTGGTCAGCTGGTGCTTATTTTTAAAATGTATGATTGGCTGGTGCTTATGAAATACATGATTAGTCAGTGTTTATCAAAAAGGTTGGCTGGTGCTTACAAAATGTGTGGTTAGTTGGTGCTTATAAAAGAAATTATTATCCTGTGCTAATAAAAAGGGTTAGCTGGTCCTTATAAAAATAGTTAGTTGGTGCTTACAAAAATAGTAACCTTGTTCTTATCAAAATGGTCAGCAGATGCTTATAGAGTGCATGGTTAAATGGTGCTTATAAAATGCATGGTTAGTTTGTGCCATCAAAGTGTTTGTTGATGCTTGTAAAATGGTTAGTTGGTGTTTATAAACATGGTTAGCTGGTACATATAAAGTGCATGGCTCAGTTGGTGCTTATAAGAATGACCGTTTTTTACTGGTGTTTATGAAAATGATTTTATTTTTGGTGCTTGTGAATGTAGTTAGTTGGCCCTAATAATAGTGATTAATTGGTGCTCATAAAAAAAGCAAGCTGGTTAGCCGATACTTATAAAATGGATATCTTGTGCTTAAAAGATGTATACATGGTCAGCTGGTATTTGTGATATGCTTAGCTGGTGCTTATAAAGATGTCAAGCTGGTCAGCCGGTACTCATAAACTAAAATGGTTAGTTGGTGCTTATCAAGATAAAATGGTTAGATTTTGCTTACATAATGTGTACATGGCCAGCTGACGCTTATAAAATGGTTAGCTGGTGAAATACCTTATGCTTGTAACATGGTTAGTAAGGGTTATAAAGTGGTACTGGAGCTTGGAATAATATGGAAGTGGGTGCTTTTCTGAATAAAGTGGTTGTGTGTGGGTTTAAAAAAAAAAAGTAAAATAAAATGGTATCTTTCCGCTCAGCGTGTTCGTTACTACAAAAGAGACTGCCACTCCCACTATAGGACTGTCCCTTCATCGCTGGTGCTGTTCTGACTCCATTGTGTGAACATCATCAGTCGCTGTCCACATTTTTTGTCTTCTGAGACAGATACAGAGACTACTACTTCTACTCACGACGATTACTACTTCGACTACTACTAGGCCTACTACTTATACTTCTATCACAACCACCACCGCCACCATCATCACTACCACCACAGCTACTGCAATGTTTGTTGTATAACTTAGCGTTGTTGATGCATAAATATTATTTTAGTAATACTAAATTCATCAGTTACTTTGTATTGTGCCATCACAGGATCTGTTTTTTTTTCTTTCTGTGGAACACGTGTGCAAGGTCAAGGCTGCTTTGTAAGCTGGATCAGACGAATCTCGCAACCGTTAATATTCAGCATCAGATGTTGAAGACTGTTTACATCATCATTTTTTTTTTTTTTTTTTTTTCAAATTTGATTTTTTCTACGAAGTCGTTTGTAATGCTCTGTATATGATTTTGACTGTGCTGTGTTGTGTTTGTTTGCCTTTCTTTCGTTCCTGCTTTCTGTCTGTCTGTCTGTCTATTTACCTGTAGTTTCTTCTTTCTTATCTATCTCACTTCCATTATGTTTACTTCCTTCATTCGTTCTTTCAAATTTGTGTCTGTTGAAAGGCATAAAACACACAAAAAAATGTTTAATGTACAACACTTTCATTTCAACACACAACATCGAAGTACATAATTGAATTAATTAATGTTTGAAACACTAACACAGAATAAACTCCAAATGGAAAAACTTCACACTGTGTGTGTGTGTGTGTGGGGGGGGGTGCGGAGGGGTGCATATGCGTATAGGGAGAGGGGAGGGGGTTGGACATGCGTGTGTGTATGTGTGGGGAGGAGAGGGAGGCATTTAGAAGAATAAAGATATTTCCCGTATTGTCATCACTGATTAAAGATTAAATTCTTTTCAAACAACCAGTACAACCAAGTGACAGTGTTGTTCATAATTTGTCCCCTGAGTAAAACACAAAAAGTATACAAACGCACTGTCATTGACGATTGAACAACCAGCCCATGGTCTTCAAGTACAGCGGAAGTAAGTAGAAATATCATTTATCAACTTCGATTGAATAAATTCTGCGATCATTAATTAAGAAAGAGAAAAGAACGACTGACAAAACGTTTAAATTGAAATTCTGAAAACAATCCGGCGAAGCAGGAGTAAAATAATGACTGATAGAAAAACAAGACAAACAGGTCTGACGGGCAAGAAATCAATTGTAACACAGTGGTCTCAACATTGTAAGTACTCTAGAAATGCTGGTAATTTGAAACAAATTTTAATCTCAACAAGATTAAACTTTTTCAAAGAAGCAAGCAAAACAAAGGAATAAACAAACAAATCAAACCTTTTTCAACATATGCAGAACACATGTTCAAGCTTGAGCAAAACCGCCGAATACCCAAAACAATTGTCCAAGAAAATAGCACTGACTGTCATCCTTGCAGAATGAACAATCGCAGAAGAGCTCAACAGGTACACAGTTTGATATACACCGGAGTAGCTTACATCTCTTTTTGGCCCCATACTAATTTGAGAAAACTTCTGGAATTTTCTCTAGACATTTAAAAAAAACATCAAAGTTTTGGAATACTTCATAATCACTGGGATTGTAAGGGGGGAAATCCCAAAACGAAACTGTCCAAGAAAACAGCAATGACTGTAATCCTTGTAGAATGAATAATTGATATCAGGAGAGTTCACCGGGTACATAGTTTGACATACGCTGGAGTGGCGTGCATACTTTTTTTTTTCATTATGTACATCATGTTTCTGATTGCAGCAGTTACATGTTCAGTTCGAAAAGCTCACGCACCCGATCCCAACAGTCAAATAATACCTAAGCTTGACCCTGCTTTTACAATCCAACGTTGAAAAAAAAAAGCAACCCAAAACAAAACAACAACTTATTTCCATGATCCCAATTACAGTCATAGACCCAAGTTGAATAGTGCGTGTTTCAGACACGTGGAGATTAGACCCAAGTCGAATAAGCCATACTTCTGACTCCTGCAGTCATGGCCGAACCAGGCTCGGCAATTCACCGGGTTCAAATTTCATCACAAACGAGCAAATCACGACGCTAACAATGGCCATAACCGCTGTTTCATGCAGCCTGTCCTCAGATCCACCCGCGTGCTGAGAATCCGGAGGTACCAGAAGTGTAAATGTTCCGAGCTACAGTATGTGAAAGGCTCACAAACCTGGAGGTTACCAACACTGACAATGACATGTCTGACGTGCTGTGCAAAACTGCCAATAGAATGCGTACACCTGTCCTGGATGAGTTTCTCGATACTTATCCCGATTGTAAATCCTTAAAGAAAGAGATGTTCATTGAACATGAAGCAGCAAAAACCAACCAACCAACCCAAACAATAGAGATGATATATATTTTTCATACGAAGGAACAGAACAGTAAGGCTTAAGAATATTACATAGAAACATAAAGCAATACACTTCTGGCAAATACTGATACCACAGGAACGAACGGTAAACATGCTCATGAACGCTACATACAGAGGCGCAATGTTGTGGCCAAAATGCTCAGGGGTGTGAGTAGTGAGCTCTCACAGCTCGTGTTCTCAGTGGCAAAAAAGCAGGCAACGGATTCCCCACCGCAAAATGAGACTAAACCGTCATGCCGACGACAGTGAAGTATTTACATCATAACAAGATGTGTCGACAGATCTCGGATGAATGCAACACTGACATATATGCTTCAGCAAGACGCAAACATGTTGAAGTGAACAAAACAGTGAAATACACGTTTTAACAAGATGTAAGCATTCTATATGAAGAATAGAACAGTGACATAATATGCTTCGACAAGATGCAATCAGTCTGTGAGGAATAACATTGTGAAATATGTGCTTGAAAAAGATGCATGCATTCTGGATCTTTTTACGTGGCCATAACAACATGGTTTACTCTTCTTCGATATTCCACAAAACAAGAACCAATGGCCTTGTCAAACAATCCCTCGAGCAACTATTGAAGGAGAGAGACAGACCTGCTAGTATACTGCAGAATGGACGGTAAAACCTTTTGATCAGACCCATACATTGGCACACATCCGACAGACCTGGAGGAATCTGATGAACAGTTCTTCTGTGTGGCGACCCAATTATTCTTCAAAGAGATAAGGGAGGATGAAGAAGAGGAGGAGGAAGAGGAGAATAATAATAAGAAGAATCATTATATGGTGAGTGACTGCAATGTATTGTCTGCCAAAAGAGGAAAGAGGAAGGCTAATGGTGTGCTAAGAGCTACAACAGCAAAAGTAACTGTGGACAGAAAATGGCCCATTAAACCAGAGATTCTGCAGCAACAGATGGAAAAGAATGACACAGCAACCAGCCGCTCAATCAGCAGATTAGAGGAAAAGGAAAGAGAAGCAATGCAAGGACAAAGTCACCACACCTTTACGAGAAGCAAAATGCACAACTGGAAAATCTGTCCAAGCATTCTGGATTCCACTGCACGTTGGGTACAAACGTTCAAGACCATGACCTGACAATCACAAGATCCGTACAGAAATGCCTTCCTGCAGCTTTCGATTTGCATCATTCTTTGTTGATTCAAAAGTTCTTAGCGTCTGATGCTGATTACTAGTTGTTGACATTTCCTTTTTAAACACTCCAGCCAGTTTTTTCTTCAGCATCTGCGCCACCCGCTCATTGATGACATAGGCCAGAGAAATGAAGGTACCTTGCAAACTGTTCAGAATCACGTAGATCCACATCAGCCAGACATAAGACACAAAGGCCAAACTTAACCCCAAGACCCAAGTGAATCCCAAAGCGGCAGACATTTTCACATACACCAGAAGACGTTGTCCCTCTGAACGATGGGAACTGGCCAAGCTAGACGCACGTGTCGTTCTTTCAATACCAACAACAGTAGCCAAAAAGGCCAACAAATTCACAGTCAGGCACATTCCAACAGGAATAAAGAACGTCCAAAGTCCTGCCGTCCAGTTTCCGATCCAGCCACATATTTCACCATAGTCCATTGCCAAGCTAACTGATGGAACGGCGTCTAGGGTGACGCAGGTGGCCACTACAACCAAGGGCAAGCCCCAACACACCAGACTATAGATACGAAACGTTCTATTGGCTTCCTGGCGCGTTTTCATGCTGGCTGAGAGGGAAGAAAACGTGCTGGCCATGTGGACAGCCATGGCAGCCATCCACATGAAGCATGCCAGCCAGACAACATGGGATAATATTCCAAGCACACGACACGCCGTTTTGTTTTTAACATTCACTGTCAGTGTCAAGTGACCTACAATCAAGCAAGCTACGACACACATTATGAATTTACCTGGTAGTGTTTGCAATTCTGGAAGCAGACAGTAAACGATCAAAACAAACATGAGGCTGAGTACAGAAAAACAACTAAATGCCAACATGATATGCTTCTGAGTTGAATCAAAGTTCCAGAAATTGTTCAACTTCTTATAACGTGAGCATGTGAGAACTTCATTATCATGTACCTCATATTCATCTTCACCAAACACCATTTCAGTTCCTTGAATTCTAAGGGTTCCGTCTTCAATACTTGTTTGGTTCTTTGGATAAGTGATAGCCACACAATTTAGTGATGAATTGGAAATGCGTTGCTCGCAGATAATTGTTTTTATTACCTTTCTCGAGTTTTCTTTTTCCTGCTTGTGATTAGCGTTTCCATTGTTGTGTCTGTCTTCAAACCAGTCCTTTTTTGGACTATCCCATTGAGCTTTGTCATTGAACTGCGGCTGTTGTGTATTCCGCGTCATCGCTTCATCATCTGGGTCTGGTTCATTGTCATCAGTATCAGACTCGTGATAGATGAAAGTAATACGAAATGGAAGGTTTCCTAATGGGTACAGCTGCTGGACACCTTGGTTCATCAAAACAACAAACAGACTGTCGTTCCTTTCCGTGACATTGGCATCAGTCAGTATCAAAGGCTGAGCACCATCCGGGCATTCTGTCATGATTTCATCAAGTTCACTTTTCACGTTGCTCATCGTCATATTCATGATCATATCATAAATGACCTTTTCAATGTGTTGATATAAATTCATAGACCTACTGTAAAATTCCTTGATTTCAAAGCCACGAGTTAGGTTAATCAGTGTATTGATTTTATGGTTATCCTTTGAACAGAAGACTGCCAGATCAAAGTCTGGATGCAGAAAATATAACGCTACAAAGTTTTGTTTCTCACTTTCCATGATTTCCTGGCACCCCGCAGGCTCACTGTCAGCTAAGACTGCCTGGACTGATAGGAAATCATATCCGTTGTCGAGCAGTTGGGTGTGTCCGTCCACCACCATGCTGACAGGCACACACTGGTGGTTGTGAAGTTGATATCCTTTGAAGCAGGTCAGTGTCCGACATGTTTTGTCATTGTGGTCATACACTTCATCTGAGCCACAGGTGAGGTCAGACCAGGCCATCACCTGCCCATCTATCTCAACCCCAGATTCATCATCATTGAAGCGGAAAAATAACTTCACTATTCCAGTGGGAACTATTCCCCAAATTGAACAACCGTAACATGGAGCATCATAGAAATAACCCCTCTGACATTTCAAGCAATATAGATTCTTCACATAAGGACTGTATAAACCATTTGCATAGACAGGAAAGTAAATCGTCAAGCATAACAGACTATTGTTTCCTGTGCAAGAAGCATTTAGAGATGAAACATTTGACAAAAATAGCTCTAACTGTTGATTCATATCAAATACAGACACATCACAGAGTCGAGGACCAGACTGTAAAGAGTTCATGTTTATGTTGGTTTCTTTCACAGGAGGAGGTTGGTGTGTCTTGAGGCAACGATTTTCTTTGATGGCCTGCATCACTTCCTCAATCGACGAAACTTCGCGTGTCAAACTGTAGCACTGCAAGACAGTTGTCCATTTTGTCGTTATGTTCAGTCCAAAGCCATGGCACTGGGCACAGAATGAGTTCTTGAACACGAGGACGGGATGGTGAGAGTGGCTGACTGGTGCCAAGACACTGGAGGCATTTTCACACTGGTTCTTCAGGCTGATATCAGTTAACCCGGCAGGACAAGAGCTGACAGCCCAAAACGGGCTCCAGTCTGAAAAGGTACATTGACCATACTCTGACAACAAGTAGGTCACGTCGTCAGGTCCTGAACTCGAGGCTTTGGTGAGGGTTTGTCTGATGCTGTCAGCAATTTGACCGACATCAAAGGTGTTGTGACACTGAGAGAAATAATCTGCACAACAGTCTCCAGCAAAAACACAGAACTCGTCGCACTGGCAAGGTATACAAAACTGGTCGGATGAAATAACTGAAAAACATTTTCCTCTGCATGACATTTTGTCACAGACATAATCCTCATCCTCTTCTTTTGGTGTTGTCGACTCTTCAGAGATCCAGCCGAATGTTGTGTCATTGTTGATTCCATCACCATCGTCAGACTTTGCAGAAAGAGAATGTGGAGTTGTTCTTTGTTTCTGGTCGCTTCTGGTATCTGTACACAGACAGACAGACAGACAGACAGACAGACAGACACACACACACACACAATTATCTATCTATCTCATTATCTATCTATATCTCTCTCAATATCTATATCTCAAATATCATGTTCCCTTAAGGACTAAACGCGTTAGAGATGATGATAAGGCCCCGTGGTTGACAGAAGATATAGATATTGAAATAAAAGCTCGTGAACTATTATTAAAAAGTACAGGAAAAGATGAGAAATTTAAGAAATAGAGAACTAAAGTAACATCAATGAAACGGGCTGCCAAAAAGAAATATTTTAGTGATTTAAGCTTAAATCTTGTATTCAAGCAAATGATTATGTTGAACTAAATATTCTCCCCTTTCATCTTAAAATTAATGTCGCTTTACAAGGGTGTTTTTTTGTACAAAATTATGATGAAATTTGCACCGCCCAATCTTTATAGTAAATTCCCGGAAAAAAATCATTCGTAGCAAGAGTACCGTCTTTACCCCTCGCCCCAGAACTAACCTTTTCATGTTCTCTCACTTATTCTGGTGGTAAACTGTGGAATGAAATCCCCGAGTATCTCAGAAACAGATCTACCATAGCATCTTTCAAAAAAGCGTATAAAAATTATCTGATGCAACAAATGTAATTAGTCCCAGCAAAATCAAAGCACATGATGAGATCTTAGTAAGCCAACATAATTTGATGAATTGTTCTCCAATAGTGTGTAAGCAAGGAAAAAGGTGCACTGTAAGTATGAGTGTGCATGTCTATGTACTTGTGTGTTCGAGCACATGCGTGTGATGCCTGTGTGTACACACAAGAGTGTGTTTGAAGATTTTCATGTGGCAGTGTTTTGTGTGATTTTCATGTTTCCGTAATTGTAGTCTATGATTCATCCGTCTAACTATCTATCATTATATATTTGATTTGTTCTATGCCATTTATTTATTCACACTTATTTCATTTATTATATTGTGTGTATGTATGTGTATGCGTGTGTGAGGGCATGGTGTAAAGAAGCTTCCAGCTTAACTATTCTACCCTCAATAAAATATTTGTCATTGTCAGTGTCATATCTCTATATAATTATACGGCCTAGCTTAAATGCATGTTTGTATGCTCAAGTGAACAAGACTTAACAACACTTTAGGAAGGTGAACGGCTGGGAGTAGGCACAAAGACAGCATAAATTTTCATTCATCTGCACCAATCTCTTGACACTCCAGCTAGCTTCCAACAGAACACAAAAGTCACAATGATGATGATCATCACTGTTATTGTTGCCGCTACTGTTCTTGTTGTTGCTGGTTGTGGTGTTGGTGTTGGTGGTGATGGTAATGAAAGTGGTGGTGGTGGTGGCAGCAGTGAAGGTTGGGGGCGGCATTATCAAGTGTGTCGTACCATGGTTGTTTGTTCTTACTGTGCTTACCACTACCACCACCAGCACTACTGCTACACTGCGATTACTACTACAACAAAGAGAACAACAACAACAACCACTACAACTATTACTGCTATTTTTCTTAACGTTATCATCATCATGACTACTTTTACTACTACTGTTACAACTACTTCTTTTGTCGTCATCATTATCATTACCATCATCACATCATCATAACTCTTTTCAATATTTACTGTTTGTATAGCTGTGACTGTAGTCCAGAAGGAACGAGGGAACGGCGTCTTGGTGACTGTCTGCCTGTCCGCTCACACAGATGCACAACATCGATAGAAGAACTGTAACAAGACACGCCCATCCCCGTGCAAACAGAACATCAATACGTGATTTTAAAAATATTATTTATACATGTACAAACATGATATCGAACAAGTGGAAATTCGGTATACAGAAATATACATTTTGTGTATATGGTGAAGGATAGGGGTGGGGATAGGGCATGATATACTAGCAAATCAGGTGATATTTTTGTAATTTGATTTTTGTTCTTGTCGATCCGTGTTCTTTGGATTGTGTTTATTTTATCATTTTTTCTGATTGTATCCTTTGAAAATTATGCTGTATTATGCTGTATTTAAAATAAATGAAAGTACATACAATATCAGACAGCAACAAAAACACACCCATCTGCCACACACACGCGCGCGCGCGCGCACGTGATATATATATATATATATATATATATAGAGAGAGAGAGAGAGAGAGAGAGAGAGAGAGAGACAGAGACAGAGACAGAGAGACAGAGAGAGACAGAGACAGAGAGAGAGAGAAGAAAAAATAAAAGCAAACACATCAATCTGTCAAATATTCCAAATTTTTGGAACGATCTTGTTCCTCCCTCAAGGGATAAGTTGTTTACATGTTACCAGGGTCACTCTTACGCAGCTATTATGACGCAAGCACGCCATGACGTACATGTTGTGATGCAATTTCACTATGCCAGGTTTCGCCCAGAGCCTAAAGAATTGCAATTGTCTATTTTTCTCTACTGCCAAAAAACGAGTTCCTCAAAACCTAACTTACTGAATAACTCAATCAGCAGTTGAGAAATGAAACGATAAATAATAACATTAATAAGAACAAGAGAGGCAAGGCCTTCAAGACTCACTTGTGATACGCTTAAAAAAAATCTAATTGTTAAAATGTGTTCTGTATTTGTTATTATAAAGCTTCGGGTAAAAAAAAAAAAAAAAGAAGTCATAACGGCAGATTCGAACCCTACGTGTTTGGATGAGAAGAAACTGTCTTATCCATTACACTATCATGGCTCCTTAACTGACGTTTAAAAATATAATATCTAAACATGCTCTTTTTTTTCTTTTTTTTTTGAAAATTGAGTATTTTGTTAAACTAATAACATGTAGGTCCAAGTACAAGTACTTCTAAACGTTGTATGAAGTGAAAAGGGCTTCATTTTGAGAAAAGTCAAGACTGGAAATTTTTGCGTTTCATCAATTCAAGGGTATTAACTCTCATGGTTTATTATTTTTAACTGTGAATTCCACTGATTAAATGGGTATCTTTATAGCAGTTTGGGGCATAATCCACTAAGTGATGAGACGTTCACAAATCTTTCTCTGAATAAATATTTAACGGTCTCCTTCTCCAACTTTCCATCACATGTTATCGTGTATTGTCGATTGAATATAGGATTGAACGGGCAGGTCAACAACTTGAAACAAAATGGCGTCGTTAGCGTTCGCGAAGAATATGAGCACACGCTTTGAATAAGTATAAATATGTGTACGCAATTGATTTTTGCCCATGACCTTCAGGGCTCAGCCAATAGATCTATAAAGTCCACTCGTCGTATTGATTTTAGTATTTTCCGAAAAAGACCACTTGGGCAAATGAACATAGTGAAAGCCCTGTACATTGAGAGTAAAACACACAAGGTTTTTATGTGTTGAGTATAATTTAAAAATGTAATGTTTAAGATGAGAAAGATCAGTTTAAAGCAAATTAAGTCCCTTAGCATTAATTACAGATTAATTTCCCTTTTTTACTATCTGCACCAAAACGTTTGCAAAATAAATATAACTTCCATGCTTAGCAAAAGAAGTTCCTGTTTGAACAAAAAATGATAAAAATGACTGCTCTTGTTGGTTGTTATGTCAGAATATCATATCAAAGTGCCAAGTTTAGAGAATAAAAAAATATAAATATAACAGTAAATGCAGTTTGCATATAATTTGGCTTCTTTTATTACTTTTTTTGTGCCCATCCCAGACACACACAGCCAACCGAACACCGGGTTAAAACATAGACTCACTTTGTTTACACAAGTGAGTCAAAAATGAAATAAAAATCAGTGATAAATAAAGAAAGAAAATAAATAGATATCTAAAATAAGAAAGAAAGAAAATAAATTTTAATTAAGGGGAGTGGGGCGGGGGAGATAATCAAAAGAAGATTAAGAATGCCAATAATAATAGAATTTATAAAACAACCAAAAAAAAAAAAAAAAATAAACATAAGAAAAGAAAAAAAAACCGAATAAATACATGAATAAATAAATGAAATAAAATATAAATAAATAAATAGATACAAATAAATTCTTAATAAAGAAAAAAAGGGGGGGGGGGGGGGAGTTACAATTATAAACAATCAAATCGTTGAGAACAATGGGCTGTATTACAAAAAGATATGTATATATACACATACATACATCTGCAGGTATATCTAGATATGTATCTAGACAAATCAAAAAAGGAGAGACAGACAGACAAGCTCACAGACACACAGACTCAACAACACTGCTCACCAAAATCTCCAACACCAGTCCTGTGACCTTCCATGGCCATGGTGTCAAATCAAGTCGTCTCTTCGTCAACAAAACAGAATACCAGGCGTGGATCTTGGGATCCGAAAAGTTCTCTTAAACCTAGAGCATGGCTTATCGTCACTGCTGCACAACGGTCACTGTGCAGTTGAGGAGTTCCGATTCAACCTTTCGCGCAAAATGCAGTGGTCATTCTTTCAGTCATAGTTGTGGCTTTCAGGGCCACACATGAACACCTTATCACTAGATCAACCACAGCACACATCCGTTTCATGTTTGTTGATTTTACTGTCAGGTAGTCACGCGATTGTGGATGACTGATTAGGAAAAAAAGCCACAGAGATTTCCAGCTGGGTAAACAGAATGCATTAAGAGGTAATGGATCCACCTTTTTACGACGCAGCAACACGTCAATCAAAAGCACGTGCTCTAGGGACAGAGGAGATCTATGACATGTGCACCGCGAGACCTTATGCCCCGCCCCTGTTTGGAGACATGGAAGTATGGAACCAAATATGGCTGATGTTAACTCCGCCTTTCGTTTACTGGATTCAGCGTTTGAATCCAAATTGCACGTGTTATAGTGCATTGAAACCAACTCTGAAAGCAAAGAGCGGGATGGGCGGGGGACAATGATTTTATTGGTCTCTCGGCCAATCGAACAGAAACTGTCCATGCGTGCTGAGTTGATCAATAATGTTGCTCGATGATGAAAACAGAACACATTGTCCTGATTCAAAGCTTGACAGTATCCACGCCCCCCTTCCCCCTCCACCTCCTCTCCTTTTCTTCCCAAATTCTCAAATTTCGCACAACCACAACAAGCCCGTCATCTTCTCTCCTTCTCTAAAAAAAACCCCTTAAAATAAAAAGAAGGGTTTTTCCTTTGCTGCCCCATCATCTGCAACATGTCTGTGGAACTACCCCCATAACGACCATCGCGACCATCCCTCCCCCTTCCCGCTCTTTTTGTTGATTTTGCTATGGTTTTTGTTTTGATGTTATTGATCATTGTTTTTTGTGTGTTTTTTTTTTTCTTTTTTTCTTTTTTACGAAAATTAAAGATTTTTGGTTTATCTCTCAATACTTCAGAGCCCATTTCACGATTCTTCTCTGACAGAAAACAAATTGTATCAGATAACAGATCTGATTCCGCACTATTGCCAATTAATTACGGCGTACCTCGAAGTTCTGTTTCGGGACCAATTCTATTTTCTGTCACAGAGGAATCGTGAAATGGGTTCTGACGTATTGAGAGATAAACCATAAATCTTTAACTTTCGTAAAAGAAAAGATTGATCAATAACATCACCGTGCGAATTGTTTACTGATGATACAACTACACATGTAAATAATTCTGTGTTGTGTAATGTATCCTCTTCTCTTCAGAAAAGCATTGACCACTTGACTAAATGGTTTGAATTTAACATATGAATCTCCATCAGAAGAAAACTAAATATTTGATAATTACAAGACAAAAGTGTCAAAATCTGCCTTTAAACTGTTCGTCTGTCTACATTAATGGCGAGATGATCGAAGAAGCTGAACACTATAAGATTCTTGGGATTACAGTTGATAATCTATCATGGTCACTGACATTGAGAAAAAAAAAAGTATCCAAAAATACCTATCAATTATCAAGCATTTGTGTTTATTCCTGTACATGGGAATATCCCGGCCTCAAATGGAGAGAGACAGACAGACAGAAAAACGCAGTAGGAATCGGTATCAGATTGGTTTGCCAATATTTATGATGGGTTATCTTGTGGTCACACACACACACACACACACACACACACACACACACACACACACACACACACACACACACACACAGAGGGCGTCGTTTCATTTTTGGAAGTGAGACAAGTCCACTTTATCATTCAGGCGGCCTAAAATCCAGTGACGTTCTTAATATCTTTCAAACAGAACAAACTCAAAAGAATTGATAAAACATTGGCATTCGACCATTCTACATTGTGCTGTTAAGTGCTGATGGTGGTTGTGGTGGCGCATGTGTGTGTGTGTGTGTGTGTGTGTGTGTGTGTGTGTGGCCATTCCAGTCCAATTTCAAGCTTTAGTGACAGCGCAGACTGCAGAAATGAGACCACAAGATAGTGTTTAAGACATCAACAAGATGAAAGCTCATTTCGCAAAGCATAGGATCCCATAGAGGCTGACAACTGACAATGGGCCACCTTTCAACTCACATGAGTTTGTGAAATTTGCTGAGCTTTGTTGTTTTCAACATGTCACCAGCTCACTTGGTTATGCACAAGCTAATGGGAAAGGAAACTGAAAATGCGGTAAATCTTGCCAAGAACACAATGAAAAAATGTCATGAAATCGGCCTGGATGGTTATCTAACCTTGTTGGAGCTGAGAAACACTCCATATATGTTAAACAGTTCTCCAGCACAGAGACTGTTTGCAAGAAGAACGAGGACATAAATACTTTGTTATCAGGTGCCTGTTGAAGCCTTCAGTGGTGCGAGCCACAAGTGGACTTCACAACAGAACGAGTGAACAGGTTAGATATTACAACAAAGGAGCTGCAGAACTAACTAGGTTGAAGTCTGGACAAGTTACACGTTTCCGACCACTTGGGTAAAAACAACAACAACAACAAAACAAATTTTAAAAAAAACACACCAAAAAACCCCGGGTAGCTCAAGTTTACAAGTGGAGGTCAGGTCATACAACATCCACACTGAAAATGAACGCAAATACAGAAGAAATCGACGTGACATCAGAGACACAAATGCTCGGAAAACTCCTAAACATATCTGAACCCCCAGGAGTCACGTTCTTTCCCCCTAGCAAAAAACAGAATGGATCGATCATAAAAAGGAATTCAGCTGTAAGGTCATAAGAAGCTCCACTGGATGGAGAACTGACATTCAGATAAAAATGACATGAAGTTGACTCCTGAACAAGTGTACACAGTGAGTGTTACAAGAATAAAGAAATGGTACTGAACAAAAACACTCAACTCGAGAGAACGCTGTAGTACAAACATCCCCTGGGCTACTGGAACCAAGCTGGACGAAATGTGAAACCACCAGTCTATCTAACAGACTATGTGTAGTCTGATGAGTCAAGAACTGAAAAAATACAACGTTCATTATTTGTGTTGTGTTAGGATACATACCTTCGTTTTGTTTTTTGTTGTCGTCTTCAGAAATTTCCTGTGAACTGATCCAGAATTACTCCAGTTTTATTTCAGTTTGGAATTCGTAAAGACTATGAATGTTAAAGAAGCAAGATACTAGCTGTTCCTCTAGATTTCCAGGCACATGCATTATTTCTCGCTCAATTTCAAAGGAAAGGGGATGTAATGTAAGGTCGTCTGCTTAGATTGCCTCGATTTGACAAAGGACTACAGGAGTGACTTCCCTTCGACACGCCTTGGCATGTCAACAACTCCAGCTGATCGATACAGAAGACAGCGGTTTGCTGTCAAATATACAGGTCAGAAAATGTTATATGCATATCCGATGCAGTATCAGTATCAGTAGTTCAAGGAGGCGTCACTGCGTTCGGTCAAATCCATATACGCTACACCACATCTGCCAAGCAGATGCCTGACCAACAGCGTAACCCAACGCACTTAGTCAGGCCTTGAGAGAAAAAAAAACACAACAACAAATAAAATGAAATAAATAAAAAGAAAAAAATGATAAATAATAAAAAATAAATTAAAAAGATGCATACAACTCTTCTCATCACATGCACATGGCATTAGACCTATACTCTTAACATACATGTACACATGTTAGTATTAATTCCTTCTCCCCCTGGGCGTGGAAATACCTTCAAAATGAAATTGTAAATCCGTTTTAGATATCCTGTGTTTTAATCAATCTATTGATTAATTAATTTTAGAAATAACAGCAGAGGTGGTAGTAAACAGAATTAAGATTTACATATTTTTCAATATCGATATTATCAAACAGTTTTTGAATATAATTATATTCATTTTGAATATATTCATTCAGTTAGGCCCTATTTAATTATTAATTGTGCATCTGTAGACATGATTTTCCCCCTCATGAAAATAGATTCAGCGATTACGAAAATCGAGTAAAATACTGTCTTATTTAAACCAACTGTCGTGTCTAAAGCTTTTGTTTTAAAGGTTGTTCTCGAAATGGATGTTTAATTTATTAACAAATAAGTGTATCGCTTTTCGTTACATACCTGTAGCTAAGAAGGTTTCACTTTTCATACTGTAGTTGTAACTTTCTGTGAATGGCGTAATTTCCATTTTCCACGTAATTTTGGATTATGAAACACGTCATTTTGTATCCTTTTTTTTTTCCCTGAGAAACATTCAGTCAAAGTTGATAATGACAGTGGAAAATATAGTTCTGCTCAGGTTTCTGATGTATGTTTGGTATAATTCATAAGAAATAATCTATATATGCTTGAAAAATAACTCTACCTCCTCAAGACAAGTGACAGACTCAGGTGGAATAACCCAAGTTCCAGACCCTAGCAGTTATATAACCACGTCGATTCACTTATTTCATGACCCCAAATGTTAGTCCTAGTCGAACAATTCCTGTTCTTGACCCGGACCGTTAAATCCAGGTTGAATAATTCATGTTTCTAACCCGCAGCAGTTAGACCAAAGACTCCTTTCATGTTGCATGGGAGATTATTGTCACACCCTATTCTCTCAAAGTAATTGCTAGCATAAGCCTTTTGACTGAAAGTGATTGCTAGCACAAACTCTCTCTCTCTCTCTCTCTCTCTCTCTCTCTCTCTGTGTGTGTGTGTGTGTGTGTGTGTGTGTTTGGGGTGGAGGTGGGTGTGTTTGTGTGGATGTGTGTGTTGGGAGAAGGGGTATGCAAAAAAAGTCAATCCCTTGCAACTAATGATTATAAATTCAGCAAAGTGAACTTGTCAGTGTTTGTGTGTATAATCTTTGAAATATGTTTTTACTGCGTAATGCTTGACTGCATTTTGATGGAATCTCTTTTTTTTCTTTTTTTTTGTGTCTTGATATGGAATATGATTGCAAATGCTTTGACAAATATTACCTTCACTGAATGGGGAACAAGTTAGACCACAGACAAAATCGAACAAGTCATGTTTCTGACCTCAACAGCCATGCCCAGACAAGGCTCAGTACTTCAGCGGGTTCAAATGTCACCAGAAACGAACAAACCACGACGTTGAAGCCGACTTCAGCTGCTGACCCATGTGTCCTCGGGTCTGGTTCAGTACAGAGAGTTTGAAGGAACCAGACAGGGAAATGTTCCAGGTATCATTCGGAAGGTTCAAAGCTGTGACGATCATCAACAGTGACACTGACATCTCTTGGAAGTCCTTAGTGAACAGACTGGCATAAAACGTGAAGCAATACACCAACACGCTTCAAGGAAATGCTTCCAACAGGTTAAAAAAAAAGAAAAAGAAAAAAGGGCATATGAGCGTTAAGCATGTGGGCAATGTTCTGGCCAAGACGCCCAGGAACGAATGAGAAGAAAACTGTGGCAGTTCATGTTCTCAGTCATTTAAAAAGAACAGTGACTTCCATATGACATAAGTACTTAACAGTTATACAAACTCATAGGCCTGATATAACAGTGAAATGTATGCTTTAGCAAGATGAAGGTTTCATGTGCAGAATGACCATTATCCAAAGAAATATTTAAGATTTATCTCCACATAGAAAAAAACACCCAAAGTCAAGGACACTTTGCCTGGGTATAGATAATCGCCCTTTGTATAAATGAAAGCTGGAAGATACTGCAGGAAAGTACTGAAAGGGAACGATTTAGAAACCAACAGCCTCACCAGCGACATACAGAAAAATTATATGAAACAAGAAATAATAACTGTTACTCTTAGTAAGCAACAATGCATAATATAAAATCCATTGGTATTTGCACTATCCTTACCTGGCATGACATTAAACATGAAATAAGTACTGCTACTTTTGATAGCACAAAGGGGATTATTCAGACAACTATATCTGGAATTATCATTTTCAGCTGTCACTTGACAAAAAATAAACAAGCACAAAGAACTACCTCTACATCTAACCATCGGTACCACTCTTTGTTGATGCAAAAGTGCTTTGAGTCTGATGCTGAACAGCAGTTGATGACACATCCTTTTTAAACACTCCAGCCAGTTTTTTCTTCAGCATTTGCGCCACCCTTTCATTGATAACATAGGCCAGAGAAATGAAGGTACCTTGCAAACTGTTCAGAATCACGAACATCCACGTCAGCCAGACATAGGACGCAAAGGCCAAACTTAACCCCAAGACCCAAGTGAATCCCAAAGCGGCAGACATTTTCACATACACCAGAAGACGTTGTCCCTCTGAACGGTGGGAACTGGCCAAGCTAGACGCACGTGTTGTTCTTTCAATACCAACAACAGTAGCCCAAAAGGCCAACAAATTCACAGTCAGGCACATTCCAACAGGAATAAAGAACGTCCAAAGTCCTGCCGTCCAGTTTCCGATCCAGCCACATATTTCACCATAGTCCATTGCAAAGCTAACTGATGGAACGGCGTCTAGGGTGACGCAGATGACCACTACAATCAAGGGCAAGCCCCAACACACCAGACTATAGATACGAAACGTTCTATTGGCTTCCTGGCGCGTTTTCATGCTGGCTGAGAGGGAAGAAAACGTGCTGGCCATGTGGACAGCCATGGCAGCCATCCACATGAAGCATGCCAGCCAGACAACATGGGATAATATTCCAAGCACACGACACGCCGTTCTGTTTTTAACAGTTACTACCAGTGTCAAGTGACCTACAATCAAGCAAGCTACGACACACATTATGAATCTACCTGGTAGTGTTTGCAATTCTGGAAGCAGACAGTAAACGATCAAAACAAACATGAGACTGAGTACAGAAAAACAACTAAGTGCCAACATGATATGCTTTTGAGTAGAATCAAAGTTCCAGAAACTGTACAACTTCTTATAACGTAAACACACGAGAACTTCATTGTCATGTACTTCATATTCATCTTCACCAAACACCATTTCAGTTCCTTGAATTCTAAGGGTTCCGTTTTCAATACTTGTTTGATTCTTGGGAAAAGCATTAGCCACACAATCTAGTGATGAATTGGAGATGCTCTGTTCACAGATGATAGTTTTTATTACTTTTCTAGAGTTTTCTTTTTCTTGATCGGGATTCGTGTTTCGATTGTTGTCTCCGTCTCCAACAAACCCGTCCTTCTTTCCTGATGAAGTATCTCCTTGTACTTTGAACTGCTCTTCCGTATTCCGCGCCATCGCTTCACCATCTGGGTCTGGTTCATTGTCATCAGTATCAGACTCGTAATAGATGAATGTGATATGAAATGGAAGGTTTCCTAATGGGTACAGCTGCTGGACACCTTGGTTCATCAATACAACAAACAGACTGTCGTTCCTTTCCGTGACATTGGCATCAGTCAGTATCAAAGGCTGAGCACCATCCGGGCATTCTGTCATGATTTCATCAAGTTCATATTTCACGTTGCTCATCGTCATATTGATTATAACATCATAAATTACCTCATCAATGTCTTCATGTAAATTCATAGACCTGCTGTAAAGTTCATTAATATCAAAACCACGAGTTACGTTGATATATGCAATGATTTTAAGGTTGTCCTCTGAACAGAAGATTGTCAGGTCTGGACGCACAAAATAGAAACCTGCAAGTTTTTGTTTCACACCTTCCATGATTTCCTGGCATCCCACAGACTCACTGTCAACCAAGCCTACCTGGACTGATAGAAAATCAGATCCGTTGTCAAGTAGTTGGGTGTGTCCGTCGACCACCACGCTGACAGGCATGCACTGGTGGTTGTGAAGTTGATATCCTTTGAAGCAGGTCAATGTCCGACATGTTTTGTCATTGTGGTCATACACTTCATCTGGGCCACAGGTGAGGTCAGACCAGGCCATCACCTGCCCATCTATCTCAACCCCAGATTCATCATCGTTGAAGCGGAAAAATAACTTCCCTATTCCGAGGGGCAAACCAGGGCCAATTTCATTAAAGGCACAACTTCGACATGGGACCTTAAATAAGTAACCCGTCTGACATTTTAAGCAGTAAGGATTCTTCACTAAAGGACTGCGTGAGTCTTTTTCAAAGACAGGAAAGTGAAATGTTATGCAGAGCAAGCTAACGTTTTCTGTACAAGAAGCATTTAAAAATGAAACATTTGATAGGAATAGCCCTAACTGTTTATTAATGTCAAATACATACACATCACAGAGTCGTGGACTCAGCTGTGAAGAGGCCATATTCATATTGGTTTCTTCCACAGATGAAGGCTGGTGTGTCTTAAGGCAACGATTTTCTTTGATGGCCTGCATCACTTCTTCAATGGTAGGATGATCAATAGGTATTCTGTCACACTTTAACACAGTTGACCATTCTGTCGTTACGTTCAGTCCAAACCCGTGGCACAGGGCACAGAATGAGTTCTTGAACACGAGGACGGGATTGTGAGAGTGGCTGACTGGTGCCAAGACACTGGAGGCATTTTCACACTGGTTCTTCTGGCTGATATCGGGAAACCCGGGAGGACAAGAGCTGACAGCCCAAAATGGTATCCAGTCTGAAAAGGTACATTGACCATACTCTGACAACAAATAGGTCACGTCGTCAGGTCCTGAACTCGAGGCTTTGGTGAGGGTTTGTCTGATGCTGTCAGCAATTTGACCAACATCAAAGGTGTTGTGACACTGAGAGAAATAATCTGCACAACAGTCTCCAGCAAAAACACAGAACTCGTCGCACTGGCAAGGTATACAAGAATGGTTGGATGAAATAACTGAAAAACATTTCCCTTCACATGACAAAGCACGACAGACAGAGACTGTAATGTTCTCACTACTATCTTTTGGGGTTGTCGACTCTACAGAGATCCAGCCGAATGTCGTGTCATAGTGGAATCTGCCATCGTCATCATCATCATCTGCAACAAGTGCATGTGGAGTTACTCTTTGTACTGGGTCTCTTCTGGTATCTGCAAAACACACACACACACACACACACACACACACACACACACACACACACACAGAATCAAATAATTATAACAAATTCCCTGAATATGACAGGTTGATATTGAGCAGGTTTGATTGATGTGAATGAGGCTTTGAGATGAACATGATCTCGTGTGAAATTCAAGTAACAATGGATTGTTCACAGCGCCCTGAATGAATTACTTTGACTGGTGGAAAAGCGCCTATTCAGCAAAATGATGATGATGATGGTTGTTGTTGTGGTTGCTGTTGCTGCTATTGTTGGTGTTAATGTTGGTTGTGGTAATAGTAGCTGTGGTGGCAGTAGTGCGGTTGGAGTGATGACGACAGTATTCTGTGTTTTGTTCAACCACAGTTGTTTTATTGCTACTTCTTCCTCTCCTCCGACTAATACCACCACCACAACACCACCACTACCACTGCTGCTGCTATTCTCATTACTATTGCTATCGTTGTTGTAACTGTTATTGTTGTTGCTAACGTACTTACTTGTCATTGTTATCATCATCAATTTTGTCGCTGTTGTTGTCATCACCATTACATATCATAATCACCACCATCACCATCAACACAATCACATCATCATCATTCTTTTTATCATTTACCGTTCGTATAGTTGTGACCGTAGTCCTCCAGAAGGGATGAAGGAAAGGGGTCTTGGTGACTGTCAGCGAGTCCGCCCACACAGGTCCACAGGGTCAACAGAACTGTAATAAAACATGACCCAAAAGGAAAAGATTTTCTTTTCAACAGACGAGAGTCACAGAAATGATAACCACAAACTCGCTCCCTCTAAGACAAGACACAGAAAGGCTCTCACACAATGGCTATCAGCTGATACTAAATCCATCCCTTGTTTCTCGGAAATCCATGCACATTTTTTTTCACAAACTCACGTACCCTAGCTATGTTTACATCTGAACATTTTCTTATTTCTATTGGGAAAGTGAAAGACTGGGGTTTGGTTACTTTAATGGGAAAAAGGAAGATTCGGGTTTATTACTTATAATCTAAACCGTGTCCTTACCGATAAAGGCATTTCCAGTTATATGACGCAGTGAGTCCTGGACCTACGGGGCCCCGATAGGAAGGAAAGCTCAGAGGCCTTGCACACGCCTTCCTGAACATTACCTGGCAGGACATTGTTCTAAACGACAACATCCCCAGTATGTACACCCTGCTGAAATATGCGCTGGCTCGGTCACGTAGCCTGAGTGGATGATGGCCGGATTCCCAAGGAATCTCCTTTACGGAGAACTGGTACAGGGAACACGTGCCACAGGCAGACCCCGACTGCACTATAGACGTATCTGCGAGAGGTAGAGAAGTCTGAAGGCCTTAAAGGTCGATCTAAACACCTGGGAATCTGTAGCCTCGGAACTATCGCCATGGTGGCAGATAGTGCAGAAAGACCTCTCCATTTTCGAAGAGACGGTAGCCCAGCGTTCCGGGGCAAAGAGACTCGGGAGAAAGGTCCAAAGCCAAACACACACACCACCGTCAGACTTCAGGTGTGCGCTGTGCGGAAGGAACTGTTGTTATTCCAGTATTTACCTGTCCAGCCACACCGATACTGTATAAATCACCACCTAGAGCGCAACTCTATCGTATCCTGAGAGTGACGGATGCCTATCCATCCAGTTATCCATATCTGCAACGCATGAAAAGCAACAAATTATCCCTGGCGATTACAGCGTGGCAAAACTTCAGAAGGAACACTCACGTGTTGACCTAATCAACGATATGCACTGTTGTTGTAAATCGATAGATATAATCAGTCATACTCTCTATATGTTATCATACAGTGACCTAAATCCGAAGAAACACCATTCCACAGATGAGTGTGCCGGTATTGCCTGCCGGGGAAATCTATTTTATCGTTCCCGGTGACGTAAAACGTGCATTAAAAATGCACTCGGCCATATAACCTGTTTCCGCCTGGAGTCCAGGGGAAATGACAAGAGGAGTGGGCATTCCTCCCGACAGCTTTTTCAAAGCACCCACACTTGCGCTTGCCAACCCGTCCCCATGGAAGATAGAGGAGTGTATTGGATTGTGGTGTGGTGTGGTGTTGGTGTTGGTGATGTGTGTGTGCCTGTGTGTGTGTGTGCACTCGGATGTGTGCATGTGCTCTCTCACACTCACTCTTTTTCACTCTCAGTTAGGTCACATCCTTCTGAACCATAGTGCCACACAGGTACGCAGTTTAGTAGGTAAAGCAGATAAGGACAAGCAGTGCACAACAACTGAGTGGTTAGATATATTTGACCTCCCAATCAAAAGTATTGGGTTCGAATCCCGGCATATTTGTCTTGTCTCCCAGATGAACAGAACTGTTGGTGCGCCTGAAGCCATTCCTGCGTACACGCACGCAGAAGACCAAAATATGGACATTAAAGATTCTGTGAGCAGTCTTTGCTCGTTAGTCTTGGTTGGCAGTCAGACTGGAAGTTAAAGTTTGAAAACACGAACACACTCATCATATACCCAGAGAGTACAGCTACCTATGCATCGGAGTATAAACGGTAATGCACACAAAAAACATCTAGTGGAAACGAGTCCACGCATGAGTTGCAGCCCACGAATGCTGAAGAAGACGTTCAGTCCACAAATGAATCACACTGACACGTTGATCTTTGACAAATCTCGGGAAGGCGATCTGTTTCGTTTTGGAATGTACGCGCGGATTCACACAAGCAACCACCTCAATACGTAAACACAAGCAGGCACGAAAATGAGGTTATAGCTTTTTCTCTCTCACACAGCAGGGACAGATGAGACAGACAGACAGAGATAATAACAGACAGACAGAGAGCGAGATACAGACAGAGACAACAACAGGCAGATAGAGAGAAAGAGAGAGAACACTGAACACTGAAAGGTTTAATGCCATTAGCTATACAGCTCTACTGACATGGGGGTGCAATTAGAACAATAATAATGAGACTAATGAAACGAAATAGGACAGAAAAGAAACAAACTGACGCTTGACCGTCCATTTTTCCGAGTTCATGAAAACAAAAGCATTCTTTTTCAATCAACGTAATTAATCTATTGACATGAATAACTCTTCTTTCCAATATTATAGGCTTCAGCAATGTACTTCGCCAGTGATCTTACAGTATCGTCATCGTGATTCACTTTCAACACACCGATGATATCTTTACTCCTTGCAGCACTTGTTTTGAAAATAACATATTTTTCACGAATATTATCATATGCTCTGCAGTTGAATAAAAATGCATTTAATCTTCCCTTTGGAACCCACACATTGGACAAGGGGACAGTGTGGATGGTTCAGTGTATAACCACCTTGGATGTGCGTTCAAGCCAAGCGTTCCAAGTCCAAATCTGGCAATGCTTATTCTGTGTCATTTATTTGTTGCTGTTCTGATATATTTCTCTGGCTTGAGCATACTTTTAAAACTAAAAACAAATAATATTTTTCAGAACTTTCCATTTTAGAGTGCCAATTTTGTTTGTATGAGGCAATTAATCTGTCTTTAAATTCCAAAATAAAGCTTTCTTCATATCCTACTCCCTGACACATCCACACAATCCCAAGTCCATGCATAGTTAAAATCTTCTTCACATAGTATGCCCAATTTTCTTTCCCTTTGTCTTGCTCAGTATATAGCATTTCATATGCCTGCTTACAAATTCTTGATACAGGCAGCATAGATAATTTAAACCAATACTTTATACATTTAACATATGATTTGATTTATAAAGGGTGTCTACCAGTTTCTCCACATATTATTGTATTTGTAACATGCATGGGAAGAGAGACAGACAGACAGAGACAGAGACAGAGTGAGAGACAAAGAGAGAGACAGAGAGACAGAGACAATGACAGGCAAACAGAGAGAAAGAGTGGGGGGTGCAGGGTGGAGACAGAGACTTAGGCAATGACAGGCAGACAGAAAGACACACAGACAAATCCAACATCCTTCTTCACATGACGTCCTTACCCAAACCTCCAACTCCAGTGGCAGGACCTCCCATGGCTTACAGTGTCCAGACACAATTCTCCTGTGAACTTCAATGTCTCTGCTCAAGATGAACAATCCCAGACGATAATCACAACAGATCCAAAATAAATTACATTAAAAAAAAAGATTTGTCTCTTGAATCTTTTATTGATGCTGCTGTGCAACAGTCACCGAAGCATGTATCAAACTATCACTTAAATCACTGGAGCGCAATGAAGCCTTGACCGTGCACTGTGATTTCACGGCCAGATTTTGAATATGCAATCAATCACTGTGCATGCACGCTCTTCCGCTGCAGCAAGCAGAATAATTGAACCACTAGCTTTCACCAGAACCAATCAACATTATCGGTTTCGAAACCCACCCCACCGTCTCCCCCCACCCACCCCTCTCAGGCTCCTCTCCCATCCCATTCCATGATTTTGTTTGTTTTGCTGTAAGGCGACTCGTGCACTGTTATCAGACTGATGGGATAATTCTGCGGGGAGCTGGAACACGTACCACACGGTTCGAGGAATGTAAATAGTGCATTATGAGTTGATGGAACAAGCTTTCTGACAGCGCAAACATTACGTGTGTCACTGATCAATATTGCATGCTATTGACCGAGTGAGTAGAACAAGTTCTTTGTATATACCGTGATGAACTTCGGAGTTGGTTCCGTGATGCTTTTTGTTGGGGTTGATGAGAATTGGATGTCCCTCTCTCTCTCTCTCTTTCTGTGTATGTGTGTGTGTGTGTGTGTGTGTGAGAGAGAGAGAGAGAGAGAGAGCGCGTGCACTTGTGTGTGCGTACGTGCGTGTGCATGTGAGTTGCACAAATTTTACACTCCACATTTCAAACTAATTGCATACATCTGCTAAGTGGATGTTAACTATTTTTTGTGTGTTGAAAGCTTCTTTGAATGATAATAGTCACCTCTATTGCTCCGACTCTGTCTCTCTTTGTGTCTGTCTCTCTTTTTTCATTATGTGTGTGTGGGTTGGTGGGGGTGAGGAGTATTGGAAGGGATGAGGGTAACTGAATTTGTGTTTTTCAAATTGTCTAATTATCTTAAGTAGGCTATTTACATGAACTGTTTTGGGGGTCTGATTTGCTTTTTAATCATCCTTTTTTGATGATAGTAATAATAATGATGATAACAACAACAATGATATTATATAGTAATCATATGGCACCAAATTCCCATATAATGGACTGTGCGCACCTCAAATGAAACAATACATACACAACAGTACATTATACTACACAACAGCACATGAGGGCACAGAAGAAAATAACAAAATCTATATACACTAGGACAATACTACAAACTGCAGATATGAATAATCACATAAAAAGGGCACAAATATGCCCTACACACACACAAGCACGCACACACACTAAACACCCACCATTCTTTTCTTTTCTTCTTCTAATTGTTGGAGGTAAAATAGATGTTTTCTCGTACTGCTGTTCAGTTTTCAACATTGTATCATTATTGTTGTTACATTACGATGTGAATGTATATGTCATTAGTTTAATTTTACCCTTTTCAGTTTTCACTTTATCAAAAAGAATTAACTCACTCAGTACGGCCAGTCCTCTCTTCTCCTCTACACAGACACCCTCCAGTGGTGTCTGAATGACCCAACCTTTAGCTTCCGTCTTCAGAATTGTGGTATTCTTTTGTCAACGTTCACCCCTTCAGTGTAAGAGCCTTCCGCTTGTAATATTTTGATGGTGGTAATTGGGGTGAAACGCTGTTAACGTCGTCTCTTTCGCCGTTCGTATGGAGAGAGTTAACACATCTTAGATATCCCCCTGTATGTCCTCGTCATCCATTTTCTTCTTTTTCTTCATTTTGTTCGGTCTTTCTTGCTTTTTTTTGTCAGGTCACAGTAATAAAAAACACTTTTAGCTCATCGTTTTACCCTAAATAAAACATTCGATCTTGGGTTCTCTTTCTGAATTTCTCTGTATGGTGTGTTGTACTGTTGTGTTGATAATGGTTATGATGGCATGGACTCTCTCTCTCTCTCTCTCTCTCTCTCTCTCTCTGTGTGTGTGTGTGTGTGTGTGTATGTGTTGTGGAGAAAATGAGAGGTGGAATGGGGTTAGCCAGTGGCGGGAGAGGGGAGGAGATGGAAGATGTATGCAGACGCACAATAGCCTATGTGTGCGACTCACAAATCATGCACAAGTTTGAAATCATTGAACGCAATCCTGTAATTGACCAAGCATTAACCACCCACCCAACCGATCAACCATCCCACACCCCCTCGCCCTCCCAAAAAAAGCATAACCATAACAGTGCAACTGGCACAAACACACACACACCACAAATTCTTATACTAAAGAACACACACACACACACACACACACACACACACACACACACACACACACACACACACACATTCTTTAAACTAAAGAATGAACACACACGCAGACACACATACACATGCCCGTACACACACACACACACACACACACACACACACACACACACACACACACACTGTCTCTCGCACATGCGCAGAAGGAGACGCGCGTGTTCGCACGCACGTACACACGTGACAACGCCCACTGGGCCCTCTGATGGACAACACTGGTGGCTGCAATCAGTGAACAGGATGGAATCCCTGTGAAACCTCATCAGAGTCTCATTACTCCTCATCGGTGAGCTATGCGAACCCATTCGCTGGAAATCCAGTCCTCTTGTGCATAATGTTGATAGGGCATTATTGGTGTTGTGTTGGTTGTTGAATTGTGTTCAGTTATTTAAGACATTGGGTTTCGGAATTGGGAAAACAAATTAAGGACAAACAGTGGCGTTGTGTTTTTGTTTGCAGGATAACACATCATGTAAGCTTACTCACCTCGAAACCGTCCCCCCTCTTTCTGTACGTGTGCATGTGTGTGTGTGTGTGTGTGTGTGTGTGTGTGTGTGTGTGTGTGTGTGTGTGCGTGTTGATTTTGTGTGTATGTGTGTGTCGGCGCATGTGCACCCGCACACGCTTCATTTTTATCTCCTTCTTCTCCTTCTCCTCTCTCTCTCTCTTCTCAAAGAACAGAACAAGGGAATTCTCACACTCAGTCTGGAATCATAATGGAAGACGCACAAATATCTTTTCACCTTTCTTTTCTTTTCTTTTTTTTAATCTAGATTTTGCATTCTATATTCAGCAGAAGCAAAGAAAAAAGACACCAGAAATCAGAAATCTACGTAAGTACGCATACACTGATTTCAGAGGACTGTTTGCTGTAGCGCACGAGCTACCATGTGAAGATATGGTTCTACAGAGTGGTTACAAAATAAACAAAACAACATAAAACACATACTGACATTTGAGACAAGAATGTACATTTACCAGAAACACCAGTCCACGTATGTTTATTTATACATATCATATGATCGCAATTTATCCAGATGAATCAATTGCATATGGCATTAGGCCTATACTCTTAACATGAATTCATGCATGTTAGTACAAATTCCTTCTCCTCCTGGGTATGAAAATGAAATTTTAAATGCATATAGACATCCTGTGTTTTAATCAATAGTTCATTTATTCATTCACTGATTGACTTGTTTGTTTGTTGGCTTATTATTAATTTATTAACCATCTATTTATTTATCTATTTTAGAAATAACAGCAGAGGTGGAAGTAAACTGAATTGAGATTTACATAATTATGAAATGTTGGTATATTTTTCCATATCGATATCATAGAATCATTTTGAACAATCGAGTTCAAGCATTCCTTTATTCATTTTGCGTTCATAGACATGATTTTCCCCCTAGGAAAGTAAATCCTGCGATAATGAAAATCGAGTAAAACACCTTTGGTCGTTTCCAAAGAAAATATAACCTACAGTCTGATTTAAACCTACTGTCGTTTCCAAAGCTAACTATTGATTCATTCAGTAAAAATGACGTAACAAGTGCACGTGTATTAAGTGCTGGATTATTAACACATGTGCAGAAACGTTTTACAAGTGCGCATCTCCGTTACACGTGTTACAGCAAAACGCACTCTTCTTATAAGTTTCTTTCCCAGTTAATTATTGGACTACGTTTATTGCTAATACAGTGTTTACTGTTCTAATCTGAATCCGTTTTAATAAAAAAAAAATCTTTTAGTTTAATTTTCTCTATTCCCTGGGCCATTTCAAAAGTAGACTGTCAGACGATTTCGGCCTCCAATTCCTCATAACATTTTTGACAATGATTGGGCTTAATATTGTAACTGAAGAGAATGTTGTTACATGATTTCATTTCTTTCTGTGATGAACATCCAAGCTGTAAGGAAACCCAGTTTAAGGGCTGTTCTCGAAATGTATGTTTGATTTATCAACAAATAATTATATCGCTTTTCGTCGTATACCTGTAGCTCAGAACGTTTCTTTAATGGCTGTATTGTTTGTAGCTTTCTGCGAATGACGTAATATCCATTTTCAGCATAAGTATGTCTGGAATATGAAACACGTAATTTTGTATCCAATTTTCCTGAGAAATGTACAAATTAATTTGATTAAGACATTGGAAAATATGGTTCTGTTCAGGTTTCTGATGAATGTTTGGTATAAGTTATAAGAAATAATCTGTATGTACTTGAAAAATAACTCCAGGTTCTGGAGACAAGGGACTCAGACCCAGGTGGAGTGATTTATGTTCCAGACTCCAGTAGTGATAAAACCAAGTCGAATCACTTATTTTTTGACCCAAATTGTTAGCCCAAGTCGAACAGTTCATGTTCTTGACCCAGACCGTTAATCCCAGGTGGAATAATTCAGGTTTCTGACTCCCAACAGTTAGACTACATACTCTTTTCATGTGTCATAGAAAAAAAACTGTCACATCCTATTCTCTCAAATTGTTTGTTAGTATAAACTATGTGTGTGTGTGTGTGTGTGTGTGTGTGTGTGTGTGTGTGTGGGCGCGCGCGCGTGTTTAGGGTGGGTGTGGGAGGGTGGTCGTGGATGTGTGTGTTGGGAGAGGGGGTATGCGAATTAAGTGAATCCTTTCCAACTAATATAAATTTAGTGAAGTGAATTTGTCGAAGTTTGTGTATAATATGTTGATATAACTTTTACTGTGTAATGCTTTATTGGATTTTGATGGAATCTGATTATGTGTTTAGTGATCTTTACGTCTTGATATGGAATTTGACTGCATGTGTTTTCTTGACCAATATCATATTCACTGATAGGGGGAAAAAGTTCGACCACAGACAAAATCGAACAAGTCATGTTTCTGACCTCAACAGCCATGCCCAAAGCTCAGCACTTCAGCGGGTTCAAATGTCACCAGAAACGAACAACCCACGACGCTGAAGCCGACTTCAGCTGCTGACCCATGTGTCCTCGGGTCTGGTTCAGTACAGAGAGTTTGAAGGAACCAGACAGGGAAATGTTCCAGGTATCATTCGGAAGGTTCAAAGCTGTGACGATCACCAACAGTGACACTGATATCTCTTGGAAGTCCTTAGTGAACAGACTGGCATAAAACGTGAAACAATACACCAACACACAGGAAATTCAGCCACCAGTTTGAAAACAAAAAAGGCATATGACCGATAAGGAGATATGCAAAGTTATGGCCAAGAGGCCCAGGAACGTAGAAAGCAGAACGCTGTCGCAGCTCATGTTCTCGGTCATTTAGAAAGAACAGTGATTTCCATATCACAGAAGTATTAAACAGTTGTACAAACACACAGGGTTGGCATAACAATGAAACATATGGTTTAGCAAGATGAAGGTTTCATGTTGCAGAATAATTACTATCCAAAGAAATATTTCAAATTTATCTACACAGGAAAAAACCCAAAGTCAAGGAGACTGTGCCTGGGTACAGACAATCGCCCATAGTGTGAATGAAAGCTGGAAAATTCTTCAGCAAAATAATAACAGGGAACGATTTACAAACTTAATAAGCAAAACACATATCACAAAACCATCGGCATTTGCGCTATCCTCACCTGGCATAACATTAGACATGAAATAAGTACTGTTACTTTTTATAGCATAAAGAGGATTATTCAGACAACTATAGCTTGATTCACACAACTATAGCTTGTTACTGGACAAAAAATAAACAAGCACAAAGAACTGCCTCTCTGTATCTACCGATCTGCACTACTCTTTGTTGATGCAAAATTGATCTGGGCCTGATGCTGAACAGCAGTTGATGACATTTCCTTTTTAAACACTCCAGCCAGTTTTTTCTTCAGCATCTGCGCCACCCTTTCATTTATAACATAGGCCAGAGCAATGAAGGTACCTTGCAAACTGTTAAGAATCAGATATACCCACTTCAGCCAGACATAGGACACAAAGGCCAAACTTAACCCCAAGACCCAAGTGAATCCCAAAGCGGCAGACATTTTCACATACACCAGAAGACGTTGTCCCTCTGAACGGTGGGAACTGGCCAAGCTAGACGCACGTGTCGTTCTTTCAATACCAACAACAGTTGCCAAAAAGGCCAACAAATTCACAGTCAGGCACATTCCAACAGGAATAAAGAACGTCCAAAGTCCTGCCGTCCAGTTTCCGATCCAGCCACATATTTCACCATAGTCCATTGCCAAGCTAACTGATGGAACGGCGTCTAGGGTGACGCAGATGACCACTACAACCAAGGGCAAGCCCCAACACACCAGACTATAGATACGAAACGTTCTGTTGGCTTCCTGGCGCGTTTTCATGCTGGCTGAGAGGGAAGAAAACGTGCTGGCCATGTGGACAGCCATGGCAGCCATCCACATGAAGCATGCCAGCCAGACAACATGGGATAATATTCCAAGCACACGACACGCCGTTTTATTTTTAACAATTATTACCAGTGTCAAGTGACCCACAATCAAGCAAGCTACTACACACATTATGAATCTACCTGGTAGTGTTTGCAGTTCTGGAAGCAGACAGTAAACGGTCAAAACAAACATGAGGCTGAGTACAGAAAAACAACTAAGGACCAACATGATATGCTTTTGAGTAGAATCAAAGTTCCAGAAGCTGTTCAACTTCTTATAACGTGAACACACGAGAACTTCATTACCATGTACTTCATATTCATCTTCACCAAACACCATTTCAGTTCCTTGAATTCTTAGGGTTCCATTTTCAATACTCGTTTGATTCTTGGGATAAGCATTAGCCACACAATTTAGTGATGAATTGGAGATGCCCTGCTTGCAGATAATAGTTGTTATCACCTTTCCAGAGTTTTCTTTTTCTTGATAGTGATTAGTGTTTCGATTGTTGTCTCCATCTCCAAACCCGTCCTTCTTTCCTGATAAAGTATCTCCTTGTGCTTTAAACTGCTTTTCTGTGTTCCGCGCCATCGCTTCATCATCTGGGTCTGGTTCATTGTCATCAGTATCAGACTCATGATAGATGAAAGTTATACGAAATGGAAGGTTTCCTAATGGGTACAGCTGCTGGACACCTTGGTTCATCAAAACAACAAACAGGCTGTCGTTCCTTTCCGTGACATTAGCATCAGTCAGTATCAAAGGCTGAGCACCATCCGGGCATTCTGTCATGATTTCATCAAGTTCACATTTCACGTTGCTCATCGTCATATTAATTATAACATCATAAATTACCTTATCAATGTATTCCTGTAAATTCATAGACCTGCTGTAAAGTTCAATAACATCAAAACCACGAGTTACTTTGATAAATGCAATGATTTTAAGGTTGTCCTCTGAACAGAAGATTGTCAGGTCTGGATGCATGAAATAGAAACCTGCAAGTTTTTGTTTCACACCTTCCATGATTTCCTGGCATCCCACAGACTCACTGTCAACCAAGTCTACCTGGACTGACAGGAAATCAGATCCGTTGCCGAGTAGTTGGGTGTGTCCGTCGACCACCACGCTGACAGGCAGACACTGGTGGTTGTGAAGTTGATATCCTTTGAAGCAGGTCAGTGTCCGACATGTTTTGTCATTGTGGTCATACACTTCATCTGGGCCACAGGTGAGGTCAGGCCAGGCCATCACCTGCCCATCTATCTCAACCCCAGATTCATCATCGTTGAAGCGGAAAAACAACTTCACTATTCCGATGGGCTCTTTTCCACAAACGGAACAACTTCGACATGGATAATTAAAAAAGTAACCCGTCTCACATTTTAAGCAATATGGATTCTTTACAAAAGAACTCTTTAAATCATCTCGAAAGACAGGAAAGTTAAACGTCAAGCAGAACAGGCTATCGTTTTCTGTGCAAGAAGCATTTAAAAACGAAACATTAAACAAAGACAACTCTAACTGTTGATTCATATCAAATACAGACACATCACAGAGTCGTGGAGTCAGCTGTGAAGAAGCCATGTTTATGCTGGTTTCTTCCACAGCAGAAGGTTGGTGTGTCTTAAGGCAACGATTTTCTTTGATGGCCTTCATCACGTTCTCAATGGTAGGAAGTTCAAGTGCCATATTGCACTGCAAGACAGGCAGCCATTCTGTCGTTACGTTCAGTCCAAACCCGTGGCACAGGGCACAGAATGAGTTCTTGAACACGAGGACGGGATTGTGAGAGTGGCTGACTGGTGCCAAGACACTGGAGGCATTTTCACACTGGTTCTTCAGGCTGATATTAGGAAACCCGGCAGGACAAGAGCTGACAGCCCAAAACGGGCTCCAGTCTGAAAAGGTACATTGACCATACTCTGACAACAAGTAGGTCACGTCGTCAGGTCCTGAACTCGAGGCTTTGGTGAGGGTTTGTCTGATGCTGTCAGCAATTTGACCGACATCAAAGGTGTTGTGACACTGAGAGAAATAATCTGCACAACAGTCTCCAGCAAGAACACAGAACTCGTCGCACTGGCAAGGTATACAAGACTGGTTGGATGAAATAACTGAAAAACATTTCCCTTCACATGACAAAGCACGACAGACAGAGACTGTAATGTCCTCGCCAATATTTTGGAGGGTTGTCGGCACTTCAAAGAGCCTGCCAACCGTCATATCATTGTGGAATCTGCCATCGTCATCTTCTGTAGCAAGTGCATGTGGAGTTACTCTTTGTACTTGGTCCCTTCTGGTATCTGCAACACACACACACACACGCACACAGAGTCAAACCAATATAATGAACCCTGTGAATGTGACAGGTTGGATTGATGTGAACGAGGTTTTGAGAAGGAAATGATCTTGTGTGAAATTCAAGCATGCTTAAGAGATAGATTGTTCACAGTGCCGTGAATGAAATACTGTAATTGGTAGAAAATCACCTGTTCAGCAAACTGATGATTAAGATAGTTGTTGTTGTTGTAGTTGCTGCTGCTGCTATTGCTGGTATTGGTGTTGATGTTGGTTGTGGTCATAGCAGTGGTGGTGGCAGCAGTGTGGTTGCAGTGATGACGGCGGTATTCTGTGTTTTGTTCATCCACGGTTGTTTTCGTGCATCAACTTTTTCTTCTACCACCACCACCACCACCCCCCCATCATCACCGCTGCTATTCTCATTACTGTTGCTATGGTTGTTGTAATCGTTATTATTGTTGCTAATGTACTTATTTGTCATTGTTGTTATCATTAAAATTGTTGCGGTTGTTGTAATCACCATTACATATCATAATCACCACCATCACCATCAACACAATCACATCATCATCATTCTTTTTATCATTTACCGTTCGTATAGTTGTGACCGTAGTCCTCCAGAAGGGATGAAGGAAAGGGGTCTTGGTGACTGTCAACCAGTCCGCCCACACAGGTCCACAGGGTCAACAGAACTGTAATAAAACACGCCCCCCAAAAAGAAAAGAATGAGTTTCAGCAGTTCAGAGTCAAAGAAATGATACCACAAAGTCGCTCCTTCTAAGACAAGACATAAAGAGGCGCTCACACATGGGCTGTTATCGGATACAAACTCCAGCTATCGTTTCTCGAAAATCATGCCAAGTGCCTTCCACGTGCCTTACTGAAGATCACTTGCCTTCACTCTGTTGTGAACAACACCGTCCCCAGCATGTCCACTGTCACAACTCATGACATTCTCATTCTTCGTCATTCTTCATCCTTGATTAAATATAAGATTTTGAAGTTGGGGGGTTTCTCTACATGTCATGCAGTGTACATTGTGTGAGAATGACGAAGGACTAACTGAGGCTGGAGGAGGAGCTTCGGATGGCACTGACAATTTGTGGCACTGCAGAATGTTATGCTTATCCCCCCCCCCTCTCTCTCTCTCTCTCTGTGCGTGAGAGAGAGAGACAGACAGACAGACAGACAGAGAGGGAGTAACAGAAACGCCTCCATCCACCTTGTACGTATCTGAATGGAGAATTGCCTGTGTGGAGTTTTAGTTAAGAGAGCTAACAGTGTTAACACAGCAGTTTGAAATGATAACAAGATAGGCAAGGCCTCCAAGACTCAGTTGTGATACATACTTAAGAAAAGATAAAGAAAAGAAAAAATCAAACTTAAAAAAATCGTTAACTCCACGTAGGAGTTGCAGCCAGTGAATGCTTCAGTCGACCGTGGAACCACACTGACACCTGGACCTTTGACGAACCTCAGGAAGGCAATTTCTTCCGATTTGGAATGCACGCGCGAAAGCGTTCACACAATTTAAGCAACCTCCCCCTCCCCCCACCACCACCACACAAGGTTATACCCATTTCTCTACTACCACGGGGACAGGTAAGAGAGGGAGAGAGAATACAATTTGTCATGACTGGACAAGGTCAGTTAACCTTTCTCTTTCAGCACAGGGACAGATCAGAAAGACAGAGGGGGGGAGGGGGGGGGGTAGAAAGAGAGACAGAGACAATAAAAGGGAAACAGACAAAGAGATAGACAGAGATAGACAGAGACAAAGAGACAGACAGACAAAGAGAAACACAGACAATGACAGAAAGACACACAGACAAATCCACCATCCCTCTTCACATGACGTCCTTACCCAAACCTCCAACTCCAGTGGCAGGACCTCCCATGGCTTACAGTGTCCAGAAACAATTCTCCTGTGAACTTCAATCTCTCTGCTCAAGATGAACAATCCCAGACGATAATCACAACAGATCCAAAATAAATTACATTAAAAGGGATTGTCTCTTAAATCTTTTATTGATGCTGCTGTGAATCAGTCACCGTCCGAAGCATGTATCAAACTAATCATCACAGCGGGATGAAGCCTTCTGTGCAAAACCCGCAAAATGCACATGATTTTCACGGCCTGATTCATTACATTATAATCAGCTACCGCGCATGCGCGCTCTTCCGCTGCGGCAAGCAGAATAACTGAACCACTAGCTTTCGCCAGAACCAATCAACATTATCGGTTTTGAAGCCCACCCCACCCTCTCCCCCCCACCCACCCCTCTCAGACGCCCCACCCCTCTCATTCCATGGTTTGTTTATTTTGCTAATGCACTGTTATGAGGGTGATGGGATAATTCTACAGGGAACTGGAATACGTACCGCACGATTCCTGCAATATAAATAGTGCATCATGAGTTGATGGAACAAACTTTCTGGCAGTGCAAACACTGCGTGTGTCACTGATCAACATTGCATGCTCGTGACAGAGTGAGAAGCACGTTCTTTGTTGACTCACTTGTGTAAACAAAGTGAGTCTATGTTTTAACCCAGTGTTCGGTTGTCTGTGTGTGTGTGTGTGTCCGTGTGTGTGTCTGTGTGTCCGTGGTAAACTTTAACACTGACATTTTCTCTGCAAATACTTTGTCAGTTGACACCAAATTTGGCATAAAAATAGGAAAAATTCAGTTCTTTCCAGTAATCTTGTTTAAAACAATATTGCACCTCTGGGATCGGCACAAAAAAAAAAGAAAAAAAGAAAAAAAAAGCCTAATTATATGCAAACTGCATTTACTGTTATATTTATATTTTTTGTATTCTCTAAACTTGGCACTTTGACCTCTTATTCTGACCCAACAACAAGAGCAGTCATTATTATCATTTTTTTGTTCAAACAGGAACTTCTTTTGCTAAGCATGGAATTTTTTTTATTTATTTTGCAAACGTTTTGGTGCAGATAGTAAAAAAGGGAAATTACTCTGTAATTAATGCTAGGGGACTTAATTTATCACAAGTGAGTCTTGAAGGCCTTGCCTCTCTTGTACTATCATGTGATGAACCTCGGCGTTTCGGTTTCCGTGATGCTTTTGTTGACGTTGATGAAAACTGGGCAGGACCTGGTTTTTGATTTTTAACCGTCATTTTTTTTCTCTTCTTCTTCTTCTTCTTGTTATTGGAGGAATATATAGGATTTCTCGTTTTGCTTTTCGAGTTTCATCAGATGCATATTTTAGTTCTGGTTTTTACCTTTTCAACTTTTCATTTAATCAAAAATAACACAGCAAGTTCAGTTAGATTTCTTCCTGCATGTCCTCATCATCCTTCTTCTTTTCCTTTTTTTGTTTTTGTTTTTTGTCTTGCCTTTTTAGCAGGGACGTGGTGATAAAACACGTCATCGTTTTACCCTCAGTTAAACATTCTATCTGGGGTTCTCTTTCTGAATTTCTCTGTATGGCGCGTTGTGTTGTTGCGTTGATAATGGTGATGTTGGCGCCGATGTGTGTGTGTGTGTGTGTGCGTCTGCGTGCGTGCGCGCGCGCGCGTGTGTGTGTGTGAGCGCACGTGTGTGTGTGTGAGCGCGCACGTGTGTGTGTGCGTTTGTGTGTGTGTGTGTGTGTTGTGGAAAAAGTGAGAAAGGTGGTAGGGGGGTTAGCCAGTGGAGGGTGTAGGGAGGGAAGATGCATGCAGACGCACACAACAGCCAACCTGTGTGACTCACAAATCATGCACACATTGATTTTGAGCTCATTAACCACAATAATGTAACTGATCGAGCATTAACCATCCACCCATCCAATCAACCCTCCTCCCCTTCCCCCCCCACGCCCCCCCCCCCCCCCCCCCCAAGAAAAAGAGCATAACTATAGGTATAATAGGCACACAAACACACACATATGCACTCAAATTCTTTAAACTAAAGAAGGAACACACACACACACACACACACACACACACACACACACACACACACACCTTGAGTGCCAGTATATGCAAATTTGTATTCAAGGCGTTTTCATTACGAGCAAAATTTAATGCTCTAAAATCGTTATCAATGCCCATGTAGTTCAATGATTGTCCTAATATTCATTTCCCTGTATTAATTCTGTTTGTCCTTGTGAACTCCATTGTTATAGATCTGTGGTCTGACAATTAAAATATTTCGACTTCGACTTCGACATACACACACCTACACACACTGTCTCTCGCACACGCGCAGTTCGCACGCACGTACACACGTGACAACGCCCACTGGGCCCTCTGATGGACAACACTGGTGGCTGCAATCAGTGAACAGGATGGAATCCCTGTGAAACCTCATCAGAGTCTCATTACTCCTCATCGGTGAGCTATGCAAACCCATTCGCTGGAGGTCCAGTCCTCTTGTGCATAATGTTGACAGGGCATTATTGGTATTGTGTTGGTTGTTTAGCTGTGTTCAATTATTTCAAACAGACACCGGGTACCCGAATGGGGAAAACAAATGACAAAGGGATAAAGAGTGGTAATGTGTTGTGTTTAGTTTGCAGCAATACGCATCGTACGTGCGCGCGTGTGCGTGTGTGTGTGTGCGCGCATGCGCGCGCGCGCGCGTGTGTGTGTACGTGCGCGTTGATATTCTTGTGTGTGTACATGTGTATCAGTCGTGTGTGTGTGTGTGTGTGTGTGTGTGTGATTTATCGACTTTTCACAAAATGCGATACCAGACACACACCAAAACCCCCCACACATTTGAACTATACCTCACTAACTGCATAGGACCACTGGTACCACTGGTCTAAATTTGAAAACATAATGAATAAGAATACAAACCCATTGAAATGGAACATAATTTTACGAAAAACCAACCAGTGACAGCGAAACCACTGAACTTTTCAGTAAAGACGTTCTCTCTCTCTCTCTCTCTCTCTCTCTCTCTCTCTCTCTCTCTCTCTCTCTGTGATTGTTCATATCTGCAATTTGTAGTACTGTCGTCTTGGTGTATGTAGATACGCATATATACCTATGTGTTGTTGTTTTCATGTGCAGAGGCATGTTATAATGCACTATTGTGTATATATTGTTTTATGTGAGTTTGCGCCATATAAGTAGGCTACTATCTATTTTTAATTTTTTTCAAATATATATTATACTTGTTGTCATCAGTTGATTACTACTACTGTATTACTATCATTATCATCATCATCTCCATCTTCATTGTTATCATTATAATTGTTGTTGTTGCTACTGTTGTTTTGTTATTATTATCAAATTAATACATTAACAACTATTTACTAAATATTGACGACACCGGAACTGATGACAGGACAGGAATGTGTCATTTCAGCATGTGACAGGTTAATATGTGGTCACCTGTTATGTGGCTGACACATATGTGTAACAAGTAACATTTCCAACGTAGTTTGGTTTTAGAATAGTTCAGTTTCCACACACAGATTAAAAGACGCCAGCTGTTTTGTGCGACTTTTTCTCTGTGTGTGTTTGTTGTTGTTTTTTCTTTTCGAGAATTCCTGTAGAGCAATGAAAGTAGGCTACTGTTGTATTCATTTGTCTATTTATCTTTCATCTGTTCGCATAAATCTGAACAACCGATAATGTTCTCCTCTAACTGAAATTGTGAGCGTTGAAATATTTCAACCATACTGCATGCAGCTTTCTTATGAAAAGGGAATATTCAAAATTAGATTTATTTTGTTTTGTTTATTTATTTATTTTGTCATTAGGAATTGTCATGACTGGACATGGTCAGGTATCCTGACCTTGAAAAGTGTTTCGGAAATGAATCTTTTAATCAACACAAAAATATAACAGAATGAGTCCCTTGCTTCAAATTGATAAAAAGACCACGCTTTTCGAACTTTTTTCTTACATGACGCACTCGGATCAGAGACGTCAAAACCATTACTTGTATTTCGTCATCCACACGTTATTCTACCTCCCTCTTTGACTGGCGCTGCTCATGAAAGGAAATGAGAAGCCAGAAAAACAAAAAAAGGTGAGCGCTGATGTTCTTCAATGTAACATTATTTTTCTTATATCATTTGTTAAGAAACCACTTAACTATAGTATTGACGAAAAAAATTCTAAAACAAAGACTTGCACAAAATACGAACACGTTCAAAAATCTCCTTGACACCAATACCATCTTAAAAGAATTTTTTTTGATTGTGATGAATGAAAGCAAAGTTCTTGCAGAAGTACACTTGTGTATCCCGCCCAACAACAAAAGAAGAAAATAGTTTTTAAAAAAAGAAAAAAAAGTGAACATGAAGATTTAGATGGGGACATTAAAAAAAGGACGAGAGGTCTAGGCAGATGACATGCCAGTCCCTACTATATACTTTGATAGTTGAATGTCGTAACAGCCCTGGAGTTATTTATATACCTCGATCATATCCCCTCGACGGCGCCGATGTTCTAGGCTTGGCAGTCTCAAAATCTTCAGTCTCTCCTGATATGGTTTGTCCTTCAAAGATGACAACAGCATTGTTGCTCGGCGCTCTACACAATCTATTTCACTGCACAACGTTTCTGTTGTGGCTGCCAGACACAGTGACCATATTCCAGAAGTGGACGGACAACGGCCTTGTATGTCAGTTGTGTCAGATGGTAAAAAAATCTGCGAATTATGCCAACAATCCTGTTAGCTTTGGCTGTAGACTGTGCTACCTGTTCCCTGTAGGATAATCCGCTGTCGATCAACACTTTAGGTCCCTGTATACCTTATTTTCTGCCAGCGTCAGCTGCGACTCGAAGCATTTGTTTGTCCAGTTCTGTATTTGGTCTAGATCATACTGTAGGTCTTGAGGGCTTTGGTCAGTATCAGTCCTGGCGTAGAACTTAGTGTCGTCAGCAAACATCTTCACGTTACTTTTCACGTGTCCAGGAAGGTAACTGAAGAAGATGACGAAAAGAATGGATCCAAGAACACTGCCTTGAGGTATTCCACTGGCCACGACTGCTTCTGATGAATGTGTGCCGTTAAGAACTACCTGTTGGTGTCTGCCTGTCAGGAAGTCGGTGATCCAGTCCAATACTTTGTCACGGATTCCATAAGCTACTACTTTTGTCAAAAGTCTGCAGTGATGTACTGAAGACCTTCTGGTAGTCCATGTATGGTCTCATTTGTTTGGGTTTTTTTTTTCTTCTTTTTTTTTCATGTTCAAACGACCATAAGTTAAGTATAGTATCTACTTGCTATTGATTAATACATTGAGAGACATGAAAATGAATCAGTAAAGAAACAAGAACATCAGATAGATAGATTTATAGATATTTTTTAAAATGAATAAACAGATAAATAGATGAATAATCACGGGTCGCTTTTCGGTCAGCCCAACCCAAAATTGCCTATAGTGCGGGAGAGCCGCGAAATGAAAACACGAGTCTGGGGAAGGAAGGGGGAGGCAAAAAGAATAGAAATGATTGAAATATACAAGAATAGGATTCACTTAAACATGTCAAAAGTGGGCAATGATACATGCAGCGCGATATACTGATTTTAGCACTGTGACGTCATGGCTCGTAGTTTTTCTTGGTATTGTAAAAACCACCTCCGCATAGTCATGTACCATCTTGTTGAAAAGCTAAAAATATTCTGCGGCAAATTTTTGTGGACAAAAATCATCACAATTCGAATGGAAAAGAAATGGTGCAAAAACGTACATGCATTTGGTTTCTTCTGCTGTCATTTATAACTTGTTCGACGTTGGATGCTCCATTCTAAGGGGCCTGTTTTGTCGTCCCGCAGAGAAAGAACAAATACACTTAGCAACATGCGCGGCAGCCATATGAAGCTAAGCAAAAACCATACAGCGTCCTAAACTACCTGATCCTGATATGCTGGTGGAATACAGGGTGGGCAGATTTTTCCAATGACAGTCGATCTGATTTTTAAAGGAGTTGATAGAGGGTGCAGTTACTTCCCTGCCCGGTAAGTCGTTCGATCTAGAGGGAAACAACCTTGTTTGCTTACAAATTTCCTCTAACATTGAGCCTGTGTCGGTTTTTCCTGAAGTTTAGAACTGACACAAATCTGTTAAACTGGCAGAGTATTCCATTCCATTTCAATCCATTCCATTACATTACAGATGTCACAGAGCAAACAGCGTCCAAACAACAGACTACCATTGTAGGCGGTCGTGTGCTTACAGTCTTGGATTGCGGACCAACTTGTGCTCCAATCGTTGAGATGACAGACTGCGTCATCTTCGAACCACAATGGACTTCCAAGAGAGAATTAGATTACCACACGGCTTATTATAGGTTCCCATGACTATATTTACTTACTTTACTTTTTGATGTGCGAACACGCGCACAAGCAAATGCATGATCCTTTATCGAACAGTCTTGATATTCCTATTGTTTAGATCACCTATGAAAGACAAAGTTCATATTGGCAGACCATCTCAAAATGAACAATACCATTATTTGGAGAGAACAAAAATATAATCAAACCCTTTATTGCAGCCGTTAGAAGTGTTAAGATGACTATTTTTTTTAAATGCTAAGATTAGTAGGTCATTTCTGTTACAGCGCCAACAATGCTTGTTACAACTGCTGCTGGTAATAAACCAGCCATAACTATTTCATAACATTCACCTTTAATGCAGATGACTCATTCCTGCCTGCACATTATTAGCGATAAATGCACCAATAATCTCTTGTAACAAGGAGGCCGTTGTTTAAGAAGGCTTCGTCAGTTCTTCAACTCGCATAAATAGTAAACATGAATTATACAGAGAGACAAAGGACAAAAACAAAAACAAAAAAACACACGGTTGTTTGAACCTTGAAGTCTGTGTTGAGTCTCCAGTTTCTGAATGAGTTCACCGAATGCGCTCAATTAATCGCGTCATTTCAACAAATATCCATGATAAACTTACATCCGGCATATACGAGTTTCACGTTAGTGGTAAAAATAATTCACGTGTTTCCTCAACAGATTTTGAAACGTACATGAGCCGCGTCCTTTCTTTCAAGATGTAGGGTTCCTCAATACAGAACATTTGAAAAGAGGTGAGTTTCGCAACAGCTGAATGCATTCAGGCATTCCTTTATGACATGTTGTGAGTTGACAGTTATGAGTAGACAGTTGTGTGTTAGCTCTCTGTGTGTGTGCGTGTGTGTGTGCGTGCGTGCGTGCGTGCGTGTGTGTGTGTGTAGATTTTAAATCAGTAGTTTACATAAAATTACATAAAAAAATGAAGAATTAATTCGCTAATGAATCATAGTTTTCAGAACAACGTAATAATGATAATAATAATAATGATAACAATCATAGTAATATCATCATCATCATCATTAAAAACAATACCCCCATTCCACATTAATCAATGTTATTGTAAGCTTTGCTCTTTCTTTCTTGCAAAAATGTTCTTTCAGGTGTAGAGTAGACGGGGTGGAGGAAGGTGCCTCGAGAGAACGGGGTTGGCAGGGGGGTTGGGGGGGGGGGGGGGACAGGGCAAAAACCTTTCGTCTAAACTGAATCACTGCTGCAACAAGTTAACAAAAACTGTGGAGGAAAACAACAACACACACACACACGCACGCGCGCGTTCGCCTGGAAACACACGACAGAAAAGAAACACAATTTTCTTTTGCATACGGCCGTTCAAAAACCATTTATTACCAGAACAAGACATTGACTCATCAGGAAGAGATTATACAGTTTACACGTGAGAAATCATTTCTTTCGCCTTATTAGTCGGGAAATCACTTTTTTTTTTTTTTTTTTTTTTAATACCCGTATTTCTTTTCTGAGGAGGAACAAAACAAAGTGAAAGCGGGGGGGGACAAATAAAGAAAAAGAGTGGAGGCGGAAAACGTTGTTGTCTCAACTTTAGTAGCTTCCCCCAAAAAAAAACTTGTGCAGGACAACATGAGCATCCAGAAATGGGGGGTTCGCTTCCCGCCGATGCTCAAGCCTCAGCTGCTGTTGCTGCAGGTGGTGGTGGTGTTGCTGAGCACGATTGTTCCGGTCCGTTTGCAAGGTGGGTTTCTGGTGTCATAGGGTCCTTCCCACAACGAGAAAAATGTTCCCTGAGAGAATGTTCCAATACATGACTCGTTTTTGTTGCTGTTGTTGTTATTGTTGTCGGTGGTGGTGGTGGTGGTGCTGTTGTTGGGGGGAGGGGGGGTATTCATCTCTTTTTTTTTTCTTTTCTTTTTTTTTTTTTTTTTTTAATCAGCAAACCATGTACGTTCACTTTTGGTAATGCCTCTTTAACCATAAGTTACTCAAAATATAACTCGTTTTTGTTTTCGATTTCGTTTTGTTTTGTTTTTTGACTCACTTGTGTAAACAAAGTGAGTCTATGTTTTAACCCGGTGTTCGGTTGTCTGTGTGTGTGCCTGTGTATCCGTGGTAAACTTTAACATTGACATTTTCTCTGCAACTGTTTTGTCAGTTGACACCAAATTTGGCTTAAAAATAGGAAAAATTCAGTTCTTTCCAGTCATCTTGTTTAAAACAATATTGCACCTCTGGGATGGGCACAAAACAAAACAAACAAAAAAAAAGAAAAAAAAAAGAAGCCTAATTATATGCAAACTGCATTTACTGTTATATTTATATTTTTTGTATTCTCTAAACTTGGCACTTTAATCTGATATTCTGACCCAACAACAAGAGCAGTCATTATTATCATTTTTTGTTCAAACAGGAATTTCTTTTGCTAAGCATGGAAGTTTTATTTACTTTGCAAACGTTTTTGGTGCAGATAGTAAAGAAGGGAAATTACTCTGTAATTAATGCAAGGGGACTTAATTTGCTTTAAACTGATCTTTCTCATCTTAAACATTACATTTTGAAATTATACTCAATACATAAAAAGCTTGGATTTTTTTTTAAAGTGTATCACAAGTGAGTCTTGAAGGCCTTGCCTCTCTTGTTTTGTTTTGTTTTGTTTTCATCATTGGAACATGAGTAGACTTATGAATATAAAAATGTTCCCTAAAAATACGTTTCAAATACATTACTGTTTTTTTTTTTTTTTTCAATCAGTAAAACATACACTTACAGACTGATTCTAACTCCAAGATATCATACTTTTTGGCACCATCTTTGCTGAAGAGGTTTTAACAGACCTGTGACAAGCTTGTGATACTGTGTATGATCACAAAAATAGGGAATGTGAGGTGTGGTGAGGGCGGACGTGAAGGTGGGGGAGGGGAGGGCAGGGGGGTAGAATGACACAAAGTTCCCTCGTTATGTTCTCATTCAACCCTGTACAACGTCGTACGTTGTGCAGATGGTGCACTATTTCCACATTTGATTTTGAGGAGAGAGGAAAAAAAAAAAAAACAGAAAAAAAACCTTCCTTTGTGTGAACGAAATGAGGCTTGTGAGTTTTGTATTATGTTTCTCTTTTTTTTCTTTACTTCTTTTGTGCATCAACATACCTCAGTTCTTCATTGGTAGTTTTTTTTTCACATATTTTCTACAGATTACAAGTCTATTTGATTCCTAGGGATGGACATTTGGTTATTCACTTTTATACATTACATATTATATATATTACATATACATAACGTATATATATATATATATATATATATATATATATATATATATATTGTGTATTAAGTTTAGGTTGTGTGTGTGTGTGTGTACATGAGTGAATGAATGCACATGGTTGTTTATTAACATATTTGTTTTTTCCTGTCCGTAGGCCACAAATCAAATCATGTTGTTTATAGCCCAGCCGACCACTAAGACCATATCAGGGCTGACACTACGTTAAAACCATACCCGTGTCAGATTAGTATAAAAACCTAGTGAAAAGACAAAAACCGCAACAACAATAACAACCAAAATCGCCCCTGTATTAGTTAAAAATCTTATATTGTAAATAAAATCGCAAATCTTATTAACAATCCTCGCTTCTTTTTAAAATTCAACAACTGCCCAAGGTGGGGGTATCACAAAACAAAACTCTCAGAGAATCAGCAGCTAAGTTTTTCACTCTCGTGTCATGCAAGTCCCAGCATCACTCAGCAGGTGTTTCATCGTCAGTGGTGCATGACACGGAACGCACCAAGGAGCCTCTTCTCTCTTCACCAAGTGGGAATGCGTGAGAAAAGTGTGACCCGTTCTCAGTCGACAAAAACACTGTTTCATCTTTGAAATCATTGGGTAGTAAAACATTCAACTGAGTCTGGACGGATGTGGTAAAGTTCGTTATCTGTCTGGTTATCTCCTGCCAGAGATTCTTTACATGACACTGAACTTTTGTTTTTAAGTCAGTGTAAGGGACAAACGACTTAGAAAATCGCTCCCTTTAAGGCATCCTTGGCATGGATGGCGGTCAGCAGTTTCATTTCCCTGCATACCCATACCCACAAGACCGCAGGCACCCGGGCCAGAACAACACGATAACCATTCCTTGTTGATGTGGTAAAAATCTCACTGTTGTGTATACGCTGCATTAGTTGTTGTTTTGGGGTTTTTTTTTAGTAACTATGCTAGGCCTCTATTACTACTACTAACAATCTATGATAATGATGATAATGTCACGGTCGCTAAGCCAAGACTTATTTCCCCTTTTCCAAACTAATGAAACCCCCATACTATCACACAAAGCAAAACAAGATAATATGGAGCCACAGAGAAGGGAACATAAATATTTTACGGAAACAACCAATTATACGAAAGCAAAAATACATATAAACACTTGATCCGCACACACATGTGCACACCCTAAAACTCACACACAAATCACGAAATAAAGTCAGCCATGGCGTTGGCACCAACGATGACAGAATCGTTGACGACGACAGTGAAGACTGAGGTGAAGACAACGACGATAAAGATGCAGCGAAGACGACGACGACGACGACGACGACAGAGGAGGCAGGCTAGGACGACAGCAGCAGCAGATGAAAAAACACGCTTGTAAAGCGCGCACAGACAAGGTCCAACAACACACAGAAAACCTGGACTTATCCTTGTTGCTTACAGTCCAGCCGACCGCACAGGGCTGTATCAGGACTGTCAAACCATACAAATGCTCAACCTTGTCAACACAAAACTGTCACATCTACAACAACAACAACAAACTACAACAACAACAAAAACAACCACAAAAAAACAAAAAACAAAAAAACCCCACTCAGACAAATACATTAAAAAGGCCATTCAGGCAAATACTGCAGAATGGGCAGCTAGTGCCATTGCCAGTGCTTACATCTCACTACCCAATCGCCAGAGCAAAGCAGCACAGATATTATTACCATCATAGACTGCGGAAAAGAGGGAAAAAAAAGTGCTTGAAAAACAGAAAGGGGAGTGGACAGGAAGGCAGAAAAAGTAGACAACAGTGAAGAAAGAAAAAAAGGCAGAAACAAAGAGAGTGACAGAAAAGAGGAAATTTCTAGCACAGAATTTCCAGAAGGCGGGGATGAACCTAGACTTGACCCGCTGATCAAACCAGCTCACAGACCCAGCGCCAGTCGACCAGCTGTGATGGCAAGGCACTCGGCTTCCAGAAATTGGTCATAAAGGACGGTAGGTCCACGAGAATGACCACTAAAGAAAGAAGAAAAAGAACAACCTACTCGACTCGCTGGTCGAGGACCCTGACCCTTCCTTTGAACAGAAAAGATCAGAATGCCCTTCCAGAAACACACAAACACGACATCAACTACCCTGAACACAGTTACTTTCCTGCGTCACAAATACATCAGCAAACACACGTGCGGAACGCACAAAATTATGACTACATGAATATACAGAAAAGAGGGGAGATGACAAATCTTCCCAGTGCCGAGAAGCAGAACGGACGAGCCATATGAAATTTCTGTTTTCTTTCGAGAACCAGAAAAGGAAAAATAGCAGAACAAATAAACAACATAGTTTTGCTCAGTGTGACAAATAATGATTATTATTATCATTACAATCATAATCATTATAGTCTTATTGTTGTTGTCATATGACAGATTCGTGTACCAGTTTCAACGCTGGCAACACAGATTGCCAGGACCATGGTGGCTTTTTGCAGAATATCAAGATCGATGGCGATTGTATCGGCGCTACTTGTTTCCGTGCGTATACTCGGTGTCTGTGAGTGGGTGGTTGGCTGTGTGGGTGTATAGATGGGTGTAGACGGGTTGGTGCAGTGTGGTGTGGTGTGTGTGTTGGGAGGGGAGCGGGTGTTTGCTGCGGGTGTTACTTGTTTTCTTCTGCAACAGTAAATTATGATATGTGTATGTGTGTATATAGTGTGTGTTAGTTTGCTTGTTTGTGTGTGTGTGTGTGTGCGCGCGCGCGCGCGCGCGCGCATCAAAAGAGAGAAAGATAACATACTTGTATGAGAGAATGAAAGAGTGTGTGTGTGTATATAAGGGAGTGGTGTGCGTCCAATTGCGCATGTGTGTGGGTGTGTGCAATAATTATGTGAGTGAATGTGCGAGCGTAAATGTGTGTGTGTGCGCGTGTGCGCGCGCGCGCACACACACACACACACACACACACAAAGTCTGCGAATACGAGATCGGGGCAATGTTGTTTTTTTGTTTTGAAAGCGGCTGCCTCATATTTGCCAAGTTATTTTTAGACCCCTCCGCATTCCTGCGTGGCCTCGCGAACAAAGTGATGACTGACAACTGCCTGGATTTTACGATACGATTTCCGCAGCTGACTTTATATGGAGCACAAGCCTTCACATTTATAGACTGGGTTCGATCATAGACACCAATATCTAAGGGAATTCTAGTGTTTATGGTTCGATTTGCCTATTCCTGTTTTGGCCGCAATGGAGAGAGTTAGGCACTTTGTCCTGGTTCACCTATACCTACCATCCCCATTTCGCCTATTCTCTCTCTCTCCATCTAAAGATGAGTGTTCAAAATTATGTTTGCGCACTGTTACTACTGTCAGCTTCCATGAACACATGTAATGCTCAGAATTCTCAATCAGTCTTGAGACAAGGCAAAAATATTGTGAGTGCTTTCAGTACGGAAGTGACCGTGACTTCCGAGCGAACATGGTACAGTTCCCTCTCTCTCTCTCTCTCTCTCTCTCTCTCTCTCACACACACACACACACACACACACACATTCACACACACACACACACATACACACACACACACACACACACACACACACACACACAGAGAGAGAGAGAGAGAGAGAGAGAGAGACTGCAACTGAGTACATAAGCGAAATGAGAGTGGGCGAATCGGGTTCACCAATTTCGTGATAGGCCAATCGGGAATAGGTGAATCTGGACCGCGACACCCTCTCTATATGGAGACTATGTTTCTCTGATCAGGCTTACACCCACTGCTCATCTTCTTTTTGCAAGAGATGGTCTTTGTGGTGTAGTTTTTTTCAACTGCTGATTATTTGCAAACACATAGATCCTCAGCAGCAACAGCATTCTGCGTTCTTGTTGCACGGTCCCATAGTTAAATTAAGACCGGCCGGGATAGCAGCGGCAACAACATTCTGCGCCGTTCTTGTTGCACGGTCCCATAGTTAAATTAAGACCGGACGGGATAGCAGCGGCAACAACATTCTGCGCCGTTCTTGTTGCACGGTCCCATAGTTAAATTAATTAAGACCGGCCGGGATAGCAGCGACAATAACATTCTGCGCCGTTCTTGTTGCACGGTCCCATAGTTAAATTAATTAAGACCGGCTGGGATAGCAGCGGCAACAACATTCTGCGCCGTTCTTGTTGCACGGTCCCATAGTTAAATTAAGACCGGACGGGATAGCAGCGGCAACAACATTCTGCGCCGTTCTTGTTGCAAGTTTCCATAGTTAAAATTAATTAAGACCGGCCGGGATAGCAGCGGTAACAACATTCTGCGCCGTTCTTGTTGCACGTCCCATAGTTAAATTAATTAAGACCGGCCGGGATAGCAGCGGTAACAACATTCTGCGCCGTTCTTGTTGCACGGTCCCATAGTTAAATTAATTAAGACCGGCCGGGATAGCAGCGGCAACAACATTCTGCGCCGTTCTTGTTGCACGGTCCCATAGTTAAATTAAGACCGGCCGGGATAGCAGCGGCAACAACATTCTGCGCCGTTCTTGTTGCACGGTCCCATAGTTAAATTAAGACCGGCCGGGACAGCAGCGGCAACAACATTCTGCGCCGTTCTTGTTGCACGGTCCCATAGTTAAATTAATTAAGACCGGCCGGGATAGCAGCGGCAACAACATTCTGCGCCGTTCTTGTTGCACGGTCCCATAGTTAAATTAATTAAGACCGGCCGGGATAGCAGCGGCAACAACATTCTGCGCCGTTCTTGTTGCACGGTCCCATAGTTAAATTAAGACCGAACAGGATAGCAGCGGCAATAACATTCTGCGCCGTTCTTGTTGCACAGTCCCATAGTTAAATTAAGACCGAACGGGATAGCAGCGGCAACAACATTCTGCGCCGTTCTTGTTGCACAGTCCCATAGTTAAATTAAGACCGAACAGGATAGCAGCGGCAATAACATTCTGCGCCGTTCTTGTTGCACGGTCCCATAGTTAAATTAATTAAGACCGAACGGGATAGCAGCGGCAATAACATTCTGCGCCGTTCTTGTTGCAAGGTCCCATAGTTAAATTAAGACCGGCGGGATAGCAGCGGCAACAACAATCTGCGCCGTTCTTGTTGCACGGTCCCATAGTTAAATTAATTAAGACCGAACGGGATAGCAGCGGCAACAACATTCTGCGCCGTTCTTGTTGCACGGTCCCATAGTTAAATTAAGACCGGCCGGGATAGCAGCGGCAACAACATTCTGCGCCGTTCTTGTTGCACGGTCCCATAGTTAAATTAAGACCGAACGGGATAGCAGCGGCAACAACATTCTGCGCCGTTCATGTTGCACGGTCCCATAGTTAAATTAATTAAGACCGGCCGGGATAGCAGCGGCAACAACATTCTGCGCGAGAGAAGGGAAGTAATTCTTGGCTGGCTTCAGAACCTCACACGATGAAACATGTTATTTTTGGAGAAAAAATCGACGTAAATCAAACACTGGGATTTGCCAGAAAGTACACACAGTGTTTCACTGTTAACAAATTTTCTTTCTTTCTAATTTTGTGTCATTTTCTTTCTTTCTTTTCTATGTTTTTTCTTGCCTTTTTTCGGCTGGTGGTACATCCAGTGGTCACACAATTCAATTTACCAGCCATTTGCTGGGGGTGAATGTTACTCTTCGAGTTCTTAGGCCGACCAGGATAAAAAGGCCTGGCCCAGCTCACGAGGAATTTCTATTGAGCGGTATAATGCTGCAGGATTTTGCATCAGCTGGCACTTGAGATGATTGCCTTCTTTCCCTTTGGATCTGTGACTTCTTCAGTTCTTTGATGTGAACAGCTGTGTAAAATAACGTTGCGTGGGTTTTCAAAGAGAGACAGACAGACAGACAAAGAGATAGACAGACACAGACACAGACACAAAGACAGACAGAGAGAGAAAAAGACAGGCAGGCAGAAAGACAGATATATCCAACATCCCATCCCATGTCATAGAAACTGTTTTCTATTGTTTGCCTGAAACATAAACCAACCATTCGTTTTATTCATTGTTGCAGCCAACGACACGCACGCCGCGAAGTTCACGGAGCTGCTGAACTTGAAGGAGCTGACGCCCGTCATAACGCACAGCGGACCGTTCCCCAACCAAGTGGGGATGAACTTCAACCTGACCTGCAAGGCCTGGGGCGTGGCGAGCAAAGAACTCAGCCTCGTGTCTATCACCGCCCAGGAAGCTCCCGCCTTGCCCGACCCCATTGTCTTGCAGAGGATCCACTACATCACGGGCGGCAGCGTTACCCGCGTGGCCTCCGTGATTGTGCTGCCCATGCAGCTGACGGCGGATCGGCACAAGCAGAACCTCACCTGCTCCATGCAGTTCACCAAAGGTTCCACGGCCACGGGCCTGGAGAAGGCCCGTAAGGCCACGGACAACCTGTACGCTTTCAGTGAGTCCACTTTGCCAGATCCTGGCTTCTTGATAAATGTTACACTTGTGACACTTCCTCCAGCACTGGGATGTCCTGTACATTAACCACCGTTGCTTTGTTAGGGGTGTTTTGTGGGTCGTGAATGGTATTTTGCGGGTCATAAATGGTGATCTCCAGTTCATGAAAATTCTGCGCGTCACCCGTGACAATATGTTATGATTTCTAAAGAGTTGGCCTGGAGATTATGAACAACATCTCCCAGTTTATGGAGTCCCTACACAGAATACATTTTCTTACGAGTAACCCTGGACCTTTCTTTGTTGTGTTTTACTTCCAGAGCAGACAAAGCCAGAGATTCGTGGCTCAAAGGAGGTGGAGGCGGGCACGACTTTCACTTGGGAGTGTGTGACTGAGGAGGTGACGGTGGACAATGTTGGCCAGTACAGGGTGAAGATCAGCACCCAGCCTGGCCTGTCCATTCAGCCCGATGGCGAGAGGCATTACGAACCACTTAGTGACAGTAAACCTTTGAAGTTCGTACATGATGGCACCGAGTCGCTTTCTTTCTTCCCATTCTTCTGGTTCCTTGGGCTTTAGCTCCCACGGTGCTTATTTTTTTTTCAGTGGGGATTTATGATTAGGTGTAATTGCTTGTCATTTGTGATTGTAGCATGTGCTATCTATTCTCCATCCCACCTCAACTGCTCCGCACTTCTTCTGATACTCAACTTCGTAAAAAACCTCTTGTCAGAACTAAGACTTACAGACAAAGATCCCTCTTTTTATTTTTTTTTCCATTTTAAGCCCTTAAGACTCCCCGACAATCCCAGATACTGTGATTTTCTGGCCTCAGAACTCATCTCTTCTCTCAGCAACAGCCAACGTATAATGATCCAATGCATGGGTAGAATGCTTATGCATGTGTGTACACATGTATGCATACATTCTCATTCAGACGGCTTTGTGTGTCACTCAGAATGAAAAGTACCGCCATTAACACAAAGCACAAAAATCCATTATGTAAAGCCATTGATGACCCAAATCACCACAGTCATCCACCCCCTTTCCTGTACACCCCAGATAGCTCTTTCCCACCCACTTTTCTCTTTCCTTTCATTTTACCGTCTCCCTATTCCATAAATACCCCTTCACCATCACCCCAGTCCTTACATAGAACACATTTTTTTTGCGTTGTTAAATGACAGAAGGGATGGAGGCAGAGATATTAGGGTGGGGTTCTTGTTTTTTGTTGTTTATAGTCCAGCCGACCGCTCAGGGCCATTATCAGGACTGTCAAACCATACAAATGCCAACCGCGTCAACACAAAACTGTCACATCAACAAAAAACACTGACTGACTAAGACAAACCCACAAAACACAGTTCATGACACAGTATCCCAACCATATAGCTCCTCATGGCAAATAAGACTAGGCCATGCTGAGGACGTCAGCCATTCTGCTTAATTCATCATCCCCAGATTACAAAAAAATCATAAAGGAAAAAACAATACTTCCAAGCAAAACAAAAAATACACAGAAAAGGCCATATTGGTAAAAAAAATATCACTGCAGAATGGGCATCTTGTGTCCATCCCAGTGTTTACATCTCACTACCTAATTGCCAGAGCAAAAACAACACAGTGCATCATAGACTGTGGAAAAGATTTTTTTAAATGTCAAGGCTTGCTTGAAAAATGAAAAGGGAATGGACTGGGAAGGCAGAAACCGATGAGACAGCAGTGAAGAAAGAAAAAAAAAAGGCAGAAACAAAGAGAGTGACCGAAAAGAGGAAATTTCTAGCACAGAATTTCCAGAAGGCGAGGATGCTATTTATACTGAAAGACCCCCAGCATCCCCACGGGGGGAATAGGGTAGGGATGAGGGGCCTCAAAGTCCAGTTCTGTTGATGTCAGACACATATCAAAGGGCAGTGCGGAAAGCCTTCTTCCCATGCAACCATCCTGTGGATGTAACTGCTGTTTCACCATCTTCTTCTCAGGAACAGTGTTGCAGCCTTGATCTCTCGTTTCTCAGTCTTATTTTGCCACTGCTCACTATATATATATATATATTTTCTTTTCTCTCTCAAACTCACACGTACACAGTGTGAATCCCTAAGACACACACACACGCGCGTTCTCTCTCACTGTGTCTCTCTACGTAGACAGATGATATGTATGTTTGGACTGGGTTTTTTCTACTCTCTCTCTCTCTCTCTCTCTCTCTCTCTCTCTGTGTGTGTGTGTGTGTGTGTGTGTGTGTGTGTGTGTGTGTGTGTGTCTGATACATGTAAGTTTCTGGAAGCCAGGCAAGTACAAAGTCTATCAGGATAAGTGAATTTTCTGTGAACTTGCTCGGCTGGGAAAGTAAACAAAATGAATGAATAAAAGGGGGTAAATATTGAGCCCTGAGGTTCAGTCACAATGGTCAAATGTAATATAACCCACCTGCTTAGGAAGCAGGTACATTCACCCCCACCGCAACATTACTGACCTGCTAGGAACACGCAGCTGCACTCAGTGTTGAACTGCAAAACTACAACACAGACTGTCTGGCAAATTCAACTGAAAGAATCACTTGCTGCTCACACAACTCACATGGGTTGATTTATACATCTGATTCCCGACACACTAAAAACAATATATGGCAGCAAGATTAGTAATTCAAATCTATGAATATGTCAGCATTGTAGATAGAATTATCGCGGTCCAAAAACATCTTTGTCCTTCTGTCTGTCTTTCTCAGCAGCGTGGACATTGTGCGATGCTTGCGTTAGCTGATTACTCAAACGGTAATTAATATCATTGTTTTCAAACTTTGTTGTGCAGGATCAAGATGACCAGAACCATCAAGTTTAAGGTGCCTGCATCCTTCATGCCAGCCTTCTTTGTGCAGTGCCAAGGTGAAAACACTGTCCTCCCAAAAAAGGTGGTGATGAGTGCAACTGCACTGAGAGTGGCCGTTATCGGTAAGTGATCACATTTTTACTAGTGCACAATTCAGTGCTGTCTGTATGCTCTGCTACACCACACATTATTTCACATCACCACTACTTTTTACAAGTCCAGTTCACAGTCGTGATAATGTCTTCCTTTTCCAAAAGGAAAAGTTAAAAAAAACCCTCACCAGATATAAATGTGATACAGACTTGAAGGCAGCAAGAAAAGTCTGGATGGAAACACATTAAAGGCAGATAGGTCCAACAGACTCCATCCATATAACGCTCGTACACCATCGTCACCACCACTCCGTGATAAACAGTAACAAAGTATGAAAAAAAGGGGGTGGGGGACGGGGGAAAGAAAACCTGATGCACAACCAATGCATGAACCCAATGCACTGTCCAGGCGTTGAGAGCCTAGCTACCGTTTGCTATGTGGTTGTGAACAAGTCGCTTTGCTAATGTTATCAGTGTACTGGTATGTCCTCTTGTGCTGTGTGTAATGTGTGCATTGTATTTATCTCTTCACGCAGAATTTTGCAGTCATGATTAAAACATGAAATACATTCATGGAAATTTCCTTACTGGAAGGTCTCTCCAATGGCAGTTGATGCCATTGGAGAGGCCTTCCATCCCACTCCCAGAACAACTTTAAAGAACAAAAATCTAAAAGGATGTGCCACAGATTCTACAATGGGAGTTTACCACTTTTGAGCTGATACATTTTTCCACTGATGGTTAATCATCGTTGTTGCTCTCGCCCATCTGACCACAAAGGGCCATATCGGGGCCAGAACACTGTATATATTGAAGCTGTAGAACCTTAAAAAAAATCTAATACACTGACAGCATACAAAGACATCAAGCAACCTTCTTATGTCGAGACGCTCAGCAATCTGCCTTTTTCTCTTTTTTTCTTTCTTTTTTTTTTTTTTTTTTTGTTTTGCATGCAATTACAAAACAGCAAAGAAATAAATGCACAGGCAGGATTGTTACTTTCATCAGATTAAACTATGTTGTTGATGTGGGTTTTTTGTGTTTTTGTTTTGTTTTTCCAACTTGACAGACAAACCACTGGACCTGAGCAGCATGTTCACCATTATTGGTGTCAGCTGTGGTTTGGGCGGATTTGCACTGGGCATTGCCCTTGTGGTCTACTACTGCCGCAAGAAAGGGAACGCACCTGCAAAAGCTGAAGGCACTGGTGCTGAAGGCACTGGTGCTGCTGAAGGCACTGCTGATGAAGCCGCCAAGTAAAGATAACATTCACTGGAAGCAGCAGCCATAGAAAGAACATTTTTCAGGCTTCCATTATCATTTTATTAAAAAAACAAAACAAAACAAAAAAACAAAACAAAAAAAAAACAGCAACATGTTAACACATTTCAGTTCAAAGAAAGAATGAAATGAGCTTCTGCTTCTTGGTGTGTTGTGTGTGTGTGGGGGGGGTGGGGGTGGGGGGTGGGGGGGTATGTGGGGGAGGGGGGGGGCGGCATACATGTGCACGTTTGTGTGTGTGCATTTATTCTAGTAACTCTAAGCTGCAGTTTACTGGAAACAAAGTGTATCTGCTTAAAAAAAACATGGAAGCGTTTATAAATACAGCCCATCATGCAAAAAATGAAACATTTCAGTCATTCCAGGGAGCACAAGACGATCCATACAGCGACAATGGACGAAATGTGTTGACAGCCACATGGTTTGCTCTGTAAGTTCTCACCATGCCACATGGAAATCATACAGTTGACGGAAATGTGTTGACAACCATGTGGTTTGCTCTGTAAGTTCTCACCATGCCACATGGAAATCATACAGTTGACGGAAATGTGTTGACAACCATGTGGTTTGCTCTGTAAGTTCTCACCATGCCACATGGAAATCATACAGTTGACGGAAATGTGTTGACAACCATGTGGTTTGCTCTGTAAGTTCTCACCATGCCACATGGAAATCATACAGTTGACGGAAATGTGTTGACAACCATGTGGTTTGCTCTGTAAGTTCTCACCATGCCACATGGAAATCATACAATTGACAGAAATGTGTTGACAACCATGTGGTTTGCTCTGAAAGTTCTCACCGTGCCACATGGAACATTTTAAATCATAATAATAATAATGGATACTTATATAGCAAACTATCCAGGAAAATAACTCTGATTACACCATACATATCCATCATATTTCTGAAATCATGCAAAACATTTTCTGAGCTGTGCGAAGTATTCAGTTATTAGATAAGGTTTTCAGCAGCTTTTTAATGTTTTTATTATGCAAAAGATATTCCATAAAACTTTTAACAGTGAATAGTTATAGCCAGAACGTGATTCCAATAGAAAGGAGGAGTTTGTATTATACTCCATGTTTGGTGTTAAATATACTTACCATGTCAAACTGATGCAAACTAGGCCTATTGGTTTGCTCTGCTTGGCCAAATTTCGCGCGGCTAACAGTGAAAAGACGGGCCCACCCGCTCTCAGCCAATCAAACGCCTCTAAAAACTATAAGCGCTTAATCATTCCGTGATTCCAATAGAAAGTGAGAATGAGACTATTCAGAGGTCAAAAGTCAAGGTCACATGATTATTTCATTCTGTCCTGTTACAGTGAAATGCAAGAAAACAACACTTCCACTGTTCCACCAAAAAAAAAAAAAAAAAAAAGGGAAATGACTCAGACCTGTTTGTGGCAAGAATATTTGTGGCGGAATGCCACTTTTTACCAGACTGTTCTGAAGGATGTTCAGCAAATAGCATATTATCATCTCCACTGAACAAACTTCTTGGAGGTTAGTGGTGCAAACAGGTGTTCACACTCACAAGGCATGTAGCTGCAGGAAAACAAATGAAAAAACAAACAAACAAAAAAACAAAACAAACAAAAACCCTACAAACTTTGACCAACTAAGTAATACAATCGACCTTTCTATGCAAAATATATGAATCACTGTCGAACTGCGACAGCTTGGCCGTGCTGGGAGACGGCGCAGTACGATTATGATGTCATAGTCTTGTCATAGTCTGTGTCAAAACAACAGCCTTCTAGTATTCTGCATGGCCTCATGTCAAATGTAAGACTAAGACAAATCACAGGACAAATTCTTTACCAACAAGGGTAATAGCCAAAATACAAATCTCTGAGAATCTACAGACAATAAAGTTGTATCTTATCTGATTAATAAGCAAGGAACATGCTGTTTTACATCTGGGAAAAACCAAACATGACAAAGACAGGTTGGAAAAAGTCATTAGAAAAGCGGGTGGGGTGGTGGGTATAAGACAAGACACCTTCAGCGACACGCACGCTAGGAAACTGGCTGACAGACTCAAAACAGTTTTGACAGACGAAACACACCCACTACATGATGACATTAGTAGCAGACGGTCAGACATAAGTGGCAGACTCGGGAGCTCCACGCGCAAGAACATCTCGTCACATTCATTCACTCATTCATACAATCAAAGCATGCAATACACTCACTCGTGGGACTGACACGAATCACCACACACACACACACACTTCCCCCTCCCCAGCAACACATGAACTTCACCATCAGACGAGTGCATGGGTGCAGACATTATGTGTGCATGTGGCACTGAGTGGCTGAGCACGGGCCAGCCATAGTGTGTGTGAGATTTTTATTAATTAATCACCTTTTTTTTTTTATGCAAGGGATTTCGTGTATCTCAAGTGTACTGAATTTATTGGCGTGACATGCATGTGTGAGTGTGAGTGTGTGCATTTTACTCATTTATACGATTTATCTCCAGCATGTTTATATATATATATATATATATATATGCATATATATTTGTTGTACAGTACCTTTTGGTCTTAACGTGTCTGTGTGTGTGTATGTGTGTGTGTGAGAGAGAGTTCATGTGTGTGCGCACATGCATGCGTGTGTGCATTTTACTTATATGATTTATCTCCTGAATGTTTATACATATATGTTTTGTTGTACAATACCCTATAGTCTTCATATGTGTCTGTGCGTGTGCACAGGTGTGTGTATGTATGTGTGTGTGTGTGTGTGTGTGTGTGCATTTTATTTTAGTTATATTTAATTGTTGGATGTTTCTTATTTGTAAATATTGTTGTGCAATACCCTATTGTCTTTAAGTGTGTATGATGTGTGCGTGAGTGTGGGGGTGGGGGGGTGGGGGGGGGAGGAGGCTTGTTTTAGATTGTCGTCAGCTATTGGAATTCTTATTTGATTTGTTTTAATCTCTTTTTATGTTGCGCATGATCAGAGTATGTTGGTGTTTACAACGAGCCTGTGACTGCACAAGTTAATTTCCAAGTGGATTAATAAGTGTTTTTGATTCGATATATTTGATTTGAAACTTTAGATAGTTATCAAATCACTGTACTGCCACATGGCTCCTTTAATAAGAAAATCTAAACCAGGATCCCTGCTCAGAATGGCTGACCAATTATTCTGAACAAGCCACTACACCCTTGTGTCTGCGTCAACAAAGATGACAATATACTCTGAACCTATACTGTCGCACATTCTGGGTATGTATATCAGCTAGAGTTGCAGATAATGAGGTGTGAGACAGCCAGTGTTACAGATAATGCCAGAGTTGCAGATAAAGAAGTCTGAGGCAACTAAAGCTGCAGATAATAACGTCCGAGACAGGCAAATTTGAGCCACTTTCCCACCATATGTTTAATAACCTGCAGGTTTGTGGTTCTCTGGTGGTGATCCGAACATGGTATCAGTTGAAAGTTGGCAAGGCTAATCAACAGGTAAGGAGGGCAGATGGTCAGCACAGGAGTGTGATGGATGAGATGCAGATACACACTCATGTACTGACTTAGAAAAAAAAGTACTGCTGTCAGAAACGAGCTTGAGAGTCTGCACACAAGCCATACCTAGAGGCACTACTGCACTTGATTTTTCTTGTTCAAAAAATGACTAAAGAAAAAAAAGTTTCTTTCATTCTAGAAGGGGGATTTGCTGTCACTAGGAATGGTAAAAACACAAAAATTTTGGGAAAAATGAACTGCACAGAAACAAGGCAAGGCAAGTTTATTTCATGTGCCCCCGTGGTCACTGAGACATTATACATGAGCATCTTCCACACGCACCATCAACAAAAAATACAGTCACACAAATATTCCTCATGATAACTGTTTATTTTTTAAATGGATGAATCCTCTGAAATGGATGTCGGAACAGATATTTACACACACACACCTATAATATACAAACTAATGGATAACATGACACTATGTACATACTCATGTTTATGGTTTTGAATAGAGGTAATCTACCAACAGAACAACATATCTGAGATATAAACAGATTTCTCTCTCGATTCTCCAACACACACACACACACACACACACAAACTTCCTGGTTTATGTACTCAGCTGTCAAACAATGGACACAATTCGCTTACTTCTCTTGGAAGACGCTCCAATTCATGCGAGTATATCTGATGTATGTGGGATAGGGATTAATCTGACTTGGAGTTAGCAGCGTCAAATATTGTCTTGTCCTGTTATTTTATTTTTATTTTTCCCCAGATTTAGCTGGGCTCTGTTAGTCATTAGGATCACCATGAGTGTTTAACACTACAGGCATGTACCTGGGTGAAATTACACTAAATGTAGTACTGACAAAAAGTGTTAACAGCAAGACAGAAGGAAAAGGCCTTGGGCCTGAAGTACAAGCCAGTGCCAATGCTCTCACACAAGCCAAAATAAATATCACTTCACACAGTGTACATAATAACAAAAAATGATACGTGGTTGAATGAGAAATACAGCTGTACATCCAATATAAAAAAGAGAGAGATCTAAACCTGAATATACTTCACTTTGGGATCACTCATGACTGCCAATCATTCCTGTATGCAGTTTTAACCATTGAGGAACATTCGCTATTCCACAGGACGCAGGCACTCATTCATTGTCATACTGAACACACACACACACACACACACACACAGACAAACATGTCCTGTTTGTTTCTGTTCTGAAATAATTCACTATACGTCCATTTATGTTTTCCTTCCTTATTTTTTTCTTGAGCATGTTCTGACATCTAGTATCTACGCTTGTTTGGTATTCACAAATTTCTTTGTTGCTTGGAATGGAGAGTTACATGCATCTATGAAATGTTTTGTGTGTACAGGGAAATGGGAAGAGAAGCTTTTCTTTCCATATATCACTCAACCTGCAGTTAACACACACTCCATGTACTAACGAGTAAGCATGTGCACTCAAACCAAAGAGGGTCAAGCTTAGTTCATCTGGTGCATCTCTGATGCCGCCAACCAGTCACAACAAGCTTGACACAGCTGGTCAATTTCCATTAAGAACAATATATGTTTAACAATTCACAACTCATGTACTTGAAATCACCCTGACCCATGTGCCCCAAATAATTTTACAGTTATGCTATAGCATCAACATGCATAATTCATGAGGTTTGCTGATGAGGTTAGTTGGCAAGAAATCAATCTGATTTGAAAAATATTAAAGCAGCAGATTGAGCATATTAATTTCATAGTGCAAGTCCACTAGTAGTGACTAAAGAAACAAAACCTGATGTTGAAAGCACAAACGTTTTTTTGTTTTTGTTTTTCCAGTCTGCCATTTACAGATAGGAGAGGAAATGCAGTGCCTGTTAAACAGTAACCCCCAAGGTATTTTTACTGGTTGCAAACTTTGGCACAGATAACTCAGTGCCACACTAATATAATCATCACTTATTTATTCATCAGTGCATTTAAAAATCCGCATAAAATGAGACACACACAGAAGACGGACAGACATCTAAGCACCTGTTCTAACGCTTGGGTTTCCACAAGGCAGCTCTGTGGAAAAACTTGGCCCTGACAGACTTGGCACAATGCTAATAGGATCTCCATTATGTTCACACCAACCTCATGACAACCGACGACACTGCTACATCTTCCATACCAGCAAGACGTTCAATTATTAAGTTTCAGATCCAGTGAAGATTTCCAAAGTTACCTATAAACTATGAACACTGTGGTGAACTTGGGCGGGATCTAGCCACTAGTGAAACCCTACCATATGTAACACATGCCAGTTCAAAATGAAAAAAAAAAAAAAAAAAAAGCAACACTTAAACAATGCAAAAAACAAAGCAAAACAACACCTTGCACTACAAAGAACTGAAACCAGGAGAAGCAAGATCAGGTGTGTGATCACATCAACCATGTTTTGCTTGCTTTCCATAACTGAAGTTGCACTAACAAGTCTTCTGCTTACATGCCCTCTAGGCTGCCTTCTGAGTCCAATGTCACATCAATGTGTAGGGAGGGGAGTCTGGGTCAGGGAAGGATGTGCAGGCACACACACACACACACACTCTCTCTCTCTCTCTCTAACCAATTATCACATCTGGATTCCAAACATGCAATGAACAACAAAACAACCATCAAACGACCAATCAAATACAGGAATTAAACAATGCTAATTAAACTTCAACTCTCTCTGCTGTTGCCATCAAAAACATGAAAACAAACAAACCAAACCAATCCAAAAAAAACCTACAACAACCTACTTATGTACACATCAACAAATGGACCTTTTTGATTCTGATGTTATAGGTCTGGGTTAGCGTCAACATACATTTACAAACCAAAACTGAATATATTCAGACATGTGACACCCCTTGTGACCCACTTAATCAGTCATCACAGCACAAAACAAGTTTAGTCATCAGATCCCTGGAGGCTGGCTGCCTGTTTGGGTTTCCTTTTCTTTTTTTATATATATAATTTCCAGTGTGTGTTCTTTTGTTTTGTCTGCCACCAGACATTTGGTTCCCTTTAAACAACACATACCACACGGGAATGAGCAAGAGATATTCTATACAAGTGGCCGAGTAAATCAACAGAATGCTAGCCATTCTAAAAGGCTGCCCCCGTTTTTGTTTTTGTTTGTTTGTTGTTGTTTTTTGTGCGACTTCTCTTCAAATTACACTCTGTTTTTTTGTGTGTCTTTTCTGAATGAAATATGTAACCGTTGCCAAACCTAAATCCACAACTCATCATCTTTTTGGGTTTTTTTTTTCAGGAGCTATTTTATACATCTACAATTTTCCACATAAAAAAAAATTAACTTAAAAAGTATATAATAAACATTATTTCATTTTTGTCCGAATTGGTGGGAGTGGCATTTTTTTTTTTACTGTCATATTTTTTCCTCAAAATGTTTTAAAATCTTTCATTATTATTGTCCAAAGCAATTTCTTCAAATGCTTTTTATGTAAAATTTGCTTAAAACAATTTTTTTTTCTTGAAAATCACACAAATGGAAAACAAATCTTAACCCCATCTTGTAACAAACTTAGCTCCCAAACTTCTTATAAAATGACTTTCTTTATATATATATATATATTGAATTATTCTTAAAAATATCAAATACATGTTGAATAACACTTCAAGAATATCCCTTGCTCCAAAACATAAGCTCCTGTACCCCCTCTGCCCCCCAGCACCCCCACCCCACACCCTCCACTTCTTCTTTACTCTGCCCCTTCAGATGTCTGCTGTTATCCTGACCACACACTGGAACAAAGTGAAACATGGAGGGGCACCCACAGAACACACTGCAACCCAGAAAAGTTAACTATCAGATATCATCTGGAACTATATATATATATAAAAAAAAGATCAATAGCTCTGAAATCCAACATGTGATTCTTTTTTTCTATTTTTGTTACCCCTCTGTGGAGAAGTCGTGACGTTTTGGAAAGGATTTGGAGGGGTGGGAAGGTGTGGGGAGGGAGGAGGGGAGGTGTTAGCAGGGTTTGGGTGGGGGAGGGAGGGAGGGAAGACCTCTCATGAAGATCATCATGTGACGGTACGCAGCCTGAACACACCACATTCGTACTCACGTTTACACGTCTCTTCTTCCTCTCGAAACCCTGAAATGTGTCACACCGCACACTTATGTAAACTACTATATATATATATATGTATGTATATATCTATATATATATATATATACCTTTTCCCCTCTTGAACCCTGAAAGAATTCCGCACAGCACACATACATAAAAAAACACACACACTACTCTTACACGCAAACTGTCAACTGACTGGTATCACATGTGAGGAGCAGGGTTATCCGGATTCGGTGGGTTTCAAATCAAACAAACTTTTTTATCTTTTTTTTTTTTCTGTTTCCCTCTTTCAGCACTGGTAGCAAGTCAATATGATATAAATGAGAAAAAAAAAATGTAAGGCCAAACAAAACAAAGAAAAAGAAAAAGTAGTCAATACGAAAAACAAAGAAAAAAAAAAGAAAAGAGAAAACCAATATCAAATTATGGGTATTATGACAAGAACCTAACAAAAAAAAACAAAGAAAAAAAACAAACAAACAAAAAAAACCCACAAAAAACAAAAACGTTTTTCTTAGCAGCAATGTTAACAAAACAAAAACAGGTGCCACACAGAAAACGCTGCACCGCACCGTACAACACTGGTTCTGCATCACCACAGCCCCCACTGAGCCACCCCACCCCCTCCATCCCTCGCGTAACCCCTCCAAGAAGGCAAGGTAGCAGGTAGGTGGAGGAGCCAATGCGCTACCCCATTTCCAGGCGGCTGCCATGCCAACGACAGAGTCCCCGGTGCCGCTGCAGAGAGGACAGGGGGGAGGAGACTATGAGGAGGTTGCCGTGATCTGCTCCAGGGTGGGGTACAGCGCCAGCAACACGGCGAACAGCAGTATCAGCAGTGGGATGCTGGATACGAACGATATCTGCGTTGTGTGGGGGGGAAGAAAAAACAAAAAACAAACCAAAAATGTAGTTTCAGTTTCGTTTTTTTTTTTTTTCAAAGGAGTAGTCAGAAAGATCTGTATAAACTACACCACTAAAAAAAATATATATAAAAAATAATTTTAAAAAAGAAGAGAGAAGCAGATGCCCGATCTGGAATAAGATAATCAGGCAAAATAGATAAGTAAAATTCAATAGAAAGCAATCGATTGGAGAAAAAAAAAGAAAAAGAGGAAACATAAAAGCAGAAAGATCAAAATCCAATGCTCATCTTGCCTCTGGCAATGTCGGGGGGTCAAGATATCACTGACATGGAGGAATGTTTCGGAAAATTATGATGAAGTATTTCATTCATATCTGTCATAAATGGCAATGCTCTCACATGCATTCACACAACACCATGCACCCAGTGCTATAAATGGTTAAGTAACAACAAAAAAAAAGGGCAGTTTAATTTCCTTCACTTCTTGGACAAAAACATGCAGATTTTTGTGTGATTTTCTGGAAAAGTTGGTGAATCTCAGAAGTTATTATCAAGGTGCATGTAAATTGATAAAAAAAAACCCATTTTTTTTGCAAATGCAAATTTCATCACTTCCTTTTTACCCACACTAACGTCCCAACCAGTGCCAGTTTATACGTAATTCTGAACTGGAATCAATAAACTGTCATCTTTTAAGACAGTGATTTTATAAGTAAGATATCATAGAAATGAAGCATGAGTTCTCAATCTGCTCTGATTATCATAAAGTACACACATAACGTCTTAAACAAGCTAGCCTGAGGCAGACATCACACAGCAAAGCTTTGAAACAGTTTCAAAATGTTTAGGACAACAGAAAGGATATTAGAAAATCACTGAAATCAGCGAGTTTGTTTCGCCTGAAACAGTGTTTCTATTTCTGAACTAGTGCTTTGATACAGTTTCAAAATGGTTAGGACAAAAGAATGGATACATGAAAATCCCTGAACTCAATGATTTTTGTTCTGCCTGAAACAGCGTTTCTATTTCTAACTTCTGTTGTGTGAAGTCACCAGCTGTGAACACAAAGAGACGGCAGATGGCGTACCTTCTTGCTGCGCAAGGCCAGCACACTGTAGTCAGCCTCTATGGTCTGCAGCTGAGATCGCAGGGAGGCCAGCTCTTGGGAGTACTGCTGGCACTGTGAGCGAAGCTGTACAACTTCTTCCCCAGACTCATTGAGCTGTGGATGAAGACGCAGTCACGATCAATACAACAGGTCCTCCGTTACACATCACTTGATGATAACAAAGCTGTACCATACTGCACGGTCTGTTGCTTCCTGTGCAACACCCTGAACCACTGATATTTTTCTAAACATTAAATATCACTTTTCAAACATCAACATCAAACTCACAGATACTTTTCCTAACGTCAGATGTCACCTCTCAAACATCAACATCAAACTCATTGATACTTCCTCCACATCAAACGTCACCTTTCAAACATCAACATCAGACTCATTGATACTTTTCCTTATATCAAATATCACTTTTCAAACATCAGCATCCAACTTACTGATACTTTCCTATCATCAAACATCACTTTTCAAACATCAATATCAAACTCGCAGGAATTCCTTACTGCAACAGTCAATCAGTTATCACAATAGAGTAAATTTTTTTTATCAATCATCACTGTAAAGGAAACATTTACAATGTTATGTCATCATCATTTTGTTCCTGATATGCATGGAAGATTTTTTCACCCTGAAGATACCAAGTGAACAAAGTAGTAGTAGTACATGCTGACACTTATGCCTAAGTTCATGCAAAGTTAAACACTCCTTCAAAGACTAACAACCACAGAGGCTATATCAGGCTGAAAGCATTGTTAAGAACAAAAAGAGTCAATTCCGTCTCAGTAACAAAATATCTGGTGTACTTCATCCATCAAATCTGGTTACGACAGACATACAGAAGTTAATTTTGCAAAATTTCCTAATATTTTATGGCCACCTTTTGCTGATATGCACACCTACGCATAGGCATTCAAGAAACAGTTCCGCCTCTTCAAGGGAATATGTGATTTGCACATGATTCACTGTTTTGTGAGCTCACTAATGTTATTCCAGTAAGAGTCATCCCATATTGAAACATGTTTAAATGTTTTCCTCCAGTACTTTGTCATATCTCAAAGACAAGAAATGCGCGGGAAGTAAATATGAGAGAAAGGACTGGAGATTCGACAGCTGGTGGACATCTTTCATGCAGTTGCTGAAAATGTTCATGGGATGTTGTTTTCATTTTCACACATACACACACACACATAAAAACACGCACACGCACACACACACACGCACATACATACACACACACGCACGCACACACACACACACATACAAACACGCACACGTACACACACACACGCACATACATACACACACACGCACACACACACACACACATTTCAAAATTTTGAGTTCTTAATATTTCAGATTCATTTAAACATACAAAAATTGAAGAAGAAAAAAAATCTTACACCTATTAAATGAGTGTTTATTCAGTTTGTTCACACCATTAGTCACTTTGTTGACACCAGGCCATTCAAGGTGGAAGAAAAACACGACACTCCAAAGAAAGCAAGAGACACAAGACATGTGTCTGCTCAGGACCGACGATGCTGCAGGAAGTGAGGACACACAGGGAAGACAAGGGCACAGAAACAGGAATCAGAATGGTTCACGCATGAGAAGTACCGTTAATGTCCACACACACACACACACAGACCTGAAAGACACCCTTTTAAATTTGAGGGTGACTGTCACAGTGTAACAGAATGGGCAGATTTTAAAGGAAATTTCATCATAAGATCAGTTCAGGCAGCAATTAAATCGGACAGTGATTAAAACAGCATGACTCATTTAAAAATTATCTCACTGACCAAGTGTGTACCTGACCAATGCACACTCACAAATGCTGGTCTTATGCCGGCAAAAAAACCACAAACCAACGGTGGTGATCTAAGTCTGCTGTGCATCAAGAAATTATGCTGACTGAATCTTGAAATACTCCCCAAACTAAAAGAAAAAAACCACCCTAATTACTGAGAGCTTGGCCAGCAACATTACCCCATTTGTTAAGTCAGATACACCACACATTCTCTGAAGGGTTTTCTTATTATCTGTTTTTGTTGTAGGATTTTCTTTTTCTTTTTTTCCTTTTTTTTTTTTGTTTTTTTTTTTTTGAGGCATTGCAGGGGGCAGAAGTGGGGAGGGGTCTTCAGTATTGTAATACTTTTTGTCACAACAGATTTCTCTGTGTGAAATTCTGGTGGCTCTACCTGGGGAGAGTGTGTTGCCAAAGTGCAGCGTCCACCCCTTCTTTGTTTTTTTCCCATTCTGCAAGTGTTTTACAATCAAAAAGGATTTTTCTAGAGAATTTTGCCAGTAACAACCCTTCTCTTGCTATTGTGCTAAGTGCACACTGCACACGGGACCTCAGCTTATCATCTCATATGAATGACTAGCATCCAGACCACCATCCAAGGTCTAGGGAGGCGATGAAAATTCTGGGGAGTGTGGGATTCGATCCTTTACCCTCAGATTCTCTTGCTTCTTAGGTGGATGTGTTACCACTAGGCCAACACTGCACACCACCAAAAACGTTTTGAGGGTATATCGAAGTTGCAACAACAAAACACACACACACAAAAAATACAACCATCCATGAAATCACCCACATTCATCATGAAATCTGCTTGCAAATTACAATAACAAAATCTGGTGTTTGATATTGTATTTATATACAGAAAAAAAAAATCTGCAAAATATCACTCTCAACCATACCAACCATTCTGCGATCAAAATGCCTGTAACTTCAGTAGCAACACAGCCAGAAGAGTTAAAGGGAATTTCTCCACAATTCCACAACAAAATGCAAAAGACGGCAAACACAGCCAGCGACTGAAACACAAAAGGAAGGCCAGGCAGCCAACATCAGGAAACACAAATGACCCCCCACAACCCCCACCCACACATACACAAACATGAAATGAACACTTACGCTCGCACAGTGTCACCGGAAGAACAAAATCAACGACCAACCAAAAACTCCAAACAAGACCTGTGAGAAACCACAGAGACCAGTGCTGGGTGGCGATGATCCATGTGTTACAACCAAAGGGAGGCTGGAGGAAGGGAAGGCGGGTAGGGGAGGAGAGACGAAGGAAGGGAAAAGACAAAGCAAAAAAAACAAAAACAAAAAAAAACCCAAAAAAAACAACAACAGGAGCTAAGAAGACACCCAGCAAAACAAAAAACAAAAAAAAACCACGACCAAAACGAAAAGCGTGTGCAACATCCAACACCCAACGCCGGACATCCCTTCACTACCTGCAACAGCCCGCCCTCGGCCTGCCAGCTACTGTCGGTGACCTCAGCCACCACTGCACCGGCACCAGCACCGGCATCGACACCGGCACTGGCAGAGGAGGAGGAGGGAGGAGGAGTAGGCAGGAGGGTGGTGGGATCTCTCACCTCCTGCTTGCTTTTCTCGGCGTCCTTCTGGGCGTCGGTCAGGTTCTGGCGGCAGGCCAGCTCACTGGTGGCCAGCTTCTCCTTCAGGGCCTCCAGGTGCTTGTACGACTCCTGCAGTTTGTTGTACTCAGACGAAAGCTGCAGGTTCTCCTTGCGTGACCTGCCCTCGTGGCAAAAAAAAGAAAAAAAAAAGAAAAGAAAAAAAAGATTTTTTTTACCACCGAAAACGGAGAATGGGTGCCTACATGGCAGGGTAAAAATGGTCATACATATAAAAGCCCACTCGTATACATATAAGTGAACGTGGGAGTTGCAGCCCATGAACAATGAAGAGGAAGAATAATTAGATTCTATTAAATTAGACTAACATTAGACTGCTGCATTCTGGCTTAAGTTTCCCCAAAGTCTGATCCCTGGGCCTAATTAATCAAAGTGGTTGAGAAAAAAAAAGAAAGGAGAGTGGGGGTAGGGTACAGAGAGGCAAAGTGTACTACTCCTGCAGTTTGTTGTACTCTGACGAAAGCTGAAGGTTCTCTTTATGTGACCTGCTCTAAAAAAAAAAAAATTAAAAAAAAACTGTATTGAAATATTACTAAATTGGACAAGGCTGGCAGCCAAATGGTTAGAGCGCTGCAATCTCACCCAACCTTCCCGAGTTCGATCCTTGGTCAAATTAATCAAATAAGACGGTTGTCACAGCTGTATGGTTAGAGTGCTGGATTTTCACCTGAATTCCCCCCCCGTTCTATTCTCAAATTTGGCGCACCTGTGTGTATAGGGTGGAGATTTTTCTGATCTTCCTGGTCAACATATGTGCAGACCTGCTAGTGCCTGAACCCCCTTCGTGTGTACATGCATGCAGAAGATCTAACGCCAACATAAAAGATCCCCCCCACCAAAAAAACAGCAAGATCAATGATCTAGGATATCACAATTAAAGAGTAAATAACAATGGAGAAATATTTCAAAATGTTCATGAATAAATGTTACTGACATTGACTAAGTACATTGTCACACTAAATAATGGGCAGAAATCTCACACAATCCCCATTCAAAATAAGGCCGGTTTGTTGTACTCTGATAAAAGCTGCAAGTTTTTATGCGATACGCAGTCATGGAAAAAAAGAGAAAGAAATTAGATGGGCGCCAGACATGAATCAATAGAATACTTTATTCTCGCCTGAGTTTCTACAGACTGATCTCCTGTTTTGATGCATATCAAATGCACACATTAAAGATCCCCCACTCACCCCTGAAATAACATAAATGAACAAATAAAGCACAATAAAAGTTACCAAGAAGAGAAAACAAAAGTAAATTACATGTACATAAACGTTACTTATGGTGAAGAAGAATACTGAAAAACTAAATAATGGACAGAAATCGCGTACATTTCACATCCAAGAAAACATTTATTCTTCCTTTTATTCAAACACAGTGGACAGAAAACGAATCATCAAACCCACTCACATTTTCATCTCGGCTTCGATAGCTTGAATCCTCTTTCGGAGGTTACTGCATTCTTCCTTGAGAGCAAGAAACTCAGCTGCAGAAACAGATGCACAATTGATAATCAATAAGAATAATGTGGATTTCTCAACTCTCATTGGATATGCAACAAAAAAAACAACAACAAAAATGTAAAGGGCAGTGGAAGTTGGCCAAAAGGTCAGACACTTTTTGTGACCAAAGTTTTGTGACATGATTCATGAAACACTGACTTAGATGCTCCTACGTCCCTGGACGAATGAAGCGGCCAGAGCGCTCCATTCTGTAAGGATCTCAGCCAGTCTGCCGGTGTCACCTCATCGTCTGTCGACAAGTCTGAGATCTCTCTCTCTTCAGTGTTTGCCACCAGTTTATCTTGTCCTTTCTTTCTTTGGCCTGTAGGTGTCCAGTTCAGGGCTTGGTGTGTGATTCTGTCCCGGCCAGTGGTGACATCGTTTGCAAAGGATGGTTGATGCAATGGTCACAAGTTTTTATCCTGAGCACCTCATGCTCATGGCCAACTTGTACACCTTTCACCCTTTTTTTTTTTTTTAATAACATCTTTCATTTTCATTTACTGCTTTACCACATAGTCCAGCAGTCATCCTGTTTCCATTACAAGAAAAAAAAAAAACCTGGAAAAGAAGCAGGTGTAATATAAGCTTAAAGTAAGTGCAATAAATTACATAATAAAATATGTTAGTGCATGTAAGTACAGTGCTCAAGAAATCACCATATCAGAATGATTCTTAATCTTATCCAAAGTTTACAGACTGGCATGGAACCAAACACTGAAGCTTGGAATCAGAAGATGCCAAGAAAACAGCACGGTTCAACTGAAGAGGACGTATACGTTATCCTCAAAATATGCAAACACGTGCAAGATTTCTCTGTAAACAAATCTCTCAGTACTGTGCAAACACACAGGTTTTCATGATGAAAAAAACCCAACAAAAACATGCCAAGAACACCAAGGTGTACAGCTGACACACATTTCACATACAATGCAGTTAATCAGTGACTGTCATCTGATACTACAGCAACCACTAAAAAGGTTTGGGGTTCGATACATTTTTTTTCAAAACAAACTTCCTAGCAACACCACTCACTATCCAGCATTTTAAAGGCAGCAAGCATCTCATCTTCAATTCTCAGCCATCTGACGTTAACACACTGTGTTCGGATTTATCCAATATATTTGTAATGTCAATTTATGAAATCACAAAATAATTTACTTCAATTACTTTTTCCAATACAACAATAACAGAATCAACACATTCAGGAAAATTAGACCATCCAAACACAATCTTCCCAACTGCAATCGTCAAGATATTTCATCCATGCATTTTAAACCACCAAATTCAAGAGAAAAAAATCCCAGGTCCTGCCAAACAAGAACCAAATAAAAAACAAAAACAAACAAACAAACAAAAAAAACCAACAACATACAAACACACACAAGGCAATGCTTTGAAAGAACATAAATATCTCACTTATGAACGACAACAAAACCTGAATTGATATGTGCAACACCTTCTCCAACCAGCCCTCTGTCTGTAAATCCAGACAATGAACACATATGACATCACAAGACATTTGGATGTTAAAAAAAACAACAACACCCATTGTTTCCTAAATCTAGTAAAATAAAACAACAGCACTCTAGCAGAAAACTGAACAAGAAACTCCTCTCACCGCACTCCTACCAATGTTCGGTTGGTTTCTATAATCTTACCCACAGGCACTGTTAAAGACTGATATTTTTAGAATGTTCTTTTTCTCAAACAACCAAAGTGGTGTAAACATGGCAAAATACAGTAAAGGAAACAGAACAATGACCCATGAACTGGCAAACAGTTATGAACAAAAAGCAAAAAACAAAAATCATGGACATCATCACCATCATTAAAAAAAAAAGAAGAAAAAACAAAAACAAAAAAACCCATGAAGCTGCTCATGCAATGACAATGATAGTGTCAATTTAACCACACATAAACAATGAACAAGTGCCAGATGTATACCTTTCCCTCTGTCCAACACAGATAAACAAATAAATGACAGGTAACAAACTTGATTCCAAATAATTTATTTTCCCTTCATTCTGACAGATGGAGAAGTTGACAGAAGCGAGGGTTTCAAATCAACACAAAAATGCAAAACAACACTACTCAGAAGAGGAAGTGGTGGGGGTGGGGGTGGGGGGCGAGGGGGGGAGAGAGGGGGGAAGCAATACACAAAATAAATCACACACACACACACAAACATCACAAACCCACAGCCACACTGGAAAAAAAAAAAAAAAAGCAAGCTGGACAAAACTGTACTTCAACACTACATAGCTCAAGGAAGAAAAACTCTTCCTGTTAGAGTGCTGTAACTTCCTTTTCACCTCTTCAAAAACTTTGCAGGTAATCCACATTAGTGTATAATCCGTACATGTTCAGAGACAAAAAAAAAACCAAAAAACAAACCAATCCCGGCAAAATTACTTCCCCGATCAAAATGAAGAAAAAACAAGAACCAAAGTGACACCAGTAAAAAAAACCACAGCAGAATAACCCCACGACCTCCGAAGGTGAAAGCAATATAACCAACCATCTCAGAACACCTGAAGACCTAAACAAAGAAAACCAAGGAATCCAACTGGTGTTTTACAGGCACCACACACACAAAACTTTGGAATCCACTGGAAAAGTAAATCCACTTGGTAAGTAGAAAATGGGGAAAAAAAGAGAAAAAAAAAAAAAAGAAAAAAAAAGAAGCTGCACATGACTGAAACCTGAACATGCAGAGTGTCTTCATAGGTGGGTAGGTTGGAGGGGAGGGATGAGGTGGGTGGGGGAGGGGGTGGGGGGAGGGTTTGGGGAAGAAAGGTGGCAGTGAGCGGAATGGTTGGCGAAAGGGGGTGGGAGGGAGAGGGTGGTGGGCAGGGGAAGTGTAGAAAGACAAAAAAATCAAAGAAGCGATGAACATAGAAAAAAATGTAGGAGGGGAGGGGGGTGGCAGGGGAAGGGGGAAGGGGGGCAGGATGAATTATTGATAAAAAAAAAAATTAAATAAAAAGAAAGAATCAAAAGAAGCGAAGAACGGAACAAGGAAGGAAAAAGCACAACATCCCATCGCTTGGCTGAAGGAAAAAAACAACAACAGCCAGGCCAGGCTGGTTTTTCTTTTCCTTCTTCTTTCTTTTTCTTTTTTATTCTTCTTTAAAAAAAAAAAAAAATTTAATTTCTATATTTTTACCTTTGCTGCGATTAGAGGAACGGCCTAAGTAGGAGGGAGAGTCACCATGCGAGTGCCGCGGCCGTTCCTTCCGCTCAGCTTCCACCTCCTCCTGCAGGACTTTGATCTTGTCTACACAACACACCAGCAACGCCAACACATTACTCAACAACCCGGATGACCCCCCTGACCCCTACAGGCAACAACAAGACAGCGGGCAGCCACATCAAGACCGGGCGGGTGGGCGCACAGAGGTCAAAGGTCAGTCAGCAGGAGGTTACTGCAGCAGCACGGAGAGAAAACAAGACAGAAGCTGGCCACGTTTTTTTTTGTGTTTTTTTTTTCTCCCCTCAACACACCCAAGTTCCACACCAAGCAGGAAGAAGACGGTGAAAAAAAAGCGAACAAAGAAAAGTAACCCCTCATGCAGCGACTGGGGGTGGTTGGTGGGGAGGGGGGGGGAGACAGCATCTTTCGCTTGAAAATGACCAGTCGTGGTCTCAGCGACAAAGTATTCTTCACCCAACGGGAAAAAACCCCAAAAAAAGCTGCATGCTTGGAGTAAGACAACAGCGGCGTTTGTTCAGTGCATACATACTTCTACCTAAACACCACACCACATCACAGCATGCTTGGTTGGAGCGCCATGAAGACTGATGTGTCTACTGGCAACACACACACACACACATGCACTTCTCCATTCTCAGAAGGGAGCGATTCAGAGAAGGTTTAAATCAAATATCTCATTAGAGTTTGCTTTTTAGTTTCAGCGTTATTCATCATCATATGAACACATGCAAGAGACATACTGTGTAAGTGTTATGGCACTTGGAGAAATGCACACACACACACACACACACACACACACACACACACACAGAGCAGCACTCAAGCGCATATGCAAACAGGGCATATGAATACTTTTTTTCCTTCTTTTTTTACAAAAATGTAATAGTCTTCATGAAGGTGGATCCTCCCAGTGTTCACTAATCTTGAACGTTTGGAACCTACAGTCCATTTCTCTACACCATGCCACTGGTCCTACAGAGTGCTAACCACCACCATACTGTTATTACTAAAGCCGACTTTGATCCACAGACTTCCTTCTCAATATCTACAGGTCAGTCCCCCAACCCCCCTCCCAAAACATCCTCAAATCATGCCCTCCTCTTTTTTTCTTTTTTTTTTTCCTTGCTTATTTTTTATTGATCTTTTTTTCAGTTTTAACTAAGCATCATGCCATTATTAAATCTTGTATCTAACTCAAAGCAGAGCACCCCACTTCGTCCAAAACCTTACCTTTAACCATTACATGCCATACTTAAAACATTAAACACTTCACCAATGTTTTGGTCTCTTCCTCTTTCTTCAACCTATGTTTTTGCTCTTATGACGTCCTCTCAACTTGAACACCTATATTCTCCTTAAACCTGAAATCAGTTAGAAACAGCATCCAACTATACTGTTATGTACAGTACTGGTTCAGCTTTAGATATTTTATAAGAAAAAAATAGGCACCCTGGGTGACCCACCACTGCAAAACCTTTCTTTGCCACACATGCACTGACAAAAGCTACAAAATGCAGTTTACGAAACAACATTCTGTAGTACAAAAGTACTGTATTATACTGTGTCTATATTCTGCAGAACAGTAGCACTGTGATAATTCTCTCTTCATTCTGCAACACAGCAGCAATGAACTATACTGTGACTACTCTGCAGTACCGCAGCACTATACTATTCTGTGTCTATGTTCTCCAGTACAGCAGCACTCAACTATTCTGTGTTTATATTCTGTAGTACAGCAGCACTCTTCTATTCTGTGTCTCTATTCTGCAGTACAGCAGCACTCTACTATTCTGCATCTGTCTGAAATCATCTTGAAATAAATATACATCGAGTTCAACTGCTTCAGAAAACCCGTCCACACCTCACAAAGCACTGAGCAGTGCCACCCTGCAATCACTATATTGCAGTGTAGCAACCACAACACCTTGTGAAACTTGTGGCATGTGACACCCTTTCAGCTAAATGTGAATGGAGACGCAACCTTGTGACATGAGATACAATTTCCTGTGAACACAAACTAAGACACGCTTGTGAAATGAGATGATATCATTTCAGCCAAACTAGAACTGGGACACACCTCTGTGACATGAGATGCCATTTCAGATGAACACAGACTAAGACAAATTCTTGAGACATGAGACGCCTTGGCCTTGCCTTGGTCCCTTAGATCTGTGTGGAAGAGTCGGGGCACCGCAATGATGACTCGTGCACTAGCCTTCTCCATTCTGGACAATCGTGTGTCAGTGATTGTGTTTCAGCAAATGTCAGCCCTGTCGACTTTTCAATGTTGTCAGACCATTTTTTGCCTCTGTCTGCCTCTTCTTCTCTTCCCCTCTACCGTTCTGGAGGATGACTTTAACAAGGCCGTTTGATCTTGTGATATGACCATACCATTTCAGTTTCATGAGATATCATTTCAGTTAAACAAGAACTGAGGCATATTCTTGTGAGAAGTGAGACTATTTCTGCTGACGTGAACTAAGACACATCCTAGTAACATACAAAACATTTCAGTTATTTCATCCATGTGACAAATGATACCATTTCACTGGAAATAAGATACATCCTTCTAACATTCAATATATTTCAGCTATGCACAAACTATGACACACCCTTGTGACACATGACTCCTTATTTGGCTGAACATGACCTAAGACACACCCATTACTTAAAATTCCTTACCTAACACACACACACACACACTGATGGTGTAACACTCCAAACTTCACAACCAACAAACTGCAGTGTAAAACAGTCACTTATCATGAATACTACTCCATCTTTGCATTGTCTATGAATCTGCACACCAAACGCCATGTCAAATCTTCACATGCTATGCATAGTGAACAGTGCAAACACAACGCAGAAGTGTCAAAAGTCCTGTTCGCATCACAAAGAAACATGCAGCACTCATGCCCGCAGTCAAGACATAATATTCACTGCACGTTTGGCAATGGTCCACACATTATCATGCAAGAATTAAGACGTGAAAAATAATGCAATGCGCAAACATTGTGGCTCATTTCATTTGCTTTTGTGACTTTTTATAAGCTGTGTTAGTAATATGTAGGTAAGTGTGATAATACCGACAATGAAAAAAATGTTCATTGCATATATATATATATATATATATATATATATATATATATATATATATATATATATATATATGTCACTGTAATGTCATGGGACCACATTAATCAAATGGTAATAATAAATGCAAAATCTCAAAAATAAACCATGCAGTTTCTCTGCTAAGCTGCACAGAACAAATAGCTGTAAAAATATGAGCAGAAAGTGTAAATGTCATATATTTTTCTTACTGAAAGCACCGTACTCTGTAAATCTTTTTCTTCTGGATTTAAACATTAACAAAATTAAAATTTCTTTCTGCTCAATTTCTTTAACTGTCTGGGGCATGGATGGTGGAAATGCACAGGAAAAAATGCACGTTTCTTAAAATAAACAATGAAACAATTATATTCATCTGCTTCTGACCCTGCCCCCTCCTCTCCCCCTATCCAACTCATCTTTAACAGTTCAAAGAATAAAAAGAACAGTCATGCCTTTTCAAACATGATTTGCACAAACATTTTTTTTTCACCTCCCTTCTCTTCTAAGAGGCTAATTCCACCCTTTTAGTCTTATCACCACTGTTTGGCCTCTAAACTAAATTTCCAAAAGTAGGACAGGCTGATTATCTCTGTTTCCAGATTCTGCCACACATTACAAACTCTTTAATACCCACAGTTTGATCTTATGTTACATGCTGAACGCATGAAGCCCAAGATCTGGCACTAACAAGGTCTGCATAAATGCTGACCTGAAAGATATTTAAAAAAAAAAAAAAAAAAAAAAAAAAAAAAAAATCCACCACCTTTCCCTTCACCCCCTGAGATCAAAACTTCAGTTTCTCATTGTTAAGTCTGAAGTGCTGCTCACTCACCTACCATTGCCATCATGTTTGCTGATAAAAATCACCAACCTTCACCCTAGAGATTGAAACGCCAGAACTTTCAACTGTTAAGTTCAATGCACTTATCACTCACCTATCATGTTACATGTCTGTCTGAGTGCGTATGTGTGTGCGTCTGAAATCTGATTGAATGACACAGGAAAAGAATGATGAGCGCCCAGTGGCAGCCGTCAGTCGGCTCTACCCAGGTAGGCAGCCTGTGGTGCAAATGTCCCTGTGTATGTAAAGCGCTTAGAGCTTGGTCTCTGACCGAGGATAGGCGCTATAGAAGTATCCACATCAATCAATCATGCCCATCGTTATCACGTTTACTGATAACCACCACCACCACCACCCCTCAACCATCCCCCCATTTTTTTTTTTTTCCAAAGGATCAGTGAATGGATGTTAGCTGAAAACCCAAAACCCATGCCTATAATTCAGCTTTCACTAGGCTGGCAGAGCTAATGAAAAGATGTAACAGAGAAACGCAAGAGGTCTTACTGCGTAGTTGTTCTGCTTCGTTGTGGCTTTGTTTGGCTGCTTGCTGAGCCGCTTGCAACTGACCTGAATGGACAGGTAAATGACAATGTTATTTTGGACTTGAGAAGGGGGGGGGGGGAAAAAAGAGAGAAGAAAAAAAACGAAAGAAATCATCAAATAACACAACAACTGCAGACAAGCACCATCTCAGTCAAACATGACAGCACAAATCTATCAAGAATTCATATAATATTCTCTTTAAATAAATACATATCTTTTAATGTATCATGATTTCTTATGCTGCTGTTTGAACATAAAAAGGAAGCCAGTGACAGCAAAAAATCTTAAATCCCAATGTACATAAAAAATTCTGTCACTAACAAGCTCAATGCAGCTAAAATGAAAATCAATCAAAAGACACACAATAATTTTTTTTTCCAATTTCTCCTGAACACTTTTCATGATCACACTCGTTCACAAATGACTCGGCCTTTTCCAATTTCTCCTCAACACTTTTCATGATCACACTCGTTCACAAATGACTCGGCCTTTTCCAATTTCTCCTCAACACTTTTCATGATCACACTCGTTCACAAATGACTCGGCCAGGGAGAATAGAATGGTGGCTTCAGGCATGACAAAACATCACCGTACATGGTTTGTCATGTGTCGGAAACAATTCTTTATTCAATCAAACATCTTACAAATATTCTCTCCTGAGAACTCATGGTGCCAAGTTTATCAGCAGGAACCTAACACGTGAGCGCTCACAAGACACACACAAACTTGCATGCATGCACACTCATACAAACACACTGACACGCATGTCCACACACACAGACACACTCACACACACACTTACTTCTGCTCTCCTCCAGATCAGCAGCTGTCTGGCTATGCTTTGTTCTTTCACTTTCAAGTTCTCCTAAAAATAAACAGAAAACATTTTCAAACATACTTGATCACTTTCTTTCAACCGTTTCACCGCTGAACCTCAGCCTAAAACACAAATAACACAAGAAGAGAAAAGAGAGACAGTAGAAATACTCTGTATGTATGCCTTGAGAGAAGCCACTGGTTTGGCATAACCAGGTCAACGCGAAACAGGAAAGATGGACAGACGATGATCATACTACTGGTATGTTCTGCAGATGACAAAGGTATCGCTGAATTCCAGCCTGTAAAGAAATTTTGACACAGAATGGTGACTGACTTGCCAACCTGTCTGCATTTGTTCACTTCCTCCTTGTTTCATGGTAATCAGACAGACCATCTGTTCGCCTCATCTCATCACACAACACAGCAAGTCATCTGTTCGCCTCATCTCATCACAACACAGCAAGTCACTTTACTGCTGGGCGCAGGCACCACTGGAGTTAACTGTTAAGGTTCTCTATATCACATGGCTGTTCTGCTCTTGTACATCATCAATATCCCTGCCTTCTACAACCATCCACTGCTATCTAACATTGTCATTTACAAGGAAAAGCACTGCTATAATAAAACCAACCACCATTTGTCTGCCATGGTAACAATAGAATTTAATAAAAACCAACAACCATTTGTCTATTATGGTGACAATGGAATCACTGTGTTGACTTTATTTATAATTTACTATTGACTATGGCCAGTCCAGCCATTGGATAGTATATTAAGGCTGAAAACATGATGAACATATCCTCAGATCAAAATCTATGATCAAAACATTTAGGTTCCTTTCACATTAATATACAACATAAAAGTTTATGAATCACTGAACATTATGCTGGTGGTGCCACCATTCTATTTAATGTAGTGCTTCCAGAATTGAAAAAAAAGGGGAATAACAAACACCTAATACATTAAAAAGGCCACATTCTAAAGTAACACTACAGAATGGGCAAGCAGGGCCCAACAACATGTTTACAATATCACACCACCTAATCAGATGTAACAGCTTATCAAGTGTATCACAGAATGCAAAGAGGTAAGACAGAGGTTAAACGCTTAAAACTTGGTCTCTGAGTCTGACCATGGATAGGCGATACATATGTACCTAAAAAAAAAAAAAAAAAAAAAGAAAAAAAAGAAAAGAAAAAAGAACACTACTAGTAAATGGATCAGGAAGATAGACAAGGGTAAGACAACAGAGAATCAATGGTGGAGACACGCAGAAAAACAAGAAAGCAACAGATAAAGACAATTTCTAGTGTGGATTATCCTCCAAGAGTGGGGGTGGGATAATATCGGTAAATGAAAAGCATCCACCATCTCCAAAGAGGTGCTAAGCATGCCTGTATCATGTCACTTCTGGTCTGTCCAGTTTCTGTGAAAAAAAGTCTTTGTCAAAGCACATCACTGGTACCGGATGCATCTTAAGAGTTCAGTACAGTCAAAATGTTGTTACTGGCATTGAGAAATTTGTGGCTGCAAAACAACACCCACATACAACTGATTATTAAACATGCATATAACATGTCTCTGCCTCTCACACACACACATACACACTATGCATTTTAACATCTCTTTCTCTGTCATACACACACTTGCACACACAGAGATAAAATACACATACACACATCAAACACACGCATTCATTTCATGAACAAAAAAGAACAAGAAATCAAAAACAATTTAAACCCACAGAAACGAGGTTAAGTGGAACAGCCTCTGCCTTGTTAATAGGTACATGTTTCCCTCTTCACCTCAACCAGAAATAGAACCACCACATACAAGCAGACTATGTATGTGAAGTGTCTTGTTAAATACAGCTGCTACCGAAAGAACTCTTAAAATATGTACCAGCGACAGAATACAAGCCCAACTGCTGTTACTGGTCAGAAACTACTAGAGTACATGCAAGGTTGCATTATACATAATACTGATCGACATGAATTTACATGTTCTTTCATTATTCAATGTGTTGATATTTATCAATACAAATGTGTTCTTTCCTTTATCAATGTGCAAATAATAATCAACATAAATATCATGTTCTTTCATCCGTCAATGCATGCAGAAACACATACACTTGTGTGGGGAAGGGAGGCTGTTACTAATATTAGTTCTTTCTTTAATTTAAAGTCTTTTCAGTACTGCACATGTGGATGTAAAAGCACTTGTTTAATTGAACAGGTATGTATCAGGTACGCTTCCTCCATGTGTTCTTTAACATGATGCAGTGATGTTTTTGTTGATGCTGCTGGTTTAAATAGGTACAGCCGTTTGTCTACTTACATTTACCAGAGCCAAATATACTCCATTCTCTCCCTGACAGATCAGTAAGTACCCAAAGCCCTTGATGTTACATGCAGGGGTGAGTTTCAATGCTATGTTTAGTTCAAAGGGGTGAGTTTCAATGCTATGTTTAGTTCAAAGGGGTGAGTTTCAATGCTATGTTTAGTTCAAAGGGGTGAGTTTCAATGCTACATGTAGTTCACAGGGGTGAGTTTCAATGCTACATGTAGTTCACAGGGGTGAGTTTCAATGCTACATGTAGTTCACAGGGGTGAGTTTCAATGCTACATGTAGTTCGCAAGGATGAGTTTCAATTCAACACAACATGCAGTTTACAGGGATGAGTTTCGATACTACCAAGTAGTTCACAGAGATGAGTTTCCATACTACCATGTGGTTCAAAGGGGTGAGTTTTTTCAATGCTACAAAGTAGTTCACAGGGGGTGAGTTTTGATGCTACAAAGTAGTTCACAGAGACGAGTTTCGATACTAGCATGTACTTCAAAGGGGCGAGTTTCAATGCTACATGCTGTTCACAGGGATGAGTTTCAACGCTACCATGTAGTTCACAGGGATGAGTTTCAATGCAACATGGGGTAATCAGTTACAGTTCCGGTCATCCACACCCCATGATTAAGGACGGTCAGTCAGTCCCCACTCCCCCCTCCATCCCAAAACACATACAGCATCATCCTCACTACTTGGCAATATAAAACACACGCCTCTTCCACTGTCACAAAAAACAGTCAAGTCGGACTGTACAGGATTCCCTGACAATGTAGCAGTTTACAACCAGGCTGGCTGACAACCAATACTGTTGACAACAAACAGCAGCTTCTTCTTCTTCTTCTGCGTTCGTGGGCTGCAACTCCCACGTTCACTCGTATTTACACGAGTGGGCTTTTACGTGTATGACCATTTTTACCCCGCCATATAGGCAGCCATACTCCGCTTTCGGGGGCGTGCATGCTGGGTATGTTCTTGTTTCCATAAACCACCGAACGCTGACATGGGTTACAGGATCTTTAACGTGCGTATTTGATCTTCTGCTTGCATATACACACGAAGGGGGTTCAGGCACTAGCAGGTCTGCACATATGTTGACCTGGGAGATCGTAAAAATCTCCACCCTTTACCCACCAGGCGCCGTTACCGAGATTCGAAACCAGGACCCTTAGATTGAAAGTCCAATGCTTTAACCACTTGGCTATTGCGCCCGTCAAAAACAAACAGCAGCAACACTGCAGATTACTTAACGTGAGTGGGACGGTGGCCAAGTGGTAACACACAGGACCTGGCACCCAGTGTCCATGAGTTTGAGCCCCATGTGTGGACTTTTACTTCCCCCTTCCACTCAAGAGAGAATGTAGCACTTCAGCTGCCTCGTGCATCCAAAGATGCTGGAACGTCCGAGTAAAGTTCAACTAGACATTAAGTGGTGGTGTGGGTACCAGTCTTTCTGATAAGACAATATACTGTGGCCCCATGTACAGCATGCATTTTGCACATGTAGAAGAACCTGTGGCAATAAAGGAATGCCTCTGCAAAAAAAAAAAAAAAAAAAATTCTGGGGAAAATTCAACTTCAAAAGCAAAACAAATACACTTTTTACATGAAAGAAAAAAAACAAAAAAAAACATGAGCGACACAGCACTCTAGTGACCATAGTCTCCCAGGGACAGCTGCCTGAATATCACACAGAAATCTGTTGTGACAAACAGTAATACAAGTAATCATTTGGGTTGTATCATTCCTTGACAAGAAAGCAATTCACTGACTGGTACAGTGAGAGGACTGTTTTTTTCCTCCCATGTCAACAGTTCGTGACACAAGAGCACAATCCATGATGAGAAATAAGCCAGTCTCCCGCCGCATCTGTCACACAATGCCTCACTGGCTGTCCGCTTTAGGCAGCGTACTTTCAGCCAGCTCAAACTATGTAGAGGTAGAAAACGTATTGCATAACATGAAACATGGTCTGTGGTTCAATAAAAGACGGGCAAGACAAAACTGAAACACTCCAGAAGAGAAGAGAAACTCAGGGCAATCTGTGGAATCATTTTTGGAGCCTGCTGGTGCAGAAATAATTTCCAGCTATTAGAAAAAGAAAGAAAGATTGTATTGTAATGTATTGTATTGTATCTATATTTTGTTTTGCTCCTCTTTTAGCATATTTTCTCCTTTTGCAGAACCTTTCCACTTTCACACTGAGCCAGACGAGAGCTGACAGCCTGTGAGATAAAGTGCAACAGACTGTGCAGGAGATCAGTCATTTGTTTTCTGCTGCCTGTCAGTCTGGTAGTAATATCCGGTCTTTTTATTTTCCCTCCTAGCAGAGAAGGTTCTTTTCTTTTCAATCAATACAACACAATCCTCGTCCAACATGTAATGAGACAAAAAACATTGATATTCAATGAAGTCAGCTCCACCAATAATGACATTAGATAATGACAATGGTGCACATACATATTAACATCACCAACTCAGGATTCACAGTTATAGCATCATAATGTAGATATGCACTATCACTCATCCTGTCTTTTCTGAGCACGTCATCTACTGAACAACAGACATTCCCCTCTCCCCATCTACAGCAAATCAAGACAAAACAAACACCACACTAACGAAAACAAAGAAGCTTTGCCAGAGATTAATGAAGCGACAACATCACGGAGGCCTGAAAGAAACTGAAACCAAACACTACACCCAGTCAAAACTGACAGTACCGTATCAACAATCAAGGACAGATATATGATGGCAGAAATAAAGGAAAATAAAGAAACAACAAAACAGAAGAGAAAACAGACAAGAGGGCTGGAGGGACAGCTTGACTAACAAGACCCACTATTCAGCAGGGCTCACAAGCAAAAAAAATGTCACTGCTTTCCCCTTGGTCTCCACACTAACGACGTCAAGCATTATGTCGACCCACAGGCGCCTACAACCAAGCTACACACAGCCGACGGACCACACAGGGAGCAGGGAGAGTATCATGAGGCCGCAACAGACCGTCACTCACTTCTCAGACTGTCCAGAGCTTCCTGGCTTACGCGTGACTGTTCCTGCTCTTCCAAAAGACCGTCTGGCCATTTGGGGAGTTGGGAGGGGGGAACATGCCCAATACATCGGGAAAAGCAGGCAGGTAAAAGTTAGTATACACACAAACATGCTGCTGCACAAACATTTTCAAAAATGAAATATAAAACAACCAAAACAGAACATAATCAGATGTGTCTCAAAAAAACAATTGAGGACATAAATTATAAGTCTGCTTCAGAACACATACTGCTGCTGATTCAAAACAAAAAACCAAAAAAAAGACTTTTAAGCTGGCAACTTATCAGTCAAAAATTTCCAAAATAAACATGCAACTTTTGTTCCCACAGGAACAAGCATGACCAGGCCTTGCCAAAATCTACAAGACAAGCAGGACACTTATGGACCCCTGAGTGCCAACGAGTGTAACTCAAAGCAACACAGCTCATCTTCAGGACAGGAAGAATGTGTTGGGTTCTCTACACCCCCTTTTCATCAAACCTGTACACCAATCCTGGCAGGGTGCTTGCAAGTGTCCGTGTATTTGTGTGTGAGTGTGTGTGAGCATGTGTAGTATACATATGTTTTCTAGAGGGTGTCATGGGTGGGTGGGTGGTCATTCAGTTCATTAACGTGAGTGTAATCTGGTACGTGGGGTGGGGGTGGGAAGGGGTATGGAAAGGGGGAAGGCAGGGGGCGAACGAAAAGGAAAGCGCACTGAGCAGTATTTCTCAAAAACTGTGCAATATAAATGTCCATTATCATTATATATTACTGCCACTTTTATTACTAAACCACTGCCAACAATGTTTGCATTGTTTGTTTCTTCTAGACAAGTACCATATGGTCCATCTCTGGTAAGTTTTGGAAAGTGATGTATGTCCAGTAAAATATCAAAAGTCAGTTTGAACTTGACTATATGAACTGACTTTTCAGTCTGTCCCTTGCGTTCAATTGTTTTCAGTTGTGCTACTGATGTTTTCACAACATTTTATGACCATTGCATATAATTACATTTTCATTCTGTTTAAGAGGGGACAGAAACATTTTCGGGAAATTTCAGTTCATTTCTTTTGTACCTTACAGTGCTAACAAAAAAAACCCCAAAACATCAATTCTTTTGTCAACTCTCTTAACACAGCCACTACACAAGAATATGTTAAGTATGTGTAATTAAATAGCTTTTGTGTGGAATAATTCAGTTACTGAACTGTTAAGGTACATGCTAATAAATCAGGCATGAGATTGGGAAATTGTGATTGAGTCTGAAAGTTGGGGGCCTGGGGGCTGAAGGTTTTTCTCAGTTTCAAACCATGAAATCTGCACTTGTGTGTGTGTGTGTGTGTGTGTGTGTGTGTGTGTGTGTGTGTGTTATTGTGCGAGTGTGCGTGCTTTTCACAGTGTCTTAGGAAACTTTCAACTTCAATTTTGGTGCTCTGGCAAGTCACTGGATCACCTCTCAACAGGTCAACAAACCGGCGACACTTTGGAAAGAGCATTCCTTTTTCACTGAGTTTTGACAGATCATTGGTAAACGATATAGAACAGCCCATCGGCTTTTTCTTTCTTTCTTTCTTTTTTCTTCTAGAAAACGGACGCTCCATTTTTAATGCAAATGTGAAAACAGATTTCTGTGCCTGGACTGAAGAGTTGCACCCATACAATCTGACATCAACTTGGCCTTGTCCGCGGTGTCAATTTTGTGAATGGCGTCGCCTACCCGTAAAGTTATTTTTTTATTCTTCACTTCTGTTTTCACGATCTCATCTTGCCAGACCCAGTTCCACTTATTATTCACTCCTTTATTGATGTCTGCTGCAAAAATCCTCTAATCCTTTGTGAGTTTTCTCATTTTGTCAGTGACTGAAGACGATCGACGAAATCAGGTATCTTTGCAAGTCGTGAAGCCCATGAGTGAGTTTTGTAATCCCGACCGAATACGGATAAGCTGAATGATGACAGAGGAGCAACGGAACACTTATTCTCAATTGGTTCGCTTATCCAAACATGGGGTGTTTTAGCAAACGCTGTGGGTCTGTCTTGTCGATCGGTCAGACAACGTTTGTGCAACCTTCGTGGGTCGGAAAAAAACCTCACCCCCCCTCCACCCCTCTGATTTTCTCAACGGATTTACGTGAATCTCAAAAATGGCCTCTGGAGCCAATTTTCAGTCGGAAATCCGACTATAGTCGGAAAAATCTCATGCCTGTATATATGTCGTTGTTAAACAATAAATGGAAATGACAAGCAAAGAACAGAAGAGATGCTTTCAGAACATATATGTGTATATATAATTCATTTCCACAACATGCTCAGATTCGCAGAATCTCCCCAATCAGATCATATATACTTGTACATAAAATTAGATTGTATAACATGCTCAGATTCGCAGAATCTCCCCAATCAGATCATATATACTTGTACATAAAATTAGATTGTATAACATGCTCAGATTCGCAGAATCTCCACAATCAGATCATATATGCTTGTACATAAAATTAGATTGTATAACATGCTCAGATTCGCAGAATCTCCACAATCAGATCATATATGCTTGTACATAAAATTAGATTGTATAACATGCTCAGATTCGCAGAATCTCCACAATCAGATCATATATGCTTGTACATAAAATTAGATTACATGCTCAGATTCGCAGAATCTCCACACCAACCACCCCTGATCATCCATGCCACAGGATGGAACAAGAATCACTTGCAGCCTAAAATGAACTGCCATGAATGATAAAAAGTGTTTTCTGTATCAAGTTTTTTTCTCCCTCCTTACAAGCTTTGTATGCTTTTATGTGTAATCAATGATGGTGAGGCCAGGGCCACACCGGTTAGACACTGGACTTCTCATCCTATGATCAAAGGCCCCATCTTGGCAATGCATGGTGTCTTTGGGGAAGGCACTCGACTCTGATTTTCCTCACTCCACTATGTGTGTGTGAACAGGGGGCTTACCTGACTTTGGTATGGGAAAAGTGGCAGGAATGGAGAACTGGGTCCTGCCTTACTTGTGCTAAGCCCTTAATACAGTGGAAAAGAATTCACTGCACCTACAGCTGCAAAAGACTAGGACCTTTCAATTCTTTCAAGGCTGTCTCATTATCACTGTATATTAAAACGAAACAAAACAAAACAAACAAACAAAAACACACAATGAACCAATTCATTCCATCTACAGTGGAATGGTTATCTGTACCAATGCACAAGAAAGTGGAAATAACCAGAGCCATGCATGGAGACATGCAACACTGCATGGGCAGCACTGCAACAATCCTTTGCCTGCTCACCTCGCAAGTCCAGTATCTGCTGCTTCACTTCCTTTGTCGCAGATTCTGCCTTTCGTAGCTGATCTGTGACACAGAATGCATAGTGTGAAACATGATCATCTCACCTTCCTGGACACATAGATATACAGGGCACAAGGCACACACCTCCAGTTTTCATTTGAACATATCTAAGCTGCATACATACAGACATGCCTGCCCCAAAATCTGACTGTCAGTACTACAGCCTAAAGAATTCTGTAGCAAAACGAAATTGTCCAGTAACACTCAAGTCATCAGCAACACCAAGCCACGCCACATTTGCCAGCAATCACTGTGGTTCTTAGCTTGTTGCACAGCTAAAGATGACACTCATGCCTATTTTGCCTAAGACAATTTCAAATGTAAATATATATGTGTGTGTGTGTGTGCGCGTGCGTGCGCGCGCACATGTGTGCGTGTGTGTGTCTGTGACATCTCTGTGTCTGTGAACGTGTGTTGTGTAGAGTTTGTGTGTTGTATTGTGAGTGAGTGAGTGAGTGAGTGTGTGTGTGTGTGTGTGTGTGTGTGTGTGTGTGTGTGCGTTTGTGTGTTGTGAGTGTGTGTAGTGTGTGTGTGTGTGAGCGTTTTCATGTGTGCGTGTGCATGCGCCTCTGCATATTCTACAACACTCAAAAGAAATGAAGAAGAAAAAAAAGTGAATTAAAAAAAAACCAGAATCAGAGAAAACAAGGCCACAGAAGAACAAGTTACCTTGCAAGTCGCTAACTAAGTCAGCTTTCTCTTTGGCCAGCTGCTGAGCCTCGAAATATTGAACCTTCAGCTCATCTAGTTCCACACTGGATTTCTGCAGTTGTAGGCTGGATTCCTTCATCTCTTCTGAAACAGCAGGGCAGGGTGTTAGAAAGGTGGACTGGACTCACATCTGTTCATTTACAGCTACGCAAAATAAAGCCTATGCTCCAGAAATGTCAGCAAATAAAACTCGGCCGAAATGTGCAGAGCTGCCAAAAAAAAACGATAAACCTGTCAGCTCTAACCAGCTACATGCACAACCAAATTTACATCAAATAAACAAAAATAAAAGGTAAGAAACGGAACTCTTTAAATTCCATATACAAAACCCAGTAAATTTCTGTGTTCTGTTTCCTGTTAATCCTCCAAGCAAAACAACAGTGGAATGTACACACACACTGACACAAACACAGGCACACAGCGGTGGACTGTGTGACGCACTGCCCTACCTTTGTACTTCTGTGTCTCTGCTTCCGCTCTTTTCTGGGCTTCCCGGGCTTCAGTCACGATTTCTGAAACAAGATGACAGCACTCTCATAACAGCTCTTGGTCCGTTATCATTCCCAAGGGACATTATTCCCCATGAAATTATCTTATACTGTGTGACCCACTTGTGCAGATTCCCAGCACAGACGGACTTTCCTGTCCCAAAGCAAATAAAGTCTCTTCTTTTTCTTCTCCCCTAAGTCTGTGAACAATCGCTGGGGCATCGCACAGAACAACTGTTCACCAGATTCCTCAAGGTCTGTCAATTGTGTGTCAAAGCCTGGGTCTCTGCAGATAGTTTTCCTGTCCATTCTGCAAAGTCAGTCCGTTATTTTTTTATGTCTTCCCTTTTGTCCTTTTTTTTATTTTTTTTTATGTCTTCCCTTTTGTCCATTTTTTTTATGTCTTCCCTTTTGTCCATTTTTTTTTTATGTCTTCCCTTTTGTCCATTCTGTAATGTTGTCACTCCATTGTTCTTTTTAAGTCTTCCCCTCCGTCTCCATCCCTCAACAGTTCACTGGAAGATTGTTTTAGCACGGCCATTGGATCATAAGGATGCATATACAGTCTGTATTGGATGAAAGACCTAGATCCAATAAGCAGCAGCTAATTAATGTATTTCCCTCCGTAAAGTGGCTTTCTGGTGCCAAATGGTACTTCCTTCTCAACAATTTTTTTCAAAAAGACATGTTGACAAAAGAACGGTTGGCCCAAACCACACAACCCATGAAAACAAGGTTGAAATATGAATGCCTGATAAGACCCAACAGTCCTGGGTCAGTTCAGCCACATCAGTTGACAATGAAAGTTGGGCTATGATCAGATTGTGGCAAACTATATTCACAGCAAAGCTATTTCAATATAAATGTTTGCAATGTGCTAAAGTTCATGCCAAATCCAATGTGTGAATCCATGCAATCACTTATGCCAGTCATTATTTTTTCAGTCAATACACATTTTCAGTCAAGAGATGAAACAATTTGTGAAACGGACCAATTACTATTACACAATTGTGATGACCAAAGAAGTGTATGCAAAAAGCTGTGAGATCATTTACAAAGGAGTATTCACTATTTGGGACATAAGCTCTGATTCAAATAATTACTATAACAGTAATGACCGAAGAAGTGTATGTGCAAAGAGCTGTCTGATCATTTACTGACATTTGGGACACCAGCTACAATTCAAATACATGTCTGGGTAATCTAAATCCACAGGCATCACATGCCTGGGAATGCATTTTGAACCACACCTCATCAGGTCAGGGTTGAACTTTTGTCCAATTTGAGACCAATTTGAATTCCTTCTTGTTTTAAAAACACACACATACACACAAAAAACAACAACAACAATGCATGCATACAAGACACACACAAACACACAGTCACACACACACACACACACACATACGGTTTGTATGCATGCATTCCTCAACCACTCTTCCCTCTTTAACTCCTGCCACACTCTTTCCACCTCCCTTCCAACCATTTCCCAACCATCCTCTTCTTTATTCTTCTGTCTAATTTCACTTAAAGTGGAAAGACATTAAACTGACAACCTACTCCTACCATACACACACACACACACACAAAAGTGTTCAACAACAACAAACAAACAACATAAAAACATATAAAAAGCAGCAATCTCCAGCTACACACCATTGCTGCCGGTGAGATCAGTCAGGCTGGAGGAGGCGGAGGAGACGGACGCCAGGAGGTTCGAATCCGTGGCTGACTCCGGGCTGTGCCCGTTGAGGGTGGCCACGGAGTCTGTGTCGGACTCGCACACCGTGTCGTCCGCGCTGTGGTCAAGGGAAGAGGTCAAGGCCGTTAGCCGGTCCACTGGAGGCTGGTTCTTGAGCTGCTCCTCCAGTCCCTTGATGTGGTCTGTGGAGAAGGAAAAAATGTATCATTCCTCCTGAAAATGGAGTATGGCTCCCTACATGGTGGGGTAAAAACGGTCATACACGCACAGGCCCATTCATGTACATAAGAGTGAGCATGGGAGTTGCAGCCCACGAATGAAGAAGAAGAGGCACCATTAAAGTATTGTGATGTATATGTATGATGCGGAGTGTGATGATTTGTATGTGTCTGTCTGAGTGTGTATGTGTGCGTGCCTGAAATCTGACTGAATGAAGCGAATGATGAGCGCCCAATGGCAGCCATCAGTCGGCTCTACCCAGATGGGTGGCATGTTGAGCAAATGACCCCGAGATTGTAAAGAGCTCAGAGCTTGGTCTCTGAGTGAGGATAGGCCCTACTCAAGTATCAATATCATCATCATAATCACCATGTGTGTACGCACATGAACTGGTGTTTGGCTGGATGTCTGTTGTGCATTAAGTTTTTGTTTTAGTGTTGAAATGCTTTTTTTACTTGTCGGGTACTACTCTGTACAAAGCAAATCAGAATGTTTTGAATGGAAAAGTACATTTTATTATACCAAATCATCAACATTTTCTACTGTACCATTACAGTTCTGGTGAAATACCCTAAACACTTTTTTTCTGAAGGGCTGAGGTAGAGATTTATTCAATGTGTAACAGCATCATTTGAAACCCAAATTTTTGTAGAGGTTGGCAGCTATGTATATGTGTTTGTATGGTACATGCATGTTTGTACAAGTGTATACACATATATATATGAATGCATGCGCATGTGATAAAGTGTATGCATGTTTTAAACTGTAGTAGTAGTACTTCAATATCTTTTTACATTTGCGATATTACATAATGTGTAAAAGCGTGTGTACATTTGTGATATCACATAATGCGTAAAAGTGTGTGTGTGAACAGTGTGTGCATTTTTGTGCACAAAAACATATAACTCATGACGGACTCCTGGCTATTCATGCATGTATGCATGCATCTCTTTTAGTGTAATATGATAGATGGGCATATTTTTAGTATATGACTGATGGTGTACAAGTGTGATACACAAACAAAAAGACAAGGATCAGTGAAAGTATACTCAATACAAAAAGGCCACCTCACCTTCCAAGGACTGGATAAGCTCCTCACTGTTATCGCTCTGTTTTTTGGATTCCTTCAGTTGAACTGCACACATGGTCAGAGGTGTGTCATGGCCTCATTTCAGTAACTGGCTACAAGACAGGATTCCTTGGATGCCAAGCTATGCCATCCACAATCGTTTCATTCTGACAATTTCTTTTGGACGATAAAAGCACAGCACAAGTTTATTCAAATAGATCTGTAAATGACCATGTACATTCATTCATTCACTCATCCACACACACACACACACACGAACACACACATACACACACGAACACACACACATCTTAACACTTGCCTTCTCACATGCATGCACTGACTTGTAGTTGTTCTCATGCCTTGCTTACACACACACACACACACACACACACACACACACAGAGCATACACACGTCCACACACACATGCATGAAGAATGTCCATAACTGTCATTGAAAGCTCATACAAAGTTCCCAGACTTTTTCTTCAAAGACTATCATTCCAACAAATCTGCCAGGTACTCATTTACCCTCACATGACACATCAGCAACAGAGGTGTGGATTCTGAGAGGACCTTGTCCATGAACTTAATGGACTCCAATGCTGATAAATAGAAAAACAAAGCTTCTATCTGGAATTCACATATCGCTGACTTCCGCTAGAAAGAGGTCTTGTAACTCGCACTACTATTCAGGATGTTTTCTGGAATTTGTTCCAATGTACAGAGGCACTGCTCTCTCTTTATCACCATGATATCCTCCCATCCCTCCACCTCTCACTCACACACACACACACACACACACACGCACAAGCGTACACACTCTCTCTCTCTCACACAAACTCTCTCACAAACACACTCTCTTAGACAAACACAAACACACATGCATGTGAGCATCTGAGTTACATTTATGCGTGCACCTATCTGCGTGTCATCAGGCAATCCTACACTACTCACGACCATTTAGATTAGATTAATAAAACAAACCATCATTCCACGATTCTATGTTCAAATGTACATTCTCCTTTTTGAGGTTTCATACATTATAACCCTAACTACAAAGAAGGGAGGTACACTGACCTTAAAGAGAACTTCTTTCACACAAGCATGAATACTGACAACAGGACAATGAACACATACCACTAGCAGTGAAATACCACCCGTCATTTATCGTAACACTCTCTGTATTGTAACATATAACACAGTCAATGTCATCAGGGGAAAAAACAACATCAACAAAAAAAACACATGCAGCAAAACATCCACTCAGACTGGTGACTGACCGTTGACACAAACAGCATGCCAAACATGCCATGCACATCCACAATGCCAGTGAAAAGTCCTACACACTTTCCTGATGGAAATGCAATTAAACCACCAGTAATATTCTGAGAGACTACACCCAAACAATCTAAATTACTCAACTAAACATTAAAACTGGTGGGTCACAGTTAAGTATGTGTAGTTAAAACTAAACATTCAAACATTGCACAAGTCAAGTTATGTGGGTACGGGAGGTTAAACAAATATTAGTGCAGCAACTGACTGCTATAAAGTGCTTTCTGAAGCCGTTAACCATGATTAAAACAGACAGTACTAGTGTACAACAAATGTCACAACCACCAATAACATTCCAAGCCAAAGGCATGTTTCAAAAGGTTTCTGGATACAGGACATCGGCTGGACTTTTACATTTGTGTACAGATACATATCTTGCAGGAGATATATATATATATATTCATAGGCACAGCGACACTACACAGTTCCTAGACATTCAGAGTTAACTGCTCTTCTCTCAGTCAATACTTTTCACCCACCAACAGACAGCAGCAGCGAAGCACTTACGTTTTAAGCCATCCAAGGCATTTTCCATCATTTCGTTCAAATGTATATCTGACTGGCTAGCTTTCTCTGTAAAACAAACATCAAATTCAAACACAACCAGGCAGCACAACCACTGGAACCTGCTATGAAAGGAAGTCTGCAGAAAATCTTGCTTTTTACACTTTTTGTTTTTAGGCTGTAGAAAAACTTAAAGGACACTTTTCTGAGTAAGCTAGAGAGGATGTAGGTATAAATTTGAGTTGTGCTGATCTGTTTCCTAAAAACATCATCATCCACCTGCTTGATTCATGTGTTCTGAATGTTCAAAGTTCTCGTAAAAAGATACATATTTCTGAAGACTGTGTTTTTCAGATGAATGTGCCCTCCATTTGGACTTCAATTTTCTTTTTTCCTTCCTTTCATACACATCCATCATTTTTGTTTCAAACGCTTCCTGTGTGAAAAACAACTGGTTTTCTTTTTCTGTATTTTCAATAATAGGGTGAAGAGTCCACATCAATATGAAGCTACATCCTTCCATGTCTATGATACAACAATTTCCCCAAATGTGTGTGCCATCATTTCGCAGAAATGCTCACAGCAGGTTCCAAAGAACTAAAGAAAATCAACAACATCTCACTTCAACAGAACAGTTAATGCAATCAGTTCAACACAAAAAAAAAACCCAAACTGCCACAACAAGCATGTCTGATCAACATCTTTAACAATGATTGTTACGTTTAGAACAGTTCATGAAGAAAAAACATATTCAGAAACACTCAAAAGAGCCACATGTTTAAAAAAAAAAGAAGAAAAAAAAAAAGATTTAGTTATAAAAAGGTAAGGCAAATTTAACAGTTAATTACAAAACAGATTCGAATATTAGGAAACTACTTGTGAGTAAACCATGAAAATCTTATCATTATTTCTTTTTTTAAAATTTCTATATCAAATCTAAACATGACACAGTAAAATCGCTGCACAATAATTTGGGGTCATTTGAACAAGAAATGGTTAAAGGGATCAATCATTATCGGAGATTCTACTCTACTAAATATTCTACAAAGTATGTGCAGATGTGCTTACAACATGTATGCTAATGTGTTGGAGGAAGGGATGAGAGTGTGAATAAAATACTTATTTTAATAGCTGTAAGATATAAAAGCATTCTCTCTCTCTCTCTCTCTCTCTCTCTCTCTCAGTCCATACCATCTCTCCTCCGTCTCTCTGTGTCTATTCAATTTCATAATTAGTTTTCATTCAATACTTTCAAGCAAGCTAAGAAGCCACCAAACCAAATTCAGATTTAGCACAAGCTGCTATAATATTTACACATTTACGACATGTATAATCAAAATTTTCTGTTCTAAATATTCACAGGTTCATCAAATCTTGGAAAAATGCACATGTGTATGATTATGCATGAATGAATAATTCATACAGGTCAGGATGATGTTACAAAGGGACCCAGGATCTATCTATTATTCATTTATTGTTGTTTATTCAAATGTTTATAAATCAAGATAACAGCTCACAGAGGCTCAGTTTTCAAATGTCCTGAAATGCACAAACAGCTCTCAGAACAGCCAAAACATGAAACACAATATATATATATATATATATATATATATATATATATATATATATATATATATATATATATATATATATATATATATATATTAGAGAGTGAGAAAAAAAGGAAGAAATAATGTAAGTGGCTCCAGTGACATCATCCTTTCCTATCCCCTCACTTTTTGGGGACTGTGTATCAATTTTCCTGACTAAATGACTTTGTGCTGTTTGCGTGGCATTGCAGGACTCTATGTGATCTAGTACATGCTAAAAGCAGGTACAACAGGTACACCATACACTGTTCTATCAGACTGACACACACACACACACACACACTCTCCATTATTTTTCTCAATACACACCGTCAGTTTTCACAATAATCAACACAGTCATCAACAGTTTATTTGTCCATAAGCAAAAATAAACCAAGCTTATTCTCCCTTTCCCTCTCTCTTTTTTTGTTGTTGTTGTCGACATTTTTCTTGACTCATTTAAATTTGTGTTTTTTTGTTGTTGCTTTTTCTGGGGTGTGACGGGTGGGGGTGGGGAGTGGAGGGGGACGTTATCAGAAGACAGAGGGGTCGAGAAACTGGGTGCACATGCTGTGTGTTATTCTGTCAATGTAATGTTGTAATTAATCATGTTTCTCTGTCAGTGTATTACAATGTTGTAATCAATCATGTTACTGTGTCAGTGTATTACAATGTTGTAATCAATCATGTTACTGTGTCAATGTAATGTTGAAACAAATCACGTTACTGTGTCAAATGTACTGCTGAAATGAATCGTGTTACAGTGTCAAATGTAATGCTGAAATGAATCGTGTTACAGTGTCAAATGTACTGCTGAAATGAATCGTGTTACAGTGTCAAATGTACTGCTGAAATGAATCGTGTTACAGTGTCAATTTGCTATCATTAATCAGTCACCGATGGCTCGACATGTGAGTAAAAACAGGAGCATAACAACAATTCTTTAAACAAAAAAAAGAAGAACAAAGAAGGGAATACAAACACCACACCAAAAACTGTAACTAAAAGAACAGCAGAACACAGGCACTGGGGAGGGAACAAACACCAAAGCAGCGACTGGGGCACTGGGACACTGGCTGCAAACACACTGACCTTCAAGAGTGGTGATTTTGGCAAGAGATTGTCTGGAATCCTGCTGAGCAACTTCAAGTTCTTCTGCAAACATGCACGCATGCACACACACACACACACACACACACACACAAGCAAGGAGTTAAAAGTCATATTCAAACTGCTGAATAACAGACAATATTCCAGAGAATTCTATCATTCTTATGTAACTCATGACAAAAAAACCTTGACAAAAGTAACACACTTGGATACAGAATATTTAAAATCGACCAATGAGGGAAAAAAATATCATGGATACAAGTACTAAAACGTGCCCTATAAAACATAATAGCTATGACACTAGACAGTTATCTAATGTGACAATGGACACAAATTTTGCAAACAATCCTGACGCAGATACAGAACAGGATCAGCAACAGAACCTTTCATTTCATCCATGTCCCATAACCTTCCACACGACAAAGCTTCACAGAAACCCACCAACGTTTTCCTGACATGTCACTCTAACTTTCTTCCTTGTCGCTGAATGGTGGATAATCCTTGAAAAAAAAATTTAAAAAATCCCTATATCAAGATATTGATCAAACATCAGGATGAAAATTGTTCAGTTTTAAAGGACTGGTCCTTGACCCACAGACGAGACTCCCACAAAATTTCAGAAAAAAAGAAGATATCCACAGTGTTTTGTGCCGTCCTGGTGACAGAGGAATAAAGCAAACAAGAGCAAAACCAAGCTTTGTCGGCGGAGGTGAAAACCGATACTTACTCTGAAGCTGCTCTATTCTGTCACTGCTCTCCTTCAGCTTTACGTCCGATTCCTCCAGCTTGGCTGCAGTCACAGATAGAAAGAAATCTGGATTATTTTTATTATTGTTACTGTTATTATCATTATGATTATTATCTATTATCATCATCATCATCTTTTCTTAATTTTTTTTTTTAAGTTGCTTATAGCCCAGCTGCCCACATAGAACCCAGAGAAAAAAGAAAGACTGGGAAAAAAAAAGGCACATGTATAGTCACATTCATATATAAACCATGGATATACCACTGATGTTGACCATTCTGTAAATGGTTTGCCAGATGATTAAAGAAAGCAACCTGGCCACAAAGATAATTTTTCAACAGCCCTACCGCTTAATTCATCATCCCCAATTTACATAAAAAGTGTATAATAGGATTAAAAAAAAATCTTCACCCCCCCCCCCCTCCACTCCCCTCAAACAAAAATAAGGCCATGTAAGCAGTTAACACTGTAGAACGGACAGCAAGTGCCCATCCCAGTGTTAACAATATCACAAGCTAATCGTAAGAGCAAAAACAGCACAGACAGTACATCATACACTGTGGAAGGAGTGAAAAAAGTGTAAAGGCTTCCTGGAAAAAAGAAAGGAAAATGGATTGGGAAGGCAGAAAAAAATGACAACTGACAACAGTGAAGGAAGGTAAAAGGGAAAAACAAAGAGAGTGACAGAAAACCGAATATTTGTAGCACAGTGTTTCCAGAAGGTTGGGTGCTGCTTATAGTGAAAGACCCTGGCATCCCCAAGGGATAAGTAAAACAAATCTAAATGAAATGACAAAAGAAACGTTGCTCACAAGCTTTTGTTTGTACGACCTTTTAGCCAGTCTTTCACACCCTCAGAAAAACATCTAAATATCTTCAAAGGCTACTCAGCTGAGGCAGATCATAAACATCACAATGAAAGAATGTAAAAAAACGACTGAAAAAACCCAAGCTCACCTTTGTAGACCTCTATCTGCGACTGTAGTTCTTTCAGTTTTTCTGCAATAAAACATATTGAGTTCCAAATTATTTCTTAATGATTGTAAACAAGATGAAACAAGAGATTAATAATGTCACACACTATTCTGACACAAGCAGTAGATTGTTACACTTCTCAATCTCATGTTCTGTTAAAAAAACAAACAAACAAACACACACACACAAGAAAGCACACACACACACACACAGACACACACACACAAGAAGTACACAATGAGAACAACCATAAGAACTACAGCCGCTACATCACACCACCCTCTTCACCTCTCCACTCCTGTTCTCCCCTTCTAATTCCACTGCTCGCAACCCCTTCCCCTTCACCATGCACACACTGTACATACCTTCCAGGTTTTCAGGTACGCTGTCCTTCTCCCCCAGAGGTATGATGTCCTCGGATGAGATACCTGTACAACATGCCAGCACATGTCATACTAACAATAACAATAACAACAACAACGATAGCAATGATAACAATCTTCATTTACACAGCGTTTACCCAGCGGCTTTAAGCACATTTTTCAAAACATGTGGTTTGAACAAGATACAGGAACATAATAAAAAAAATATTAAGATACAAACTCGTTCAAAATGCTTTTTAAAAAACAGTGCAGCATCACTCACGATGCACACACCTCACTCCAATCCCCCTCAACCCCACACCCCCTACACCTGCCACACACACATATAATTAGTTGTTTCCATTAGTTGTTTCCATCACTAGGCAAAACTAGCCTTACCAATGAAATCAATTAACACAATATAATACTGTCACCTCAGCATCTTTTAACAGGCATCACCAACCAACACTGAGTGATCATATAACTGGATGAGGTAAAATTTGTTTTCTCCTTATCTTTTTCTCAAATTTCTCTGTATTGCCTATTAGTAAAATCAACTTATTCATACACAAACTGGGGCAATACAAAAGGTGAAAGATAAAACAAAACATAAAACTGAAAAAAAAAACCCCAAAAAACTGAAAACTTAAAAACTCTTTAGTAAAACACCTTGTCAGCAAAAACACACACAAAAAAAACACCCAAACCCAACTCCTGCACACAGGAAATTGCTGAAAATAAAGAAACGAGGAAGCGGCATAAGCACCTTTAAAAACATAATGGTAAAAAATAAAAAATAAAAATCACTGCAAAATTTCATTTTGCTTATTACCAGAATTCAGACATGAAGTTTGCGCAGTATCACTAAAGGTATTTCAGCAGGCTCACACACACCCATAACAAAAAAAAAAAAAAAAAAAAAAAAAAAAAAAAAAGAAAAGGAAAAAAAGAAAACACCAGTACACTCATGTCATAACCATTTGCCAGACACACAAAAAACATGTCCATAGCAGCACAAGTCTCAAAGCAAAGAAGCAAACAACTGATCACCTTCCAAGCCTAGGTCCAAAGCCTTGTCCTCCTCTTGGTTTGTCTCCTTCTTTAACTCTAGTTTCGCTGTCGAGGAAGAGTATGTACAAAAAAAAAATTAGTAAAAACTTGATTACTGTACCCAGTCCCCAACATTAAACAAAGAAGAGAACTTGGGGGAGTGGGGGGGAGGGGGGAGCGAAGGGGGGACTGGGAGGTGGGGGAAGAAGACAAAGAAAAACAAGACGTCAAAGAAAACAGAACATGAGGTAATAATACATCTTGGTTATGTTTGCATATATATATATATAAAGCCATGTCCACACAAACTTACAGATTCAAACTGCATGACACAAAGCGAATGTGCAACTGTGTACATGCATACTTATGTCACGTGCATTTGTAAATAAATTCAGAGTAAATCTGCATTTCAACAGCAAACTCAGAATTGAGAAATCTTAAAAAAGTTTAATTCTGCCATGCATTGTAAAGATCTGGGTTGCATTAACTTTCATTTATAGAATGCTGCTAATGCAAAATGTTAATGATACCAACTGATCACCATATGATATGTCAATCACAACTGCACAAAACCTATTTGAAGTGCACCTTTTCCCACAAGATAACAAAATGTGTGATAAACATTTCAGAGAAACTTTGTAATAAAACCTTTGATCATGATTCACTGTTTGCTAACAGCCAGCATCTTCAGCAAGATATCCAAGTTGCAAATAATTTATATGCCATTTCACAAAGAAGTCACTCAGAATCACAGATCTGATTATGGTTTCTGTAATAGTGACAGACACACAGATCAGTATTTTCTACTGGATTGGAATTTTTTTTATTCCATTGGAAAGTATGTGCATCCACAGTGAGAGACTATTGTTTGATGTCTAATCTTGCACTGATAAAAATATCTACAAAGATTACTTTAGACTATTGGGCAGTTATATTGTCATAGATTTCAAATAAACTAAGTCAGTAAAAACCTTACAAGTACCTTTTGTTGTGTTCAATTAAATATGAGTTACTGTTGAGTTCCTATTCAGATTTTTTTCTATGTTTTCCACTGTCCAAACAACTGTAACAAAAGATTTCTTCATTTGTTTAAAACATTATGTATTTTTCTCTTCCCTTGGTCTTAACAAATTTTGAATCACACATCAAAACATTGGAAGTAAATAAACATTTAGAAAACCATTTTCAAATAACAAAATAAAACAGCAGAGCACCCAGCAAGACTTGCAGCAATATGAAGATGAAAGAGAAGGGGGAAAAAAAGGATAATATTTACAACAACAACAACAACAACAAAAAAAAGAAAAAAAAGAAAAGAAAAAAAGAAAGAAAAAAAAAGAAAAGGACTTCAGAGCATAAATCAAAACAATGTACCTTTCATAGCTGCCAACTGCTCTCTTGCGAAATCATTGTCAGCTTGAAGAGACTCGATCTGTTAGAAAAAAAGGGTGTTTAATAAAAGGGTGTTTAATATATGTATTATACACAATAGCAGAGTGTGATTACTGTCAAAATAAGGGGTCAAAAAGTCTAACTTTTTATCAGAAAAGAAAACACACAGACACAGACACACACAGAGAAAAGAACACACATGCACGCACACACACCCAGACACACACCCAGACACAAACCCAAACAAACAAAAACTGATATACTGCAGATTCTGTAGCAGATATAATGTGAGAAGATGTTAAATCAAGCTCTTGGGAACTGACCAAGCTATGCCCCAATCACTTAGCTGTTCGGAGTTTGGCTGCCACTTTTGAAGGATCTCTTGGAATAAAGAATGTCAGTTTTCATCTTTATTCACACACAGTGATTTTTGACTCACTTGTGTAAACAAAGTGAGTCTATGTTTTAACCAGGTGTTCGGTTGTGTGTGTGTGTGTGTGTGTGTGTGTGTGTGTGTGGTAAACTTTAACATTGACATTTTCTCTGCAAATACTTTGTCAGTTGACACCAAATTAGGCATAAAAATAGGAAAAATTCAGTTCTTTCCAGTCATCTTGTTTAAAACAATATTGCACCTCTGGGATGGGCACAAAAACAAAACAAAAAAAAAAAAAAAAAAAAAATGAAGCCTAATTATATGCAAACTGCATTTACTGTCATATTTATATTTTTTGTATTCTCTAACTTGGCACTTTGATATGATATTCTTACCCAACAACAAGAGCAGTCATTATTATCATTTTTTGTTCAAACAGGAACTTCTTTTGCTAAGCATGGAAGTTTTATTTATTTTGCAAACGTTTTGGTGCAGATAGTAAAAAAGGGAAATTACTCTGTAATTAATGCTAGGGGACTTAATTTGCTTTAAACTGATCTTTCTCATCTTGAACATTACATTTTGAAATTATACTCAATACATAAAAAGCTTGGATTTTTTTTTTTTTTTTTTAAGTGTATCACAAGTGAGCCTTGAAGGCCTTGCCTCTCTTGTTTATTTTGTATCACTTTCTGCTTTGAAATCTCCTCTTATATTTTCCTGATAATGCAAGAGGTAACTAATCATTCTTTCTTTAAAAAAAAGAGAGGTAGCTCATTCATTTTTTTCTTAAATAAAGCATCCTGTGATCAAGAAAGCAACCCACCCAACTCATATAAAGAAAGGAAAAAGGCCATTGCTCTGTCAGAGCCCCAAATATCGTTATTCTCAAGAAAAGGACATGATCCAATTAAAAAAAAAATCATCTAATCAGACCTGCCCAGTCAAACTCAAAAGATACACAGCTCTCAAGCTTCAATAGCAGCTGGAAAAAAAAGAATGATTAAGAGCTCAACATTGCTGTCAGAAGTGAAAAAAGTTACAGTGATTCAGTTCTGAGCTTGTTATAGCTAAAGATGACACTCACGCTGATTTTGCTTAAAGTGCAGTTTTCACATGCTTTCCTCTTTATCACACTGTTGGTTTGCCACACCATTTTGTGATCTTTCTAAATTTCTGGTTTGGACAGAATGCTGGCACATCTAAACTGCCATAAGAATCATCTAAAGGAATCAAATGCTTGCAATAGGAGGAGTTTGTATTATACTCCATGTTTGGTGTTACATATACTTACCAGGTCAAACTGATGCAAACTAGGCCTATCGGTTTGCTCTGCTTGGCCAAATTTTGCGTGGCTAACAGTGAAAAGACGAGCAGTCTTGCCCCGGTCCGCTCTCAGCCAATCAAACGCCTCTAAAAGCTATAAGCGCTGAATCATTCCTTTGGCCAAGGCTCTCCACGCCATCTTGTCAGGCTTACGCTGTCTACACCACAATTTTGTGTGTGTGTGTATTTTCGTAACACAGTGACATTTTTGTTGATTTTCATGAATAAATACAGACAGGGACAACAGGCTACCCCAACCCATGTTCAGTCTATTATCTGCATCGCAATAAAACAAAGCAGCTCACAACAAGAAAGCTGATGGGGTGGCTCTAGATAGCCGAAAATGAATTGATTGTCGTAACTATCTTGACATCAGCATTAACATCAGAACCAATTACAACCTTTTGAAACAAAACCCAATAGAATCGGGACGGCTGGCACCGCAGGACAAAGGAGACGAGAAGACAAAAGTATGCTCACCTTAGCGGACAGGGTGCTTTCCTGCTGTATCATGTCTTCCAGTTTCTCCATCAGCTCTTGCTTCTCCTTCTCTGCCCGCTCCGTTTCTTCCTGGTAGCTCTTCTCTGCCTCCTGATCACAGTCAGCAAAAACAAACTTACTGCAGGACACTAACACACCTGTCTCTGATCACAGTCAGCAAGAACAAACTTACTGCAGGACACTAACACCTGTCTCTGATCACAGTCAGCAAGAACAAACTTACTGCAGGACACGAACACACCTGTCTCTGATCACAGTCACAAAGAACAAACTTACTGCAAGACACTAACACACCTGTCTCTGATCACAGTCAGCAAGAACAAACTTGCTGCAGGACACTAACACACCTGTCTCTGATCACAGTCAGCAAGAACAAACTTACTGCAGGACACGAACACGCCTGTCTCGATCACAGTCACGAAGAACAAACTTACTGCAGGACACTAACACACCTGTCTCTGATCACAGTCAGCAAGACAAACTTGCTGCAGGACACTAACACACCTGTCTCTGATCACAGTCAGCAAGAACAAACTTACTGCAGGACACTAACACACCTGTCTCTGATCACAGTCAGCAAGAACAAACTTACTGCAGGAAACTAACACACCTGTCTCTGATCACAGTCACAAAGAACAAACTTACTGCAGGACACTAACACACCTGTCTCTGATCACATTCAGCAAGAACAAACTTACTGCAGGACACTAACACACCTGTCTCTGATCACAGTCAGCAAGAACAAACTTACTGCAGGACACTAACACACCTGTCTCTGATCACAGTCAGCAAGACAAACTTACTGCAGGACACTAACTAACCTGTCTCTGATCACAGTCAGCAAGACAAACTTACTGCAGGACACTAACACACCTGTCTCTGATCAGTCAGCAAGAACAAGCTTACTGCAGGACACTACCACACCTGTCTCTGATCACAGTCAGCAAGACAAACTTACTGCAGGACACTAACTAACCTGTCTCTGATCACAGTCAGCAAGACAAACTTACTGCAGGACACTAACACACCTGTCTCTAATCGCAGTCACAAAGAACAAACTTACTGCAGGACACTAACACACCTGTCTCTGATCAGTCAGCAAGAACAAGCTTACTGCAGGACACTACCACACCTGTCTCTAATCACAGTCACAAAGAACAAGCTTACTGCAGGACACTAACACACCTGTCTTGAAATACATAATGGAAGCCTACCAGACACAGTCAACAAACTAACTTACTGCATGACACTGACATACCAGTCTTGAACATCTAACTGGAATCCTCCCAATCAGTCAGCAAGATAAACTTAATGCATGAAACTAACATACTGGTCTTCAATATCTATTTGAGAGAGAAAAAAACTCCAAAAATCTGTGCTACATTCTGCCTTATTGATTTTTGTTGTTGCTGTTGTTGAAAACAAACACACACACACATATACACCGATACATACACTATATCTCTCTCACACACATACATACCCCACACTCATACACACACAGGGACACAAAAGCACAGTCTTGAAGTTTTTTTTAGGAGTGTGTAAGTGTTTTTTTTTTGTTTTGTTTTTAGGGGGAGAGGGGTTTACATTCTTTATTGATCTTTTATTGTGTTTTCTTTTATGGCAAACCCAACACCCACAAACAGAGCACACACAGTACATGATTACATGCACACATGGAGACACCTAACGCAGACACCCACAGACTCATCCACAAAGACACCCACACACAGACACCAATACACAAACACAGACTCCCACACACAGAGACACACACATACACACACCCATATGAACACACACCCCGACACCCACATAAATGGACACTTACACAAACTAACACCAACCCCCACACAGACGGACATGGGGTGGAAGGAAGGAACAGAAAGACACAGACCTGAAGTTTGTCCTGCAGTTCCTGCACCTCCTTCAGCTGGTCCTGGTAGCGAGTGGCCAGCTGCTTCAGCTCCTCCTGACTCGACTCACACATCTCCTTCAGGTGGTTACACTCCCCTTCCGCAGACGTCAACGACCGCTGCACCAAGCAACAAAAATCAAATCAAATCAAATCACGGTGCTTAAGAGCCTCGCCGACCACTACGGCCATCTCAAGGCGATCGCCATGTTAGCACCTACTTAAAGACAAGGGTAAAAAAAAAAACAAAAAAAACCAATAAAACCTAGTCACAACTTCAAGCTATCCACTCAAAGTTTAAAACTTTCAAATCTGATCAAAAATGTTCACTTCTTTCAAGAAGTCTATCAGCGTCCACAGAGGGACATCCTGATACAAAACCTTCAGAGAAACCGCCGCGTAATGTCTGTGTCTAACATCATGCAGATCCCAGCAGTCAAGGAGCATGTGTGTCACAGTGAGAGGCTCATCACATGGACTACACCACCAAACAACAGTCTCACACTTAAGCAAATGTGAATGGTTTGTCCATCAGGGCCATGGACCCTCATGAAGGGGTAAGTGAATGTATGCCATTACAAAACATTTGAGAACAAAATCAAATTTGAACAAAACAATACTAGAAAAAACAACAACAATAGTTGTAAGTGAACATATACCATTACAAAAATATTCCAGAACAAAATCAAATTTCAACAAAACTAGAAAAACAACAACCAATAGTTGTACTTGTAAGTGATCTTATACCATTACAAAATATTTGAGAACAAAATCAAATTTCAACAAACTAATACAAGAAATTAAAAAACCTGATAGTTTATGACATACTACGAGACAGTCACACTTATCTATCTGGAGAAGTTTTGTTTACTTAGTCATTAACACTGACAGAATCCAAAAACAACATATGTAAATACTTTTGAGACAGGTACTCAAACACACTGAGAAATATGTAACAATCTGTGATTTACTTTTGCTTCTGCACACTATGAAAGATTATGACAACAAAGTAAAAGGTTAACAAATCCTATTACATATTTTTTTTTAAAAAGGTATATCAGTTTGAGAATGTACCTGACCTTCTTCATCAATCTTCAAATTTATGGATAATCAAACAAAAAAAAAGGTGAAAATGAAATCCAATATCTGACAATGTGAAACAGATATAAAGTGACAGAAAAGATAAGGAAAGAAGAAGGCATTTAGATGAACAGACAAATAAATGTAACACACTGATGGAAAAAAAAGAAAAAAAGAAACAGTGGAAGGGGTAAAAAACAACAACAACCACACTACTAGAACATGTGAATTCCATTACCAAGATACACAGGCAAGAGGAAAAATAAAATAAAAGCAACAGGAATGAGAGGAAGTCAGAGTAACATTGGACAAAATGTCAAAACATAAAATCCTTGGAAGTCAGACACAAAAACAGATAGCCTGCATATACTGTGAGACAGAAATCTTGAAAATACCAGTACACAGCACCGACACAAACATGTAACTAATCACACCAACAATCGTACCTCAAGATCAGATAACTTTGTGACAGCATCTAACTTTTCCTGAAGTACCCGTCGTAAAGATTCCTGCAAAGACAGCAAGATAACTTACTGCCAAATAAATGATGAATGATAAATAAATCAGCATAGCATGTGTGCCTATACTTTACTCCGCATTCAAAGCCGCAGTTTCAGCATAGAGTCATGCTCTTGTTTCACTTTCAAGAAACCATTTAATGTAATCTCCAATTAATTTTTTCAACCAATCTTTAACACTTCAGCTGTAATTGAACAAAGTAAAATTCAGCTTCACTTTAAAATCGATTTGAAACAATCTTCAAATTTCAATCAATCCTTTAATCATTCTTGATACACAGGTCATTAATCAAAAAAATGTTCAACATGTTTTGGTCAATAACTGAAAAACATTCAACATCACTTTCTTTTCATTTTCTTTCGTAAGTCAATATAAGATTCATCAATTATGTATAACACATTCTGCTGCATGTACTTTACTGCCTATGAAATGTGAACCCAGAAAATTACCTTTGCTGTTGTTTCGTAGTTAATCTTGTCTTCTTGTAAGGCTACCAACTCTTGTCTTAATGTGTCTTCACTGTGGTTCTGTTCAAATGACAGAGGAAACATACATATGTATATATGAATACATACATGAAAGAACACACACACACACACACACACACACACACACACACACACACACACAGAAAGGAAAAGAAATTATCATGAATTATGAATCTGACTTAAGATTTCTGCAAAACTACAAAACTGTGCCTGCAAGGTAACTGAAACCAACCAGCCAACCAACTGGCCTGCAATAATTTTTTCAAACTCTTTTGCTCACTATTCATCGCAGGAAGATGAAATCTGTCATTAAAGTACTCAGATACGAAATCATATTAAAAATACCCGACTATAAGCACCATAATTTTCAACACCTCAGAAAGACGGGTTACATATCAGCTGTTTAAAGGACCATATTAATTTATCAACAATGATCACAATATAGGAAAGCAGTGATAACTCACCTTTGAATAAATATGAAGCTGATTTTCTAACATCTCTAAGCGAGACAGTAATTTATCTTCATCGATCAGTGCCTGCACACACACACACACACACAATAAAATCAACAATATGTAATATGTATACAAACAAAGTGAATGCAAAATGCACATATATACACGATAAATGAATATGTATGCCTGTCAACCATGAAGCTTATCTCGTGATACCAACTTCTGAATTTCAAACATACTCTGTTGAATACACATTTCAAATACTTAGGAAATTTTCTATCTAAAATTACATTTAAATAACATACTTACCATGACCCAACTAGTGCAGACTCCGGCAGGGGTCTGACATTCCTGCCTGTGCAAACTACTATCTGCCTATGCGGAGAAAACGAAACTACGGCCGATAACCTTTCCGGCAGCCATTATGACTCCTGTCCTGTGCTCTCCATACGGCTAAGTTTTTTCGTATTTTCTGTCTGTCTGTCGATTCTCTGGCGTTCTTGTTTTTTGTCAAATTTTGTCTCGAACCAGGTCACATAATTATATGGTTCGCTTGAGATATCGGGCTAAAATTAAGGTGCAATCGAAATCGATTTGCTGACACTCTGGGCCCTCTATTTCTGGCCCTCTCAGCAACGCTAACCCGACGCCTCCCCCACTTCCTTCGCTTCCTCCGGTCGACTCCAGACCTCCACCACCTCCTGCACCCTCTCCGGCGACTTCTAGGGGTACGTTACCCCATACTCAGGTCAGTGGTGCCATTGATGCTTTCCTTTTCAATTCGCGAACGAAGTCGACGCGATCCGCGTTTCTCAGCCCTGCCAGTCGGTAGGACACCCGAGTCGATCTCCTCTATCACTTTTCTCATGTCAACAATAGAATGTGCCATAACCCCTTTAATTACACATACTGGGAATGTGCCATAACCCCTTTGGAAAACAACACCATACACTGGCTTTGGATCCGCACGCTATACTGGGCCCTATGTGCGCTTCTCACCTTTCAAATACTAAAAGAAAAAAAAAGTTTACTTGACACAGTGTCTGCTAAAGTAACATAGTCTCTTAAACAACTGACATCACCAATTTTCTGCGTGCCCCTTTAGCAGCATACAGAAGTTGCCAGTCTGCTGTTTTAGGAAAAGAAGACAGAGAGAAAAACTATCACTGTGCCACCTCCCCAATTAGTCTGCCCAGATCACTTTTCCTTATCTTGCCACTGCTGTAAAGTGCCTCTTTAGAAGTACTACACAATTCTACTATCATCCTCTTATTTTTAGTGTTGAAGCAATGACTCCAGACATTCTGAACACGACACCACAGGTGTCCCTGAGATGTTCACCACCTGGAGTGGGTGGTGGTCTAGTGGTAACACATCCACCTAGGAAGCGAGAGAACGTGAGGGTGCTGGATTGAATCCCACAAACCCAAGAATTTTCTTCTCTCCACTACAATGGTGGTCTGGATGCTAGTCATTCAGGTAAAATGATAAACTGATGTCCCATATGAAGCATGCACTTCAAACACGTTAAAGAACCCATGGGAACAAAAGGGTTGTGCGTGGCAAAATTCTGTAGAAAAATCCACTCTGATAGAAAAACAAATACACTTGCAGACAAAAATCTTTCTAAGAATTTAAGATTTTGTTTAATGATGGCACTGCACTGTAGCGACACTCTCCCTGGGGAGATCAGCCTCAATCTTATGTGGAGAAATCTGTTTTGACAAAAAAACAGTAACAAAAAACCCCACTAAAAACATTATACAATACAATAATACAATATAAAACTGACTGACTGACCTGCCACCCCCCTTCAGCTGCCTCCTGTGTGTTGTGAACCAACTGCTGAAGACTGCCCAGCTTCTGTTCCAGCATCTTCTCCCTGTGCAGAGCTTCCTGCAAACACACACACAGTGCACAGACAAAACAACAACAGATAGTTAAGGAAAAACCTGATAATAACAACAATAATGACAGCATCCATTTTAGTGATGAATCTTGTGCACAGACAAATCAAAGCACTTTCACAAGAGTCAAAATTAAATGAGAATATGAAATCAATTTAAACTGAAATGAGAGAGCCCCCTAAAGTCAAAACTGTGGTGATCACTGTCTACTTTGGGAACAGTATCAACAAATTATAAATAATTTATAATTCTCAAAGATGGCAGTGATCACTGAAAATCCCAACATCAGCTGTAGCCAGTTTTTAACAAAACGAGAGAGAATGGGGTTAAAGAAGAAAAAAAAAGAAAAGACGTAAACATACGTATGCCAAAATACAAGTGGTATTCACATAAACAACATGAGTGTGGGATGTGTAGGAGAGTTCTAGGCAAAATAAACCTTGCTATCAAACAGATCCTTTCTGAAAGTAACTTTATGTATTCCTTTTCTCTCTGTAATTAACTATGGGGGTATGTCATTGTTTACAGTGAACTATTAATGCCCACACATCACAGCTTCTCTTATAATTTTGGTATCATATCTCCCATTTTGAGGAAATGTATGTATGCTACAGTTCTGAGCAAATACAAATGTGTGCACGGCACAAACTCATGTGCCTCTGTGTTCATAACTAAAACACAAAAAATACAAAAGCATCAATAAAAAAAAACCCACAAAATAGAAAGTGAGACAAGAATTTAGCATGCAGCACAGACTCACTTGTAAATAATGAGCAAGCTGATAGAGATCCTGTGACTGGATTGTGGTGCCAGGCTGGTTGGGGTCATTCAGGAAAGGTCTGAAAGGAACAAAACATCTTGTACATAAATGTCAAAAAACATCAGTCTCTACATTTTTTACACAAATTTTCAAGACACAGCAGGATCTTGTTTTTACATTGTGTCAAGTGAGCTACTGCTCTGCTCTGCCATGTGTACTGTGGACAAGAGGAAGCCCGGATCAAGAGACAGGAGAGATGGGAAGAGACAAACAGGTAGACAGAAAGAACTTATGCAAGAACCGACCAAAATGGGGAAATGGCATTTGACTGGCTAGCAGACAACAGACCAATAGCTAGATGTCTTATAACCGAGCTTCCACAAAATTTTGGTCAAAAACCGATAGGCCTGGTTTGCATCAGTTTGACATGGTACAGTATATGACATCAAATTCAAGTTCTATGTCCTTCTATATATTGTTCTATATATTTGGTAATCATTTCTTCACCAAATTCATTTTTTAAAGACTATTGTTTAAATTTCTTTTTCCAACTCACCTGGGTTCTAGTGTTTGACCAGATGATTTCTTGGCCAACAAGGTGAGCAAGCAGCCCATGGTTCTACTGACCTATAAACTGGCCTCTACCATACTGATTCAACACAGTGATTCCTCACACTCTAGACACACTGTTGCTCGAAACACTTTTCCTTCTAAATTCATTATTTATTGTCTGATCCCATTTTACTTTCTCACAATGATTTTCATCAACCTGGAATTCATCATTCCCTGTAAAATCTGACTTGAACATGATGACTGTCTCTGGCTTCACTTTTATAGTTCTATGGCATTCTTATGACATTTATATCCAACAAAATCATGGAGGCAGCAGATTCTTCAGTCTTTTTATATTCTATTTCATCATTTAACATACATACAACTGCTTATTTAAAATGAATGGAGACATTATTTTTACTGTTATTCAGTCACAGACAACTGTTACCAGAGTTGGATAGCCTCAAACACTGTTCTGTAAGTTTTAAGTGAACAATGCACAAGTTCAAAGTAAACACTGCACAGTCCTCGGCATCTAATTATGCTCTAATTATACTTTCTGTACTCCAGTCAATGTAACACATAGTTACAGTCCAGGAAATCCTGCAGGACAACTCCACTCTCCAGCCTACAACTGAGTGAATCAACACTAGAAAAACTAAACATATGGATATGTCACAGGACTTCCCGTCCCTCCCTCTTCTCTCCCACCCCATTGACTTGATTACAAAATGTGAGGAGGCATTTCACCCTAACTCAGTCCACAGGCGTGTAAGTGCCCTTAATTAGACACAATAATGGATGCATCAGAAATGTCACCAACCAATACACTGTTAGTGTTTTGATCATTTGCATTGTGCAAACAACTCTACCAGAACTGAGAAAGCTTGTGGCAGTGCTCACAGTGACTGCAGACAGGCATATAAACTGCTGCTGCTATACAACTGTGATAATACACAGCTTTCCACATCCATGCAAGCTGACAGAAGTAAACTACACAGTCTTACTGCCCTTCTCTTAAAGCAATCAACAAAATCGGTTAATAAGGAAGTGGTTGAAGGTTACACTTTTACTTTGAAAACCATGCTATGTGATGGGAATGGACTCACTGGGGGCATGGCTATGCTTTGAAGCAACATACTGGGTTTGCCTCACTGACTTACTTCAAGAGCAGTTAACTGTAATAGACAGCGATGAATGAAAAAGATCTTTAAAGTTTCACTGAGAAATCAAGTTAGATGGCAGGAATGGATACACTGTCACTGTTTTGACTTACGCTGGTTTGGCTTCTCTGCCGTCCGGATGGTACAGAGTGATGGTGGCAATGATGCAACCGTGTGTGACTGAAACACGCAAAGTGGAATAATCAACACTTAGCAAGATAAATTTACGCTGTTAGCTTGTTAGCAAGGAAAACTGCTTATGAAAAACATGACATTCTTTTTAAAATACTTAACACAAGCAAAATGGTATTGTTACTTTAAACATTTCATAGTTAAGTTGGCAAATCTACATTAGCCCATACACAATGAAAGCCATCTGTTTTACAAACGCAGCCGCTGTGACTGAATGCACAAAATTACATGGTTGGCTGGTAGCATCTGGCTGTTTGTTATACTTGGTTTGATGCTGTTGTTTTGGCTGTGCTGTTGTTGTTGTGCTGTTGTTGTTGAGCTGTTGTTCCATCTGTGTTGTTGAGCTGTCATTCTTGCTGCATTATTGTTGTTGTTGAGCTGTTGTTCTAGCTGTGTTATTGTTTTGAGCTGTTGTTCTCGCTATGTCATTGTTATTTTATTACTGAAAAGTGACAGCTCACTTTTTTCTCCCCGACGGTTGTTCTCCATGACCTCCACACCAAACTGGATGAGGTCACCAGAGAAGACCTCTCGCATTGGGCTTTCCTCGCCACTTTTGCACAGCCTCTGATTGTTGATGAATGTTCCATTGCTGCTCTTTGTGTCCTGTATATAAAACTGGAAGCACAAATATGGAACACTGGGTTAAAAACTGGTTGTAAACCAATCAGGTCAATAATTAGTGGGTAATCTTTTCTATCATCAAACCAAAAACCAGTTCTCTTTGTCTGGTTGTTTTTAACTGAAACAGACAGACACAGACACACAAACACAGGCACACACACAGAGACACAAGCACAGGATGAATCTGAGTTTAATTCACAGAAACCGCTTCAACAACTCCAGATTCTTATAAAACAAACATACATAAAGTTTAACACTAAGCTCTGCAGTGAAATAAATAACATGTTTCCAGAAGATATTCCTCGTTAAACACAGAATACAAACCTACACCACATGATTCAGGACATCTTGACCCTTTTCTCCATTTTCATAAAAAGTACTAACACCAGAAAAACAAACCAAACTCTGGGAGCCCTAAGAGAGGTTTTAAATGTCCACACAAGTGTATTAAGTACAGAGAATTGCATAACATAACATTTCAAACCTCAACATGTGCACAGCAACTTACAAGCTTCAGCAGCTTAGACAGGGCTTTCCAATACTGCATCGCAACTCACTGGTGTATCAGGGTGGGAAGTACAATGATTAGCAATGTGACCTTTAGGATCAGTCATCAGAAGTGAAGCTTGACCACAATTTGGTCATTTGTTAGTCACCAACATGGGCTTGTGAAATATATGTACACAACTATACAAGGGGATATAAAGTAAATGTCTGATCATTTTTTTCACCCACGCAACCATTATATGCAATCATCATTAGAAAACAAAAACCAAAAAAACATATAAACTTTGTTTTCCAAAACTTCCTTTACCCCCACCCCCCCACCCCCACTCTACCAAACAGATTTTAACACAAGCCCCTACACCCACACACTTTTATACAAGAAATTTGTGTTTCATCATATCTGACTTGGTGAAGTATGATTTAATCAACAATGCTGTTTGCGGCTTTGACAGATTTTGTCACAAGCATTTAGAGTAAGAATACTAATCATTGTGGCCACACAGAATGTGAAGTCTGTTCAGTTCTGGATCTTTTTTCTTTTTAAATAAATTATAATTATTATTATTATCATCATTATCTTATTATTATTATCATCATCATCTTATCTTTTATATATATATATATATATGTGTGTGTGTGTGTGTGTGTGTGTGTATTAAAAAAAAAAAAATGTTCTTAATATTCATTTACCTCTTCTTTTATTTCTTTTTTTTTTTTTTTTTTTTTTAAAGGCCTAAGTGCGTTGGGTTACACTGCTGGTTGGGCATCTGCTTGGCAGATGTGGTGTAGCGTATAAGATTTGTCCGAACACAGTGACGATTCCTTGAGCTACCAATACTGATACTCAAAACTGCATGGATATTAAACACATGGATATTAAAACACTATCACTAATGTTTGTGCTTTACCTTCAGTCAGTCAATGGAATGGTACTGCCAAGAAACACATTTCAATGAGCTGATGACAACTTTCACAATGTACCTTCACTTGAATTAACCCAATGTCTCTAACGTTTATGCAGTTCAACAAGAGAGGAGAGGGATTACACACATACTTCCACTCACAAGACACTATTCATTTCATATTTAATTCTTCCTCTGTATAATCACTGGTCATTTTTTTTAATGTTATTGTTGCTTTTGTGTGTGTTTCTTTGCAGTATAATTTCGCACAAAGGATTATGTACACATCCACACAAACGCACACATATATTTCCTAACTACTGTCAAAATCCCAACTTAGAAAAAACATCAAACTATTTCAATATTTGTGAATAAAAATAGCACAAATTTAGAACAAAAAAAACATCTAAGTATTTGAGAAGAAAAACAGCACAAATTCAGAAGAAAAAAAAGGACGTCAAACTATTTGTGAAGAAGAACAGCACAAACCTTCTCTGCCTCATACCACAGCATGGCGTGGTGTCGAGACAACACTTTGCAGTCAAATATCCCATTGCTTGCTGTAGGGCGAGCCCGGGCCACGGAGCGGCCAATCTTGATAGGCTCATGCAGGGAGATGTGTCGTTCTTGGAAAGGGTGCGAGTTGGGTCGGCATGACAAGATTGCCAACGCACACATATTAGGACGCAGACTTTCCTCCTCTTCCACCTGAACATGATTTCATGCATCTTAGCAAAGAGCAAACATGCAGAATACATCCAGTTCAAATCATTCAAATGATAACATGAACACATTGCACTGGGGCTGCAGCAAATGTACCTGGGTATGTCTGTATATGGGGACTTGGGATGACAGACTCTGGGTTATACTACTGAAATGGCAGGGATGATGAGGCAGCAAAAAAAATAAATATATAAATAAATTAAAAATTTAAAAAAACAAAAACAAACCATGATCTAAATACAAACACTTTTCATACACTCCCAGTTTGGCTGGTGTACTTAAGTAATGATCCAAACCGGTGTAAACTACAGCCAACTGGTATGCACTGTTTGGCCGATTTGTATGGCTAATGCAATAAGACAGTTCCACTTATGCAGTAAAAGGCCTCACATGGATTAAAATACAAGAACATAAAAACGAATCTCTAGATCAGTGGACTTGCTTTTGATGCAATGACTAAGGCGGAAAACAAAATAGATATAAGATAATATTAATACTCTTCCTCCCCCCTCACCCCCAAAAGAAAAACAAACAAAAACACCTATGCACCAGAGTCTACAGTTTCCAGCAGCTTCACATATAATTATGGTTGTATGAAAACAAAAACCAGAAAACCAATGTTTTCCATGACTCAAATGTGATTATTACTTATAATGAATTATCACTGGGCAGGAAAAGGTGGGTGTGGGGGAGGTCTACCATCTCCATCACAATCTCTGAATCTGGTCACAGATAAAGGGTTAATTGCTAAAGTGGCAAACTGTTAATTGCCAAAGTATCAAAGTGTTACTTGAGAATTTTTTTGTGTTTATATAATGATGATATAAAAAAAATTCCTAAAAATAGTAGATCAGATAACAACATAACTTTCATTAATTTTGCGCTAGTTAAAACAACCGTGGGAATAGAAGAATAAATGTCCTGAATTTCTATGTAACAGTACTAACAGTGTGCTATATGTCAATAGATGTGTACTCATTAAATAAAATACTGATACATTTAAAATTAAATCAAAAGAAATCACTGAGTTTGGAATAAGTCAAATATCATGAAACTTTACTTACTTACAGGTACAGAATCTGTAGTTATACTGTCAGCTGTGGCATACACTCTGTCTCACCTTTAGACTTCTGTCAAGACTGTTTTGAGCTTGGTTGTGGTAACAGCTGGAAGGACTGTGTCTAAGACTCTTTCAACATGGACAGGACACAACCCTCCTAACAAACAGTGAGTGACACAAGACAAAACTACCTCTTTGGGGCATTGTATAAGAACCAATTCAAACTGCCTGACAAAAAAGTTCAACAGGAGACTGAATGCTTTCCACAGGTTCCTCGGCAGTACAGGTGGAAGGAGATTTCTTATCTGCTGGAAGGCAGAATCAGAAAACAATTTCCATACACTGGAGTTGGAATACTTTCCTTCCCGCCCCCCTTGTCTTTTTTTACCCCCCAACAATGCAAGACAGTTATAACAGCTAAACTGGCTAAACTTAAACAGTGGGAGTCATTAGTTTTACAAAGTGAAAAAGTGTCTTAGTTCATACTCTTGGTATTAGTATCATCATACACATTCAAAACATTTTCCTGCTTACTTGGTGTGACAGAAAAACTCTCAAGTGTAAGAGTTTTTTCTTTTGTTTATCATTTTGTTACAAAGTTATTAAACTAAGGTGTGATCATTTTTAACGTCAAAGATAACTATTTTTTCACTAAGTTATTAAACTATGGTGTGATCAGTTTAAAAGATGAATAATTTATTATTCTATTTGGCCGTATTTGAAATAATAACACAAGAAAAACCAACCCCGTCCCCCCCCCCCCCCCCCCCCCCCCCCCTAAAAAAGAGCTGCTTTTTTTTTTCAACCTGCTGATACATGTTGAAAATTCACTATTCACCACCACCACCACCTCACCCCCCATAAAGTAAAATAAAATAAAGTGTTAACGCTTTCACAATATCCAGTGCGATTCTGTTTCGGATTCCGCTGTCTATGACTTTGGTTTCATTAGTTTTCGCTTCTGCTGTGGATCCACGGAGATCTCGGGGTACACTTCATATCATAATGGAAAACTATTCACAAACGCAAGAAACAAGAAACCGTTTGGGTTTGGGAAAGGAAGTGGAGTAGAGCTTTTACAATCTAAGAAGACAACCGCCTTGATCTTTATTCATCTCTCAATGTCTGTAACAGTGAAGTTTAAGACTGAATTCTATATTGAATGAACGATTGTTTATAAATTACACCACCATACTTCTTTGCTGAAAAAGGACGTGTTGTTGCTTAATCTGAAAACCCACGACAAAGTTATTTCAATGGTATACACGGAGAAACTATGAATTGTTTAACACGCTCTTATCCGCTTATTAACAGTACAAACAAAGAAAAGTAGCACACTGACCATTTTGTCCAACCCCCTTCACTTCCTTCAGGAGACAGCCATCTTGAAATTTTTCCACAACATACTCTCCTGGATATAGCAAATATCCAAAATGTATACTTAGCGAAACGTGTTTTCATACTGAAACTACTAATAAGCAAAGACATGTACTTATTCGCATCTCGAAACTTTTGGTAATATGAATAGTTTTCTCCAATAGATGAAATCAGAAACAATTTTAGAGTTATCTTTGGAGAGTATTTTAAATAAAGCAAACAAAATGGAAGCAATGGACGAAACACAAGAAAGGAATTACGACGAAGAACTTCAGTCCCCGACAGTTTTGCCATGGGACCGATTTTCAAATTGGATCCATTGCTGTTGCGTTGTCACATTTGATCTTGAGCTTGGCCAGGCAATGGAGGTATATCATCAGATTAAGTGATATCTAGACAATGTGCAAATGGTACACTGGAAGTGTCCGAGTTGTCAAAATGTCGTCTGGTAGCATGGATATTCCCTCTTCTTTCTCCTGTTTTTCTCACTCTCACTCAGTATAGATTGATTAAAACTATTCTGCGTTCACACTTTCTAATTCTTTCTTTCTTTTTTTGGTTTAATGGAGTATGAGGTAAATAAATACAGTCAGAAACAGTATGTGTGCGTATTTCTGTTCTCTTAAGCAGACGTGAAAATGTTGGTTGGAACGGATATTCCCCATCTCTCTCTCTCTCACTCTCACGATCTCTCTTTGTGTGCGTGTGTGTGTGTGTGTGTGTGTGTCTCACACGCAATTGTCCAGCCACCTGAAAAAAACATTACCTTTTCCACCTTATGCCATAATGTGTTATGTAAATCGTTCATTTTAAGGATACTGTTTGTCAATGTGTATGGTTGACTGAGAACCTCCCTCACCCTCCATCCCCCATTCTGGTTTGTGCTTCGGTGTGCTTTCTGTGTTTTGTTTTTTTTTTCTTTCTTTCATTTTGTTCATTTTTTCCTATGCATTTTACTAACACTTTGCTGTGCCAATATGCCATGTGTGTTTGTGTGTGTGTGTGTGTGTGTGTGTGTGTGTGTGTGTCTCTCTCTCTCTCTCTCTCTCTCTCTCTCTGTGCATGTGTGTGTGTGTGTGTGTGCGTGTGTGTTCATTTTTTTTTCATTTTTAAAGATAATTTTTTGGATTTTTTTTCTCCTCTGTTATGTATTTCTGCAAACACCATGCTTTAATCTTATTTAGTGTTGTGCAGTGTAAACCTTACTCAGGGCGGGGACTGGATGTAAAAAAGCACACCTGTGCTTATATATTTATTATCCTCGAAATAAAGAATTTTGTCTTGCCTTGTGTTGTCCTCTTTCCCATTATCCGGTTACTGTTTATGTCTGTTTATCTGTCTGTCTGACTGTCTGTCTGTCTGTCTGTCTGTCTGTCTGTCTCTCTCTCTCTCTCTCTCTCTCTCTCTCTCTCTCTCTCTCTCTCTCACTTTCATGCATTATTATTTTGTATAGACCCTGTGTAGGGTGGGGACCTTATTATTCTCAGAAATCATAAGCAATATTGAGCTGTTGTGTCTCTCCCTCAGCATGAGTATACATGCATACATGTACAGATGCATAGTTTTCTTATCCATCCATTCCCATGTCCCAGTCATTTCTTGTTAGGAAAATAAATGGATCAAACAATGTTTTAACTGAATGGAGGAGGGAGATATACTGCATCCAAATGGTGTTGGGTTGGTGTTTGGGTGACCATTGATTATGATTGTTTTTCTATTAACCAGTAGAATGCCAGTAAGACATGAGCTGACGTCCTACAAAAAGTGTTGCCATAGTGCCTATAACTATAACTATAAGACGTCCAGTGACATCCTGCATATATTCCGATTTTTCGTTCATTGGAGTTTGGTTCAATTCACATAAACAGACTCTGAACTGTTAGTTTGATGTGTCTAGATTATAAAAATACTATTTGGTGTCGTATACTGCACCATGTCAAACTGATGCAAACTAGGCCTGTTGGTTTGCTCTGCTTGGCCAAATTTTGCATGGCTAACAGTGAAAAGATGACCTGTCTTGGATTATAAAAATACTATTTAAGTTAACATACATCAGGTAGAAGACCCCTTTCTACTCAATAATAATTTGCTAACTGACCATGTGATACGCGTGTGGAAAAGGGGGTTGTATCATGTGCAAGAAAAAAACATTGAAAACTGTCCAATAAAGCAAATAGTCACAGTCAGCAGATTTACACAATTCTGAAAGCTCTGCTTGTGATTATGGACATCTTTCGCAATGGAGAAGGATCTCTCTTGTCTGATGATTGGTTTGAAAACGAAGGTGATTGACAATGACAGTGATAAAACTGACAGCCCATTTGATGGTAATTCAGATCGTCCATCCAATCAGACAGCGTTTTTGAACAAGTGGCTGTGACTGACAGAACACGTGCAGCTAGTGTTGGAAAAAGAGGAGGAGAGGGAGAGGAGTGATTGATGATAATAGGTCGAATGCCAGACAGAGGTCATCAAGGGGGTGTGGCTTTTGGGAAGGGTGTACTCGCATTTCAATACAGACTGTAGGAAATCAAGAACCGCCAATGCCCCTCGATTTTCACGAAACGCAGGGTTGAACTTGCATTGGACGTGAAACACATGCTTTTTGTTTTTAATGGGGGTTTTTTCCGCTGAATCAGATGGCTGACTTGTTTGAAGAGGTGACAAGCCAGATGCACAGCAGACATTTTAATCGGCCCTGCGTGCAACTTCAAGAGAGTGAATGTCATCAAAGAACTTCTCCCTTTCACTTGAAAATGCTTTTTGCTGTCAAAAAGCTTGTGAGCTCAGTTTCTGAGAACGTGATTGAACTTTTACGTTGTCTTTACCCAGCTTTGTTAGGACAGTAATTTACTTACATGTCTGCACGAGCTGTGATTTGTTTAAAATTATAAACTTATAGCCTGTTTTAATTTCTTCTACAGGTATAATCTGACAGTAGGCATGCTATTTCTAGCAGTATTTTGTTTCTTTTCTTTACAGATGTCATTATGTAGAGGTGGAATTTGGAAATATACTTTTTTGTTGTACAAAAATTATTACCTTGACTTTACATGCCTGAACATTTATCTACAACCTAATTTGGTTATCAACCTAATTGGGGGAAAAAAGCCCAGAAGCATAATCTACACTCATTTTCCTTCACAAAAATGTTTACTTTCTTTTTGTATCGCCCATAGCTTTTATGCTAGATTTTTTTGTAATTTATTACCCCCAAATCCTCAAAATTCCCTGGCAAGGGGAGAGCACTTTTGTTTTAAAACAAAATTCTCTGGCACTAAACTGGTTAAAGGGGGAAAAAAAAGTAGTAGGAATGTTTGAACTTTTTCTTTTCCTGAATGGGATATGAGTGGGTATGGAACCTGTCAGTCTGCACTCTAAATTCTCCTTTTCCACACTCTTGTGCCTCAGTCCATCATCCATCTCAAAGTATGATTAAGTATTTGATGAGATTGTAGGACTTGAGTTGGATGGGGAAGTGGGGGGAGGGGCATGGTTCAGGGGAAGGCATATGTGATTGGCTGAAGTTGGAGATTTTTCAAGTTCTGGAGTCAAGAAATGTGCAGACCTGGTAGTGTCAGAACTCCCTTTTTGACCAAATGCATTTTACTCCTTCCTCAGTCAGTGTAAGTGTGTTTCTGTGTATAATGTGTGTGATGAAACATTATATACTTGTATACATGGTGACACAATCAGCTTCCACATGTTTCTTATGAATATATTTTCAACCTTTCTCATTCACTCTGTGAACATGATCAAATAAATACAAGCAAAGTATGCCCTAATTATATAGAAGATGTGTACATTAACCAGATAAGCATTAAACATAGGTCAAGTAATTGGTATATATATATGTCACATCACTCTGCATTTATAATTTTTGAAAATAATTATGCAAAATACTGCACAGGATCATCAGGGATGTAATTAACTACTGAAAAAGTGCTTGCATTTATACAGACTGAATTTATGAACATGCACAAAGGAACTGAGAAAATTGGAAGACTCAATGGTGTCTTTCTGTCTCCTTAACCTGGATCATGCCCAGTGTAACTGATTTTTTTCAATGTTAATTCAGTCACAACATCAATGCATAATATGAATATGCAATACTCTTACTAATCAGTGCTGTGATTTGGTTATGGTTATCTTTGATCAGTATGAACAAATGAAAATCCCACAGATTGTTCATTGGTGTTAAAACAATCATCTTCCTTATGTATAGATCTCTCTCTCTCTCTCTCTCTCTCTCTCTCTCTCTCTCTCTCTCTCTCTCTCACACACACACACACACACACACACACACACACACACACACATACATATGCACAAACTGACAAAGCATCAAATGATAAATGATGCTTGTCATCAGTGTCACATTATGTCACATTCATGTATATGAATGTGTATTGTGTGTGCGTGTGCGTGTGTTTATGTAAGTTTGTGCCTGCCTATGTGTGCGTATGTGTTAGAGTAGCTGTTAGATACACATGTATGTTAAAATGTATGTATGCAGCGTGTGTGTGTGTATGTGCGTGTGTGTGTGTGTGTGTGTGTGTGTGTGTGTGTGTAGTCACATTTTGGTGTGTGTATGTAACATAGATATGATGTTTTATGTTAACAAAAGTGTTTTTGTAAAGCACCTAGAGCAGATTTCTGGATAGTGTGCTATATAAGTATCCATTATTATTATTATTATTATTTATTAAAAAAGAGAATGAATTCTGCTTCTTTATTGGTTCGTGTTTGCTTCTTTTTTTTTTCTTTTTTTATTAAGCCTACACTTGAGCAGATAGGATCGTTTCAGCAGTTCATAAGAATTGAGAATATGATGTCACAGTCACCCTCTACCCCAATCAACCCTCTTTTCACTAACCATAATTATTTGCAAAATAATTTCCAAAAATAACAGAAGATTGAGTTGTTTTCCTGCACTTGTTTTCTATCACTACTCAGCAGTTCCATTTTCCTTTTTCTTTTTTCAGCTCATCTATCCTGGCCACATCAAGCTGTCTGATAAGGAGGTGAGTGAGGAAAACAGACAGATATTATGACTTGGTGATGGTCTGGTTTATCATCAGTTTCCTGCTTGATATCATGTTTGTTGTTGAATTGTCACTTGATCTTGATTAGTAATACATTTGGTGGGAATTGTTTACTGCTCAGCGTGTTCGGTTTTGTAAAGTTGTTTTTATAATCAAGGAGAATGGTGTTCACTTTGTCCCCTGTTTACTCTTTATATGAATGAATGAATCACCTTCTGTATCTCCCTCAGCAAGGAGAAGCATGGAAAGGCAGGGTGAAAAACTGCCACAGATGTAGTGTGTTCATAACTTGACTATGGATGGGTTAGCCAGGATGAAATACTGTGTCCACTCCTTTCAGATAGTTTCAGTTTAGAGATTTTCTGTAAAATAGTGTGTTGCATGTCCATGTTAGATCAAGATCCTGGAAAGAATATTTAGTAGGATACATTCACTGATTCAGATTTACAACTGACAGCAGGATAATGTTATCAGCCTGTGTGTGTTTTTTGTTGTTTTTTTAAAATGCTTTTCCCCTGTCAGTTTCTGTTCGTTTTCAAAGATTATGATTTACATCTTAAACACACTCTATACTTTAGAAAGTTTAGTGATTACTGTCTATTAATTGGGCCACTGTTAGACTGAAATGAATAATAAACAGTGCTTTCATGTGTAAAACAATCATAAAGTCTAATACGCTCTTTTCTCCCTCTCTTATATTCTCTGCTAAGACAGTAAGAAAGGCCTAGAAATCAGAAGGGCCCAGGAAAGAATATAATCAGGAAGCATATACAGTGGAGAAAGAAGTGAGGGGTGTGTGGGGGGGAAGTAGAGGGGAGGGAAAGGGAAGGGGGCCAGTGTTGGCAAGTACCATCTGTATTTCCAGTATGCAACAGCAGGACAGAAACTGCATCTTTGAGCATCCGCAATTAGCAAAACAGGAAGCTCAGCACTCTGGCATGTCGCCCAGAAGAGCTGCACTGTAGGGCATGCAGCCAGTTAGTGTGTATAGCCTGAAATGCCAGTCTGAAAAGACCACACAGGGGTGGAACTTTCTCTGTGTGTGTGTGTGTGTGTGTGCGCATGTATGCGTGATCCTAGTGACATTTTCAAGTGTTGCCTTTTGTTTGCAAGCAATGTGAACCAGGCTAGTCAAACCTTTAGCCAAGCTTGTTTGTCCCCTAGTAACAACAGACCAGACATTCCCCTTCTCCTTTCACACACACACACACATGCACATGCACGCACACACACACACACACACACACACACACACACACAAATACATCTTTTCAGACAAGCCAAATTGTTACATTATTAACAGTCCGGCTTTGATAAAATTGGTTGATTGATAAGAAAAGATGTTGTTTTATATTCATTTCAACCTGTTTAAATATTTTGATAAGATTGAATTAGAAAGCCTCTGTCCTAACTTGTCACTTTTTTCTTTCCAGAAAATGAACATATGCTACCTGTCATTCCCTGACTCAAATTCTGGTAAGTTAACATTTGAAAAAATGAAAGAGGATTATTTAAAGGTGTTGTGACAAACTGGAGACACAGCAGTTTCTAATACATTTTCATCTGCACAACTTTGCATTTAATAGTTATTTTGAACATTGATTCATACCTTACATATTCCTCCAGAATGATATTAGAATCCATATTGAACAAGGTGTTGGGTTCATATTTCATGACTCTTAGGATCAAAGATCCTTGATTTGGGGGGAAAAAAAACTGTTCATTTTGCATGATGTAAATGAACAAGCTCACAAAATTTAGCTCATATAAAAAAAAAGAAGAAAAAAAAGAAGAGCTCATAAGATAAATCATTCTGACAGGTGAATTAAAGGAGGTTGACAAGCACAAGTTATACCTTGAGAAATCATACAGGTTATACCTTTGGAGGTCATAATTATTGTTAAAGGTTTTAAAGGTATAATGGTGACTAAATATTAACCTCTTCAGTGCCGGGCATTATTTTGGCTTGTGCTTTCTGTTTGCCAGGCAGCTTTTTAGTTGCAGAGACTGATGATTAAACAATCATAGCACGCTAATTACTGCAAGAAATTATGCATAACCCTATGTTTCTGGAAGCAAAGTGAACAGACTGTCAATTTCTGATAGTTTGAAGCTTATTCAACACACTGTTTAGTTAGAAATGCATGTGATCAGAATGCACAGGTGCCTGACTGTTTGTGGTGTTTGTTTGCTTCAGGGTGCATGGGGGACACCCAGTTTCACTTCCGTATACGACAGTGCCCAGGTAGGAAGCCAGCTGTGAAGGCACACAACTCCTACAACAGAGACTGCCCTGTGTCGTTACAGGTAGGTTGACATCAGTTATCATGTGACTATGTGAAACTTTTTTCTTTCCAAGTTTTTTTCACAAAAGCGAGAAACAGATTCTTGAGGAATGGCAGTAACATTTGCTAGTGAAGTCCGTTGTGTTCTGCATAGCAATTTGAAGCTTGCTGTTGAAATGGTGTGTCCTTAATGACAATAATGATTTTATTTATAATGAATAATAATGATAATGACAGTATAATAATGATGATGGCAATAATGATGATGATGATAATAAAAATGTTTATATTGAACTTAATCTGGTCCAGAGACAAACCAAAGTACTTTAATGCTTTCATTTATACAATTCATAGCACTGATTTAGAGGGACGAAAGACAGTACTTAAAAAATAGATGTGAATAGAAAGCTAGAGAAACAGTAGACTTGAAAGAGGGAAGTGAGGGCAGAGCTATGCTGGAAAGAGGTAGGTTAAAGGCCAAGCTGAGTGCAAAGATTTGACCAAGTGAAAGAGGGAGCTTGTCCCAAATGTAAGGCTCTGACCTTAATTTTTTGTTTGGGTATGATTTGCGATTGTGTGTGCTTGCAGAGTGAGACAGCATTCTACTACGGATTTGTGTACTTCCGACAGACCAAAGACAGAGCCATCAGAAGAGGATACTTTCAGAAGGTGCCTGTATTTGTATCATGATGACCATAAAAGAAAATAACCATTCGAGGCTGCTTTTTTGTTTGTTTGTTTGTTATGATTATCTATGTTTTGCATGTCTTCCATCCTCTAAGATGATAACCTTTAATTGTTTGTTATGATTATCTATGTTTTGCATGTCTTCCATCCTCTAAGATGATAACCTTTAATTGTTTGTTATGATTATCTATGTTTTGCATGTCTTCCATCCTCTAAGATCTTAACCTTTAATTGTTTGTTATGATTATCAATGTTTTGCATGTCTTCCATCCTCTAAGACGATAACCTTTAATTGTTTGTTATGATTATCAATGTTTTGCATGTCTTCCATCCTCTAAGATGATAACCTTTAATTGTTTGTTATGATTATCAATGTTTTGCATATCTTCCATCCTCTAAGATGTTAACCTTTAATTGTTATGCTTATCAATGTTTTGCATATCTTCCATCCTCTGAGATGATAACCTTTAATTGCTTGTTATGATTATCAATGTTTTGCATATCTTCCATCCTCTAAGACAATAACCTTTAATTGTTTGTTATGATTATCAATATTTTGCATATCTTCCATCCTCTAAGATGATAACCTTTAAGAAAAAAATTAAATAATAATAATAATCATAATCTTACTTCTTAGCCTTTCATTGTCTTTTGCATTCATAGGTTGCAACTCTTCTTTTTGTTTGTTTGTTGTTGTTTTTGTATGAGTGGATTTTTACATACATGGTCTGTATCTGTCTCTCTCTCTTTCTGTCTGTCTCTCTTTCACTCTCACTCTCTCTCTTGACATATTTAACAGACTGATGGCAAGCACAAAGCAACAATGTATTTCTTTAAAGAGCAGAAGTTGCTCACTTGTCTTTGTTTGATACATTGTGCAAGCAAGGGAATTTGATTTCAACCAAAGAAGAAAACTGTTAAAGAAAGGTCAGTTTGTAGGGCATTTTTCCCAGACTGTCGCTGTGGAACCAGTGGATGATTGTTTATAGGTTAGAGATGGGAGGAGGAGAACTACATATATTTGTGTGTGTGTGTGCGTGTGCTGTGTGTGTATATGTGTTTGTGTGTGTGTGATTATATTTTAATGTACATACTTTTCTTAACTTACTCATGACTTACCCAGCTCTTAGCTTATTTTAATTTTATTTTAATGATTGCACGTGTCAAACATTGATTTGTTTTACCCGTGTATGGAAAATAGGTCAGTCTTAAGTGTTGCTGTGTTGCAGTCAGTAGTGCTGATCACCAAGCTGCCCTTTGTGGCCCTCTTCTCCCAACTCGTCAGTATTGTGGCTCCAGAGTATTTTGACAATGGGGAGCCCAGCTTGGAAGCAGGTATTGTAAGATGCGCTATGCAGTATTGATTCTTCATGAATATGTGCTATATATGGTATCGGTATATTTTGAATATTGGTCCATAAAGAGTAATTTTGCTGAAAGTTTACACAATGAAATCATCCATGATTTTTGTCACATAATCAATAAACAACAAGAACAATCAAACAAAGGGGCCTTGAAAGTTGAACACAGAAGGAGTCTATACTAAGAAGAAAACATTTGTAAACAAACATCAGCCATTTAGTAAGCTCATGTTTCAAATCCAAGACAAAAAGTGCTTGTTAATAAAACTGATAATTATAGATATTTTTTACAAAAATGGTTACAGATAATCTATATTTTTACAAAGTTGTTTTGACAGGTATATGAGGTTAGATAATAGATGTTTTGAATCCAAGCATTGTTTGGTGGATTGAGGGCTACATGTTTATTTCCTTAGTAAGCATGTGTGCAGTGTATACCTTTCCATTCCTGAGCATCTCCATCCCATGCTTGTAGGTATGCAAAAAAACACACAAAAAAACAAGCAAAATTCCAAACAAACATGCATATTTGAAAATAAAAGTAGCAGGCAAAAATAAACAAACAAAAACAAAAAAATTCTAAAACAAATATGCATGTTTTAAATCAAAAGTAACTAACACAACATGTGAAAAAAATCTGGTTTCAGCCTGTCATGACATTGATCAGTGGCCATGTCCTGTGCCAGGCGACACCCTGAATTTGCCAATCATGGGTACCGTCATACAGGTAAGTGCTTGTGGGGTGCACCAGGTGTGCTTTTGCATGAATCTGTGAACAGAACAGTCACACTGTTATTTTGAATTTGTGTGTGTGTTTCAGACTGTGTGAATGCATGGTGTGTTTGTGTTGCGTGTATGTGTGTGACTCCCTTGTTCACTCGTATGTATGAGTGGGTTTTTACATACTATAACTATTTTCGCCCTGCCAGTATGCGGTCACACTCCATTTTCGGAGATTTCCATGCTGGGTATGTTAATATTTCTGTAAACCACCTGTTGACATGGATTTCAGGATCTTTAACAAGTGAATCAGATCTGCATGCATGTAAACACAAAGGGGATTCAGGTCTGCACATCTGTTGACCTTAGAGATCAGAAAAAGTGTCCACCATTAAGCCACAAGGCAGTGTAACTGGGAATCATGGACCCTAAGATTGAAAGTTCAACACTTGAACCACTCAGCTGTTGTATCCATCTTGTGTGTGTGTGTTTATGTGTGTGAGAGAGAAACTGAAAGACGAGAGAGGAGAGAGTGGACAAATACTGGGTCAGCAAATTCCCATGTAGATGTGTGAGTGTGCGCTGTGCAAAAAAGAGCATTAGCATCTTCGTGTGTGTTTGTTTATGTGTGTAGGGAGATCACTTACATTTTTTCTTGTGCAGTGCCTGTGGGAAATTTTTGGTTGTTTATTTATGTTTTGAATAAACTGAAAAAATTGAAAATGTTTATTTACTTGGATGATGTTTTGTAGAGTCTCTTGGGCTTTGTTTCAGTCTTGCTTTCCTTTGCGCTTGCTTTTGTTCCTGTATCAGTTTTATTTAATCTCTGTTCTTTTTTTAGATGCAGGCATCCACTAAGCACAGTGTGTGTTGTGATATTATTTGTCATTTGTTTCTTTTTCGATAATCAGCCTCATTTAGATTTTGCTTTGTACCTAATTTAAAGATCAGAAACATTTATCTTTTTTTATTTTGTAGAACACAGTTCTTATTGAGTGTGTTATATTTGCATTGAAATGGGTGACGTTGATCAGTGTTAAAAAGTCCGCGTTTGTGCATGTATATGTGTACTCGTTTTTTGTTTGTGTTGGTATGCATTCATGCATGTGAATTTCTTACAACCTTATCTGTCTTTCCAGTTACTTTTCCTTGCTTATTGATAATGTAGCAGTATGAGTATGTAAATATTAAACATAGCTAGAAAATTTCAACACTTTTAACACAGTTTCATTTTCTTACTAAATGTTCATAAAGTTAATGAATTTGAATTAATTGATAATAATGTTATCTAGAGTACTCAGTACTGTGCTGTAGACACTTCTAAATAGTTCTGAATGTTGTTATTTATGAAGTGTTGCATTATCAGTGCATTATCATACAACACCTATCGAGGACAAATTGATTTCAAATTCAGTAGTTACTTTTTGTTTTGATGTTTGAGATTTTCTTTGTGTTACCAATGCATTATCATATGATGTTTGAGATTTTCTTTGCATTTTCAATGCATTATTGACTCACTTGTGTAAACAAAGTGAGTCTGTGTTTTAACTCGGTGTTCGGTTGTCTGTGTGTGTATGTGTGTCTGTCTGTCTGTGTGTCCATGGTAAACTTTAACATTGCCATTTTCTCTGGAAATACTTTGTCCAGCAATACCAACTTTGGCTTAAAAATCATAGGAAAAAAAATCTTTACAGCCATACCAATAAGAGTTTGGAAGGATCCTGAATTAAGCCATGTTTCCTGTATAATTAACGGTTTATTTCGTTGAGGCCATTTCCAGTATTCCAAAAACACCAAATAATCGCATCCCAGTTGCAGTCGCATTGGCTATGCTTAGTGAGTGACGGTGTGACATCAATTTTCTTGTTCGCAATTAAATGGAAAGAAATACAAATTCTGGACAGAACACATACAGTGACACAGACTACATCATCAATGTGTTTACTGCATATGAATCTTTTAAAGTGGATACTCAGTTAACTAGAATGAACAAAAAAGAGAAATTGAATCGACCGTGTTGTACTTTCCTGGTGGGTGTAACTAAACTTGTACATCTATCTGGATCCAGAGAAAAACGGCTAAATGTTGCAGCGTGATTGTTGCGATAGCCACGTCTCCTTTACCACAGACTATAAAGAATTCTTTATTGCCCTTAAAGAATTTTTAAATGCCCAAGATACACCAAAATGATATGACTTAAACAGCATTATCACTTGGAATACCGCAATCGATTTATCACCCTTAAAAAAGCATGCTTAGATATTAATTTTTGAACATCATTTGTGGATATGTAACAGTGCAGTGAGTAAGACAATTTCTTTCTACCCGAACATGCTGGGTTTGAATCTGCTCAGACCTTTTTTTTTTCTTTTTTTTTTTTTAACCCGAAGCTTTATAATAACAAATACAGAACACAGTTTAACAAAAAAATTTTTAAGTGTATCACAAGTGAGTCTTGAAGGCCTTGCCTCTCTTGTCTTACAAATTTTACCAAAGACAAATCAGTATCGAAGACAATAATAAATTTTTGTTTTGATGTTTGAGGTCTTCTTCTTTTTCTTCTTCTTCTTCCTCCTCTTCTCCTTCTTCTTTTTATTCTTCTTCTTTTCTGGTCATTTTTCTTAAACATTGAATGTTGCTTGTGGACTGGTGATAGTTCCTGCAGCGTAATATGAATTTATCCCCTTTTGTTGTGAAGTGGGCTTTTAGTTTTGCTATGTTTTCAGTTTTGAGTGCAGCTTGTTTTTTTTCTTTTTCTTTTTTTTTCTTTCTTTTTTTCCTGTGTTGTGGTGGTGTTGCCCCCGTGGTGGTGTTGGCGTGTTGGGTGATGTAGGTGAGAGTGCCCAATCGCTCTGATAAAGTCACGGGGTCCACACAGGCCAGGATCCAGAGCACGGTGAGCTATCAGCCAGAACGCTGTAAGGCGTCTTCTTGTGGTTCACAGACAGAGACTAACATATCTGCTTGTAGTGCTTGAAGTTTAGACATCTGTTTTTAGTCCAGAAGCTAACACTAGGAACAGTGCTTCAAGTTGAGATACCTGCTTTTAGAGAAACTAACAGTGCTTGAGGTTTACATGTCTGCTTGTAGAGAGACTAACAGTGCTTGAAGTTGAGATATCTGGCTTAGTTTAGAGACTGACAGTGCTAAGCTGAGATACCTACTTTAGTTCAGAGGCTAACAGTGCTTGAAGTTGAAATGTCTACTTGTAGTTCAGAGACTAACGGTACTTGAAGTTGAGATATTTGCTTGTAGTTCAGAGATTAACGGTGTTTGAAGTTGAGATATTTACTTGTAGTTCAGAGACTAACTGTGCTTGAAGTTGAGATATTTGCTTGTAGTTCAGAGATTAACGGTGTTTGAAGTTGAGATATTTACTTGTAGTTCAGAGACTAACTGTGCTTGAAGTTGAGATGTCTACTTGTAGTTCAAAGACTAACAGTGCTTGAGGTTGAGATATTTGCTTGTAGTTCAGAGACTAACAGTGCTTGAAGTTGAGATATTTATCTGAGTTCAGAAACTAACACTAACAGTGCTTGAAGTCGAGATATTTACTTTAATTCAGAGACAGACAGTGCTTGAAGTTGAGATACCTCCTTTAGTTCGGCAGTAGTGCATGAAGTAATGAGTACTCTAGGTTACTGGAACTAATATATGTTAGCTTGCTATCAGTCTAAACACTGTTCAGTGTTTATATGTTAGCTATCAGCCAAAACACTGTTCAATGTTTACCAGTAGCATTGTACTGAAACTGATGTATCCATTTAGCAGCGCTAGAAGGGGGTGTGACTCTGTTACTGACTGGAGGCTCAACCTTTGAAATGAGCCAAAAGAAAAATTTTGTCTTAATATTTTTTAATTGAATTTGAAGTAACACGACCTCTTATAATACTGCAACTAACTTGCTTACTGCTAGTCCTGAAAATAACATGTCAGCTGGTAGTACAGGAACTAACTTACCTTCAGATTTTGCTATAACTGGCTTGCAAGGTATTTCCTAATTTGTACATGTACCAGAACTAACTTGTATATATCTATTGGTAGCACTGGAGCTTCAGTATCCACTGGTAGTACTGGAACTCATACCTCCACTGACAGTACTGGAACTTACATATCCACTGGTAGTACCAGAAATGATATATCCAGTACTGGAACTTATATATATCCACTGGTAGTGCTGGAACTCATATATTATCCACTACTGCTTCGGGAAGTATATCTATTTGAAATACTTGCTGTGCTTTTCCATAACCCGTCAATTAGTGAAACTGGGTTTGAGGAATCTTTTGGGAGAAAGTGCATGAAGAACAGAAAAGAAACTGTGAAAGTCAGTGCATTATGCATCCACATTAACAAGAAAAAGGTACATTTAGACAAATCATTTTGACAGGATAAAGCAAGAAGCAGAGCTCTCCTTTTCAAATGTGCTCTGTACCATTCGGTTATTTTCAAAGCAGTTTTCTGAGCACATGTTTACACAGAGAAATCTCAGGTGATATTGTCATTGTCTCATTGTGTGATACTTCCAGCAGTTACTGTTGTTAGACGTGGCTGTGTCCCTACAGTATTGTCCCTCTGACTCATTCGCTCCTTATGTTTGTAACTGACAAGCTCAAGCAGTCTGTCATGTTCCAGAAGCTGTTAGATTAGTAAAGTAATTACTCACATTGGTATGGTTGATGTCGCCAATTCAGGTTGATGTGTGATGCTCTGCTCTGGGGCTGTTGATTGCTTGTTCATTTCTTTTTGTTTTGTTTGCTTGGGAAGTGAATGGGTTTTCAATGGGGTTTATTTTGCTTGTTTATTGAATAGGTTATGAACAAGACCAACACAGAAAGCAGGTATTCATTATGAATATATTTCTGGTTGAATACCATTCTCAGTTTCTTTTTTAATCAGACTGGAACGTTTACAGTTTAACCTATTTTGGGCCTATTGTAAATTTAATGATTTAACATATTATTGACATCACAACAAGCCTCAGTTCTACACTGCTGGTTGAAAGTTAATGCATAGTCCACACAGAATATGTGGGCAGCCATTTTCATAAGAGATCTTGCTTTAAAATCAAACTTACCACTAGTAAAATTTCTCATTGGAGCAATGCATAGACAAAACACAATTAACGTTTGAGAGGTCAATGATTTTTGCGTTAGAAATTCAGTTTCAGTCATATGATTCATGCTTTAAAGATGATAATTAACTGTCATGATCTTTGTCAAGATATTTTTCAACTAAAGCTGTACTTTATATGACATTTTTTTACATTGTCTACCTGCCTTTGAGTAGATGAAGATTGAATGAAAAATTTCCACTAAAAAAAAGATGGACATTGACGAGGTTTAAAATTGAGTTGATCCAGTTGTTGAAGTCCAGAGTTGGAGGACCCTGTTTGCATTGAGATTTTTAAAAATCTTCTAGACATTATAGATATATCAAATACTGTCCTTTCCAAATTATGTGCCCAGAGACATTGTAAATCTTCTTCTTCTTCTTCTGTGTTTGTGGGATGTAACTCCCATGTTCACTCATACGTACATGAGTGGGCTTTTACGTGTATGACCGTTTTTACACCATGTAGGCAGCCATCTTCCGTTTTCGTGGGTGTGCATGCAGGGTATGTTCTTGTTACCATAACCCACCGAATGCTGACATGGATTACAGGATCTTTAACGTGCGTATTTGATCTTCTGCTTGCGTATACGCACGAAGGGGGTTCAGGCACTAGCTGGTCTGCACATATATTGACCTGGAAGATCAGCAAACTTTCCACTCTTTACCCACCAGGCATCGTTACTGAGATTCGAACCCGAGACCCTGGGATTGAATGTCCAGTGCTTTAACAATTCGGCTATTGTGCCTGTCACATTGTTAATTATGGAGCATCTTTACAAAATTATTAATTACAAGATAAATCAAAAATTGATGTCTTTGAATGTGTGGCTGGCTTGATCATCAGTGAAGTACTGATGCCTGCATTTATACTTCTGTTTTCTTTGTTTGTGGCTTATATATCAGCTGTGGCTTATTTTTGCTTCTTGATTGAATTAAAATCAGTGGGTGATGTTTACAAGCTGATGTGCTGTTTAACCAGAATATTCCAGTGTTGTTTGCCACTTTCCTCTTGTATTCTCTGTTTGCTTTTGTCAGAAGCAACACATAATGGGTTCTTTAACATTTTGTACATATTTTGGAAAATCGTCCTGAAAATATGTATTGTTAAGTTTCCACATAAGAGGATGTCATGTTTATGAAGAGTTAAATCATGATCAAAGCGTATGTGCAGATGCACACAAAAGTAAAGTGAGCAAATTGAGATTAAAGGATGAAATCTGTTGTAAAAAAAAAAAGTTTTCCAATACAGTTGGATGAAATGTACAGTTGTTCTTTTTTTGTGGTTTTTTTTCATGCATTTAATACATGCTGCCTTAGCTTATATGAGCGTGGCATTATTTCCAGTGCACAAATACTCAAGTGGATATGTGTGCAATCGCACACATACAGACACACACACACACACACACAGGCAAAAGAAAAAAGCAAGTTTTTTTTCTTAGTTATAGTAGATCTCATTGCATTCTGAAAAGAATCTTACTGGTAGTGGATCATATTGTATTCTGAAAGGAATGTGAAAGTTTTAATGGGAAGAACTTTCTTTCTGTCTCTCTGTTGTGAAAAAAAGAACTTACAGTATGACATGCCTGTATTTCCTTGCTTTGGTCTTGCTTTCCCTTGTCTTGCAGATGATCTGTTATGGTATATATCTTTTTTGTTTTCAGTTCTTTGCTGTCCCTTTTGTTGTGCATTATAGATTTTCTCTCATGGAAGTCTTCTTACAAATGACTTTATAAAGGATCTTTGTCAGTAAATCTTTTTTATTTTTGCTTGTGCCATAGAAAATTTGTGTGGTATATTCTTTTTGAATACTTTTTTTGCTGGATAGTCTATTTGACGTAAGCGTTTGTGTTCACAAATGTGTGCAGGCTTATGTACATTTGTGCAAGCATGTGTGTGGGAGCACACATGTGCAGGCATGTATACGTGTATGCAAGCATGCGTGTGTGTGTGTGTGTGTGCGCACACTCAAGTGTAAGTGAGTGCAGGAACCTCTCTCTCTCTGTGTTTATTATGAGGCAGAGTTTGTTTTGTTTGTGATATCTCCAAGGAGCAAGAAAAAGAAGTTTAGTGTTTGAAGTGAGTGATGGTATGTGCTGTTTCTTGCAGCATACAATCCCTGCCCACAGCATACTCCCTTCTCTCCATGAAGTGGACATCTACAGGTAAGACTTTTCTTTTCCTTGATACATTGCTGTTTAATGCCAAGGTGTTTCATTTATTCGTTTTTATATTTTGTTTGTTTGTTCTCTGTTCTCTTTTAAATCCAGCCGGTGTGGATAGTTTTTTCTTTTCTTTTTTTCCTGTGGAGTTTTTTTTATTTTGGGGGATGTGTGGGGGGGTTGTCGGGGGTGGGTGTGTGTGTGTGTGGGGGGGGGGGGGGGGGGGGGGGGGGATTCAGGTTGCCTCCTAGCTTCTGTTGCATGTTCATATTGTTTTAACCATCTACCCTTGAAATTGCGCTTAGGTTTACTGCATCATACTGCACATGTGTTGGACACATGCTTATGAGGTTGAGATCTGTGTCCAGTTGTTTGTTTTTTGGGGAGACTGGTTTGATTACACTATAGTTACCAACCATGTTGATGTTCTTAGAGTGTTTTGTGGTTTTTATTGTTTTTGGATATATATATATAGCCTTTGTGGTTTGCTTGGCTATGAACAACATGTGCATGTTTTAAGAGGGAGATTTGTCACTAATACTTTATCCTACATAACATCATTGATTAGTTGTCTTCTTTTTCTTCATTGGTGGGCTGCGACTGTCACGTTGACTCATATACATGTGTGGGCTTTCATTTATATGACTGTTTTCACCCCTGCCTTGTAGTCAGTCACACTCCATTTTTGGAGTGGGGGTTAGGGAGGGGCTGCTGGGGGGGTTGCATGCTGGGTATGTTCTTGTTTCCACAAACCTCCCAACCCTGATATGGATTACGGTATCTTTCATTTATGTATTTGGTCTTCTGCATGGGTATACACACGAAGGGGGTTCGGGCAGTAGCAGGTCTGCACATCTGTGGACTTGGGAGATCGGAAAAACCTCCACCCTTTACCCACCAGGTGTCTTGACTAGGATTCGAACTGAGGACCCTCAGATTAAAAGTCCAATGCTTTGACCACTTGGCTGTTGCGCCTGTCTGATTAGTCTTGAAATTGTATTTTTTGTGAATGGAGTGGCCCTCTGTTTTGACTGCTTGGACTACAGATACAATGATTTTCATCTAGACAAGGTTAGCATGTGTGTGTGCATGCATTTTGAAATTAGACTCATTGAGCGCAATGTGTGTTAATGTTGAGGTGTCTTTGCTTTTGGTTGCAGTGCATTTCAGAGCATTCTACCTCATGTTCAACTGCTGTGGGAACTAGTCCTTTTGGGTGAGGTAAGCACATACTTGAAGAATAAACTTTATTTTTGATTATTTTTTGCATGTGTGTGTGTGTGTGTGTGTGTGTGTGTGTGTGTGTGTTAAAGAAATAGATGGGTATTGAAATACCACAATATATTTAATAAACGATGAATTCTATGTACAGAAAAATACAACAGAGAAATACAGAGTTCGCATGTATGCTGTGCATTGAGATCACAGACTCACACAAACTGAAACATATCTCAACAAACACACTGGGAATATGAAACATTCGCCAGGACAGATCTTAAACAGGTTCACAAGGTGTTATCAGTATGCAAGCTTTCTGCATAATTTCTGCTTTGCACTTTTGCCCAGTTCTTCTTTTCTCCCTTTTTGATTTTCTTTTTTTTTTTTTTTTTTGTCTGTTTATTTATTTATTCATTTAAATTTTCATGAGTTGGCTTTACAGATGTGGGTGTAGTGTGAATAACTGATGGTTCCTTGAAGAAACTAAGCAAAGTTAGAATATCTATTTTTTAAAGGATGTGTTTGTCAACGTGTTAGCTCCATTTCACATACAGAAGTGATTGGATGAATGTTAGTGTGAATGAGGGTCTGTGTTTGTGTGTTGGTGTGTTTGTGTGTGTGTGTGTGCAATAAATTGTTAATCTGACTATGAATAGATAATGATATATATGCCTACCTGTGTGGCTTCATACAGTGAAGGTGTTGTGTGTGTAAAAGTGTACCTGTTGGTTGTTGCAGCCTATTGTAGTCATGGCAGCATCACCGTCAGTCACCTGTGCCTGTGTTCAAGCCCTAGTCAAGTGAGTTTATACCGGACTTCACACTCGGTCTTCTCTGTCTCTGACCAAGGTCTTGTCACATGAAGGTATGGGCGTATTAACCCATTGAACCCTGGGGAGTTTACAGCTTCTGAAAACTTTCATGCCATGTTGACAAATGATAATGACGGGCGCAATAGCCGAGTGGTTAAAGCGTTGGACTGTCAGTCTGAGGGTCCCGGGTTCGAATCATGGTGACGGCGCCTGGTGGGTAAAGGGTGGAGATTTTTCCGATCTCTCAGGTCAACATATGTGCAGACCTGCTAGTGCCTGAACCCCCTTCGTGTGTATATGCAAGCAGAAGATCAAATACGCACGTTAAAGATCCTGTAATCCATGTCAGCGTTCGGTGGGTTATGGAAACAAGAACATACCCAGCATTCACCCCCGAAAACGGAGTATGGCTGCCTACATGGCGGGGTAAAAATGGTCATACACGTAAAAGCCCACTTGTGTGCATACGAGTGAACGCAGAAGAAGAAGAAGAAGAAGACAAATGATACTGATCATAATAATGGATACTTATATAGCACACTATCCCGAAATCTGCTCTAGGTGCTTTACAAAAAACGCTTTTGCTTACATGACACATTACATTAATGTTATGTACACACACCAGAATATGACTAGAAACTACACACACACACACACACACACACACACACACACACACACACACACAATGCATACATACATTTCAACATGCATATGTACATGTTAGCTACCCACCACACATACGCACAAATACATTTATACACATGGATGTATTTATGTACACATACACATGCATACACACATAGTCAAGCACAGCACACACAAAGGAAATGATGCAGAAAAAAAGCAGAAAATTTACAGTTTTTGCTCCTAATTTTATGTGGACACGCCCGGAAATACTATTGAAGATAATTCAATTTTTCTGCAGTTTATGCATAAGGAGGAACATGAAAACTGTTTTAATGAGATGAATCTGAATGCCAGAGCAATGTTTGGACACAGGGCTCAATGAGTTAATAGCAAACTGTTGACTAAAGATATCTAGATGAACACTGCTTGCAAGAGAGAGAGAGGGAGAATAACAATAAACCTCATCTTGAACTGGATTCAGTATACAATGATTAATCCATTTCAGTCTAAGATTAATCATGACAATGAACTCCTTGGATTCAGAGAAACTGATATTTATATTTTTTTACCCATACCCATACGCATACCCATACTTTTTTTTATGTAATTATTGCTTGATCCAATTAAGTGGTTATCACTCATGAATCTTGAAGGTGTTAATGCAGTATGTTTTACCTGTTGCAGGCGTTAATTATTTGATACCTCTTTGCAGCATGATAGCACCTCTGAAGTACTGTAATGACTTCAGACCATACTTCACCATACATGACAGTGAGTTCAAGGAATTCACCACCAGAACGCAAGCTCCGTAAGTTCACTGGGAGAGGGGAGTGGGGGGTTGCTTTCATTTCACTTTGTTTGCTTGTTCATGTCATTTTGGTGGTGGTGTGTTTTTTGTTTGTTTGTTTGTGTGTGTGTGTGTGTGTGTGTACCTGGAACAGTGTTTGAGGTCATTGTTTCCTTTTGTTGAGGTTTGTTTCCTTTTTAGTTATTTGTACGGTTGATAACTTAAATCTTCTGATCATTGAGAAACTGAGTGACAGGATTTTTTCTTTCTGAAATCTCTCATGAGCCAAGTGAAATGTGGACTTCTATGAAACTTAATGCATGGACAGTTGAAAAAAGAAAAATTGTTGCTTTTTCAGATGGTGTTAAGATAGATTGTGGTGGTGTTTTTTCATGTGGTGTTAAGATTACATGCGGTGTTGTTTTTTCATGGGGTGGTATGATTTCACATGTGGTTTTACACGCAGCATTATGTTTAATTTTCAGACCACCGGTGATCCTGGGCGTCACAAATCCTTTCTTTGCCAAAACTCTGCAGCACTGGCCTCACATCATTCGCATCGGAGAAATGGGGGGCTTTGGTAAGTATGGTTATAAAGGTAGATGTCTTCTCTATTGAGATATTTTCCTTGCTTGCTTTGTTTTGTCTATACGAAACTGGGTGCCCTCCCATGCAGTGTTTTCCTTGTTGGTACGGTAATATATCTCCAGCAGTGTAAAGCTAGCTTGCTTGCTTCTTGAAATTATTTATAGTTTCTTTTTTCTTCAGAAGTGATGTACAACTAGTTTTTATTCATTTTAGGTTAGCTAGCAGAATGTAATATACTGTTAGTTTTAGTAAGTGGAGCAGATGAACACTGGAAGTGATAATTTTATCTTGTTTTTATTACCAGCAAACAGATCTGCCTGTTTCTAAGTTTGTAGAAAAATGTGCAATGTATGATGATATTTTACTGTGCTGTTACCCTGTATGCAGTGTAGCCAGTGCTTGGATGTGGTTAAGAAAATTCTTCTCCCCCCCCCCCCCCCCCTTTTTTCTGTAAAGATAGGACTAAATAGAAACAGTTGATCTCTCTTTTTTTGTGTTTTGCTGTCAAGGAAGCTGAAAATTGAAATTGTACCTGTAAAAGTGTGACCAAGATAGCTTGAATGTTGTGTTATTGAGCTGTATGTATACAAGTGTGTTTGACACTGTGCAAATATGTAAATGAAAGTTTCGTTTATTTACTATTAGCTTTGAAGAGAAAAGTCCATGAGAAAGAAAAAGGAATTAAACAATCAACTGAATGAAACTGGTGTTATGTTTATCTTGGATGTGTTTTTTTGTTTTCCACATCATCAAGTGATTCTGTTCCATATCTGTATGATGCTGTTTGTGTGGTATATATAGACAAAATTTTAACTATAACAATGATAATAATGATAAATCAGAGAAGTTTGGATGGGGTTGGTGGGCGGGGAGGGGTGGGGAGTTTACACAGTGTTGGTCAACAGATCTGAGCAGCGCACTCACACACACCCAAGAAATACAGACGAGCCCTGACTGTTTGGTCCCAGTCTTCCCTCTGGAGTCCACAGCACACCCAGCTGTGGGGAGGAACCAGAAAATGCAGGGGGCAGGGAAAATGATATAACTGTATTGACACTATTGAGAGGAATGGAACCAGCAGCCTCCTAACCATTCATTTGTGATGCTAACCACTGTATCAAGGAAACTAGATTCACAACATCATTTTTTCCTGGTACTGTCCTCTTTTCTTTTTTTTCAAGGGTTATGTGTGTGTTTTTTCTGTAGTGTGTGTGTGTGAGAGAGAGAGAGAGAGAGAGTGTGTGTGTGTGCGTGTGTTCGTCTGTCTGTCTGTCTGTCTCTGTGTGTCTGTCTGTCTGCCTGTCTGTGTGTGTGTGTGTGTGTGTCTCAGTCTGTGTGTGTGTGTGTGCGTGTCTGTGTCTGTGTGTGCACATATGCTTGTTTGTATGCATGTATTCATGTTTGCACATATGTGCATACATCTGAAAAGGGATAAAGTGTCATGACTATGACATGACCATGAGGTCAGATGACGGCTGTTAGCCACAACCTATTGTTGGGTTTTTTTTGTTTTTTTTCAGGTTTTGTTGGTTGAATAAAATCAGACAAGCAAGCAAAGTATTTGTTGGATCATGTGCCAACTTGATGTTTCTAAGGAAAATAATGCAACTTGAGTTGATTTTCAAAGTGTTTTTAACAGTGTTTGTTTAAATTTTGTCTAAATTATTGCCTCCCTTTCCCCCAGATGTTGCTGTTAACTTTCTCTGATTTGAAAGTGCCTTCATTGTGTCTGTGTCTGTGTGTCTGCGTTGATTTGTGGGTATTTCACATGCAAAAAATACGCACACATCCATAGAAATACAAATATACAAACATATATGCATGCACTCAGTCACACACACACACTCACAATACTCACACTCACGCTTGTACGGTGGAGAATGATACATGTATGTCACTTTTCACTAACAAACTGAAACTGCAGATTAATGCCTATAGATTTGATAAAGAAAAAGTGCTGAAAAGTAAAGTTTGAGGACAAGAAAATGTGTTACTCATGTAAACTTATTCTCTTCTCCTTTTCTCCTCGCAAATCACTGCTGATGCATTTTATCAGTTTCCCTGCCTCATCCCATTTTTGCTACAGTGGCATTCTGGGTGGATGTCCAATAAAATGGTGTTGAAAGATGCGTCGTCAGCGAACCTATTCGAAAAGGATCTTCAGCCTAATACTGCATGATTGATATGTTTCCATGGTGTCTGGTTGGTTAGTTTTATTTTACAAGTAGTTTCTTTTATTTCCTAATGAAACCTTTATTTGATAATAAAAGCATTTAAGTAACTATAGCAGCTTCAAATCCAGCCTTGATTTAGATACTTCTTAACGTTTTTGTAACAGCTAACAGATGACTGCACATACTTATTTTGTTTTCATAGTCCCATCTCTTTGTGTAAACAGCAAAGGTTCCTCCACCTTTGACTAAACACCTTGATATGAATTGACAATAATGAGGGAATCTGAAACTTAACTTTTTGCTTTATATTCTGTTATGAAGGTAGCTCACCTAAACCTCTGAACAAATTAAAGAAAGCTGCCTCTCTAAAGACACTGGACTCAAAACCAGGTCAGTTTTTTGTAGCCTTTCCCATCCTTGTGGCTGTGCTGAGCTCTCCTTTTGGTTGCCGTGGTCACCCCTTCCTTCCTAACACCCCCCCCCCTCCCCTTTCTCTGAACTCGCTGTCACCAGCACTGTTCCTGCTGATAATGTGTGGCTTAACGTAGACCTAGACCTTTTGGTGTGCTGGTCATCTTGCCATTTGTGCAACCCACCTGTCACTGATGCCTGTCTGTGGTTTGTGTGGCTCTCTTCTTACCAATATGTGTTTGCAATTCTTTGTGTGTGTGTGTGTGTGTGTGTGTGTGTGTGTGTGTTTGTAAATCTCTCCTTACCAATGTGTGTATGTGACTTTCTTTAACTCTTTTTTTTACCATTGTGCGTTTGTGATTTTGTTTTAACTCTCTTCTTACCAGTGTGCGTTTATGGTTTTGTTTAACTCTTTCACCGCCAAGTTTCTGTGTGAAAAACACTCCCCAGCGCCAGATATTTTAGAAATGATGCTATCAGTCACAGGCTTCGGTTCATCTCAAAATGACACAATGGACTTGTTCACTTCAAACTTGATCAGGGGGCAAAGGTTAGTCATTGTTCTATTGGTGGCAACCTAGCAGCAGCTGTCAAGCTTTGTTACAATGTGAAAAACTGCCTTATCAACATGACCTCTTGATGTCAACAACAGTCGCCTATGGCGGCGGTGCACTGTTGAGTCAACAAAAGTTGCCTGTGGTGGTGAAAGAGTTAATTCTCTTCTCACTGATGTGCTTTCATTATTTTGTTTAACTCTCTTCTTACCAATGTGTCTTTGTGGTTTTGTGTGACTCTCTTCTTACTAATTATCAACTGATTCAGGATCTGTCAGTAATAGAGTCAACTTCTTGTTGGGCAGCAGCAAAGTTTCAAATTTCTCTCTCTCTCTCACACACACACACACACACACACACTAGCTCTCTCTATGCGCTTTGTAGATCTCCTGCCATACATACTTGATTCAGTCCGGCATAATTAAAAGCCCTCTTCCTTGAAGAAGTGTGGGGTCAGCTGGACGATAAGCAACAATGATAACTGATAATCCAGTGGACCACAGGTACTGTGAGCGAAATGTATATTGTCAGTGCTGTACTGTCATCTTTCCTCACACGCAAATTTCTATAAGCTTCTTTGCAAATCTGTTTTTCAAATGACAAAAAGTGTTATTTAAGTGCACAGGTTTTTCATCCTCAGCTACACTGTTTCTAAACATCCTTATATGAAATGTCCTGTTTTTCTTGTGGTCTGTGTTCAGGTAGATTTTGTGAGCATTGACCAGTTTAGAATGTGTTTTGTACTTGTGTAGTGTGTCTTGGGCAGTGTCGTTAGATCCTGTTTGTAACATTTGGTTTCAGAGTCCAAAGGTGTGTTATATGTTGGTGAAGAGTAGTGCATGTTAGCTGTTCGTCACTAATCTCTCCCTGTAGATGTAGCTGTACTTTTCTCTGTGTGTGTGTGTGTGTGTGTGTGCATGTGTGAATGTGCATGCTTGAATGTATACTTGCACACACACATCTGGAACACATTCATAATATTATGAATAAACTTATAAAATGTATCAAGCAGTTTTTGTAAGTTATTTTATTTTAATTTTCTTATTATAATTTTTCAAGGTAGTAAGAAGTGGCATCAGAATCTTCAGAAAACAGTTACCTCCAGTTCTGAGCCAGCAGCTGGAAACACATTCTTTATTAATCATTAACGCATGCAAATAATGGTGCAGCTGTATGCACAAATATTTTGCTTTGTGGGTTTAAGCAACTGCGCTGTATATTCATTCAGTTTCTCATTTATTTTTCCATGGAGTGAACTATAACTGGAAAACCGGACCAGGTAAAGAGGGTGCAGTCAATGTCTTCAAGGTTTGGTCTTGAACATGGTTCTGCTGCACATTGATGTCCTTGCGACGACCCAGCTGATCATTCAGTGTTCTGTTCAATTTCTTATCGACATGTTTTCTTCTTTTCCATTCTAGACACACCTGCGTACTGCAAGTAGTATTGTCTCTCTCTTTGTTTTTTTCTTTTCTCATTTCAGTTTTGTTCAGTTCTGGGATGGTTTGAATTGTAGGCTGCATTATTTATTTTATCATTTTGAAGCTGATATTTTTGTTTTCTTTCCAGTTGTATGATTAAGGCATATGAATGAACGTCTATTGTGTATGTATTTGGACCTAATCCAGTGTGCATGGCTTCTTTATGTTGTCCTGATATAATGTTCTGAAAGTGAACCTAATCTTTGCTTTTCACATACATGTATGGTGTTCTGAGATGTATTTATTCTGAAACTACTGTTTAATTTCACACATGCATTTCTGTAACTATTTGAATTCACACACTGTACCTGTGAATTTTACTGTTATTACATTAACTTGTATATTGCATGTATTTCATAACTTAGTTCAGCATTTCAAAAGCTGAAAGCTTGAAGACAGTTATACAATGAACAGTTATGAATGTTGCTGTTGCTTTGAGTTGCTGTGGTGACTTGCTGGCTGTCTTGATATGTATTCGGGGGATATTTTACGTGGTGTTCTTCTTGTAGTCTTCCTCACTTGAATTGTTGGCTCAGTGACTTTAATATGTGGTGAATTTGTGTGAATGTATAAAGTGACAAGTGTCATTGTGGGCTGGATGATAAGCAACATAATTTGATTAGATTCATCAAGCTGAAGTACACAGAGCACTGCACTTAACCTGACTCACTTCTCACTGTTAATTCACAAAAACTTTGGCTTGTGCAGTGATTATGATAATTTTCTTTCATGAATAATACTCCATGCTGTCTTTAATGGATCTGTTTGATTTTGCATACGTACATACATAGAATTTTGTTCATTAGTGACATGCATATTTTCAATCAGATCATTAAAGCACTGGTACAGGTATTCTTGATTCTGAAGCACCTTAGAATATTCTGGCATTAGTTCTTTGTTAACAGAAAAAGATATATCTGTAGTGTTTTTTTTGAGAATGTATTAGGGTTGGTGTGTGTGTCTGTTAGTGTGGAGATACCCTGTCAAAAGATCTGTACAAGTTGTCCAGGACAGTATGTTTCGGTAATATTGTCTGTTTAATGTGACATTTGTATTAAGCTGTGTGTTACTGAGAGAATGAATTAAATTTAGAATGATGTCATGAATATGTTTTTTAGTTATGTAAAAAATATTGATATGTCTCAATCATTTTGTTATTATGCAATATTGTTATTATAAATGTAACAGACACATGAAACACAGTGTAGAACAAATCAATTTCAGTGAAAGAATTGTGATGCTAAAAACTTTGAAAATAACAATTGACATGTATAGCATATTTATGTGTGAAGCAGTGGTGTGAACACTGTTCAACATTTTAAACGTTTCTTTAATTATGTAATTGATATTTTTTACCGTGTTAGAGTATTGCTGAAATATAATCACGAAAAGCTGTTCATTTTGATATTTTTAGCATCACACACCTGGTATGCTAATGGTGTTTTTAACATGTACAGGTGTCTACACCCAGTTCAAAACATTTCTGGCAAAAGACAAGATGATTCTGAAGCGGCTCATGAAGGTATCAGAACTTCACTTTAATTCCATGTCTGTCCTTTCTGTGTTTGTTAATCCTTCTCCTCCAAACGCCCCTCAAAAAGGTCACCACATATATCCTGATATAAAATGGATTTTGTCCATAAATAAAAACATTTATTTAATTCTTTTGAAGTCTTGTGAGATTTTCTGTCTGTACTTTTGCAGTTTATTCCAGTTATTCTAAAAATGTAATTTGAAATGTATTTTAGAAGTAATTCTAATCATTGTATGCTGAACATTTGATATTCTGCAACAATCACTGGTGGCAAAAAAAAAAAGAAAAAAGAACATGATGATGATCGCTGTATCTCAAGTTCTGTAAAAAGAACAGGTGATGATAGCTATAGCCCAAGTTCTATAGATAACAGCTGCAGCTCAAGTTCTATAGAAAGAACAGATGATTTAAACTGTAGCTCAAGTTCTATTAACTTACTCTGGATGATGGAAAGCTATAGCATTCCTGATGTAAGGTAGCATTCCGGATGACAGAATGCTATAGCGGTTTCGACAATTAAATTTTTTTCCACGTTTTCCTCATGGGGTAGCATAAAAATCGCACCTACACCAGGCATTGTGAACTTGTCAAGGGTCGAATGGAAAGTTTCTTCGTGAGGTTCCGTAACTATACTAATACACTCACTGGCGAGCTGTTGACCTTGGTACCCCACATGACAGCTAATCTGCATATGAATCGAAAATGGCATCGCAGGCGATACAAGTGGAAATTTTTAGAGCAAACTAGATCACGACAGCGGCTTTTTACTGTTGCTAAAGTGATTGAAATGCTTCAGACTGAAGGTTTCGACATCAAGGATGATGATGAAGATGTTGAATAAAGTATCTGCAGTGAAGAAAGCTACCAGCAAGAAGTTACTGACTCAGCTTCTGAGGGCTGTGAAAGAGAGGGAGGGAGATGGGCATACACACGAAGTGAGGAGAGGGGTAAGTGGGTCAAATACAGGGAGTTTCATTCAGTTACTTTGTGTTTTGTATTTTTTATGATTTTTTTTACTAACCCTAACAAATGGGTCGTCTGCAGGGGAAAGCAAGGGAGAAAACTATTCGTCCGGAGTGAGTTTAACGAATGGATGATAACAGTTGTAACTCAAGTTCTATAAAAAAATATAAAAAAAGTTTTAAAAAAAAAAAGGAAAAGAAAAAAAGAAGAGACGATGACAGCTATCACTGAAGTTGTACTAAAAAAAAAAAAAAAAAAAAATCAAAAACACACTTAAAACATGATGACAGCTGTTGCTCAAGTTCTGTAAAAAGAACATACAATAACAGTTGCAGCTCAAGTTCAATAAACAGAACATCAAATCAGGAATCTGACACACTGATGTTGAGGAAGGGAACCCATGACAACAACAGCGGTGGTGACTATTTCAGGGCACACAGTCCAAGCGGCCAGTGGAGGCACAGAACGCCATCCTTCGTCGCCACTTCCTGGAGATGACTCAGAGTTTCATGATCCCCTTGGTGAGTCTGGAGAGGAGTTTAACATGGTTTTCAAAGAACATCAGTGTATCATGTGTTTGTGATTCATTCCATATTCTTCTTCTTCTTTTTCAAGGCCTGACTAAGCGCGTTGGGCTACGCCGCTGGTCAGGCATCTGCTTGGCAGATGTGGTGTAGCGTATATGGATTTGTCCGAACGCAGTGACGCCTCCTTGAGCCACTGAAACTGAAACTGAAACTCTTCTTCTTTGTTCGTGGGCTGCAACTCCCATGTACATGAGTGGGCTTTTATGTATATGACCGTTTTTACCCCACCTTGTAGGCAGCCATACTCTGTTTTTTGGGGTGTGCATGCTGGGTATGTTCTGTTTTCCATAACGCTGACATGGATTACAGGATCTTTAACGTGTGCATTTGATCTTCTGCTTGCGTATACACATGAAGGGGGTTCAGGCACAAGCAAGTCTGCACATATGTTGACCTGGGACATTGGAAAAATCTCCACCCTTTTCCCACCAGGCACCATTACCAAGAACCTGGGTTCCTCAGATTGGAAGTCCAACGCTTTAGCCTGTCGGCTATTGTGCCTGTCAGTGCATTCCATATGAAGTCATATTAATCCCAGCTGTCACAAACCCTGATTCATACCAAACTGTAAAGTTTTGAACACTCTCCACTTATCATGTCAGCCCTTCAGCCTGCGAGTAAAATCTGAACTAAATGCAGAGCTCTAGAGAGAAAGCACATATTGGAAATAACATGGTGCTGACATATGGCAAGAGCTTTAGCCTCAACCTTACTCCAAAACCTCCTCTGTCCTACAAAAAACTTAAGGCGGAGCTCTAGAAAGAAAACAAATATTCAAAATGATACGGTGTTGATGAATGACCAAGAGTTTTAGCTTCAGTCTTACTCCCAATCCTGCTCTATCCCACGAAACATATCTTAGAAAAAGGAAGAGGAGTTTATTTGTTCAGTGTGCCAGCAGAAACATAACTGTTATCAGATAAAACTGTTATTAATAGCGTGTTTTGTTGGCATGTGTAGGAGCGTTACATGGCCAGTCTGATGCCCCTGCAGCGGAATATTTCTCCACACAAGGTCAGTCATAGGCTGTTACAGCTTCTTTGTGTGTTGATTGGTATAAAAAAATCAAAAAAATCTGGTTAATCATATTAAATCTTGATAATAATAAGAATGATTTCTGTGGCATGATGTCCAGTACTGATGTTGCTGAAATCACCTAATATGATCCGGTTGAATGTAAACATGACATAGAAATTTAAAGCTCTCTGAATGTAAACATGACATAGAAATTTAAAGCTCTCTGAATGTAAACATGACATAGAAATTTAAAGCTGTCTATTGATGATGAAAAACATTTTGCTTGGTACATAGACAGTATTCTGTGTGTTTGGTGTGTATGAATATGTGTGTGTGATTGTGCTTTCAGTTTTATGTCTCTTCACTAAAAGCGATGAGGTTATAGAAAAAGGTAATGTAATGCTCTCATGTGTATGTCGGTGTTTGCCGTGAATTATAGTTGATGGCTAACATCCCTGCAAGTTATGATGATAAAATTATGGATGTATTTAAGAACAGATGTGGGTAATGTTCTTTTCCACTATTTGAATTTTATTTTTTAAATTTTGATACAAATATGCAGAATGGATTACATTTGTATGCTGTATAAATCACACTTGTAGTGTTTTGGTTGTTGAATAAACTACATTTGCATGTCTTCTTTGCTGAATAAACTACACATGTATGCTGGCAATCTACACTTCTGTGTCTTGTACAGTGAAAAAAATATGCACACAGCACTTGTATGCTGAGTAAATTATATGTGTATGTCTTAAATGTTGAATAAACTACACTTGTATGCTAGGAAAAGTACATTCTTATGTTTTGTGTGCTGAATATACTTGTTTTTTCTTGTATGTTGAATAAAGTACACATGCGTGCTGAATAAACTGGAATTGTCTGGTGATTACATTATGCTTTGTCGTGTATGCTTGATAAATTATATTTATTCATTTTGAATGTTGAATAAACTGCACTTGAATGCCAAATAAAGTACATTTTTATGTCTTCTGAATAAAGTGCATTTTTATGCTTTGTGTGCTGAATATACTTGTTTTTTTCTTGTATGCAGAATAAAGTACACTTGTATGTTGAATGAACTGGGCATTTATGCTGAGTAAACGTTGATTCTGTGTTGCATATCATATATTGTGTACTTTTTTGTCTTATATGCTGGATGAACTTAGACTTGCATCCAGTAAGAAAAGAAAAAATGTTAGGCACCATATAAACTACACTTTTATGTCTTGTGCACTGGATAAACTAGACTAGCGCATAGCATGCTGGGTTTTTTTTCGTATTTTTATTTTTTAGAACAGTGTATAAGAATCGACTCTTTTATGCCAAATAAACTACACTTGTATGTCGTGTGTGCTGAATAAACTACATTTGTGTGCTGAAATTTTTTAAAAAGAAGAAAATTAAGATTGTAAATGGCAAAGACAGCTGCATACAAGGCCTTGGACAGACCTGTGCTGCAGTAAAGAACGTTCTAAACGGGACCCCATCACAACAACCCGCATCAAGAAGACTCAGAGGTGTGCAGCAGGACGGGCCATGCAGTATTTCAGGAAGACCTCCAGTGTTGACATTCTGCTGCAGGAAATACACAGAAAACACGGACATCAGAGGAATTTTCAAACATGTGATGCACTGTCATGCATAATATAGTATAGCAGGGAACATTTCTTCTTGAGGCCTTCTTTGATCACATCCCAAAGTTATTTATGTGTAAAAGAATTGGTTGCTGACATATCACAAAAAAAAGAAAAGAAAAAAAGACAGTAATAAGAATCAAGAACCAGTGGTAATGTTTTCTTCTAAAATCTTGTCTTGACACCTGGAACTATAGAAATATTTTTGTCAAGAAAAAGGTATTTGGAGATAGAATACAATTGTAATCCTTTACAGGGCCCCCCAAGACTGCGGCCGTTTGACACGGAGGAGTTTCTGCAGACAGTGGAACACTCAGGGCCTCAGCTGACCTCAGGAATCAAGGGGGACTGGGAGGGTTTGTACAGGTGAGAAATCAGTATGGGTGGGACTTTGAGAGTGAGATTTAGTGTTGGACATAAAAGGGTAATGTTAAGAAATTGCAAACCATTGTATTTGTATGATGAGGTGCAGACAGTATTCATAGAAAAAATATTGAGTCAGTCGTAGTTCGATTGAATGCAGTTATAGTCAGAAAATTTCTGCTGTTTCACATGTTAAACATTGATCCAAAATTGCATGCACATATGATCTATCTAGAGCATTCAGTTTGTACTCTTGACACATGAGACATGCTAAGCTCTCTTGCATGCTCATATTTTTTTCATCTTTTTCTCCCAATTCTTGGACAGATATAGTAAAGCTCACATTGTAGGTTAATATCAAGAGAAAAAAAAATGTCTTCAGTCTACAATCTCCCCAAAAATGTCTACTTTTTCTTCAGAAAAAACAAAACAAAAAAAAACCTGGAAAATGTGTCCGGACACTGTCCTGTACAGGAACAGAAATACACCATAAACCAATCTCCTGCAGCTGACTGAAAAGACTAAGAGATGATGCTGACAACCAGTGTGAGTTACTTAACAAGATATTGGTTAATTTCTTTTCACATTTTTTTCTCTCAGCTTTTTATATGGTTGTTTTTATTTACATCATGTTGTTATTTTCGTTGAAATTAATCGAATCTAAAATTAGCTATGTCCGTTGGCATTATTATCTACATATGTTGGAGCATTGTGTGTGCAGACGGTACTTCAAGTCGCCCAACTTTGAGGGCTGGTACTACCAGCGTCAGAGGGAAGTCAACCAAAAGCTGCAGGTGCTGCACATGGATGCGCTCTGTGACTCGGTAAGTGCCAGGCATTTCTTCTTCTGTGTTCTTCGGCTGCAGCTCCCAAGTTCAGTATGTTATGATACCCTGGGAAACAGAGCATTGCTGCCTACATGGCAGGGGTAAAAACGGTCGTACACGTAAAAGCCCACTTGTGGACATACAAGTGAATGTGGGAGTTGCAGCCCACGAACGAAGAAGAAGAAGAATGTTATGATATGGTATGGTAGAGTTATGGTATGGTATGGTACCGTATGATTAACAAATAGTGAAGAGTGGTAACTCTCTCCCTTCACAAGGTACACAACTTCAAGTCAGTGCTGCTTATGCTACTATATGGTTATGGTATGGTATGGTATTGTATTGTATGGTTATGGTAGACAAGGAAAATCCAAGCCTAGTATTGTTTACTTTTCTGTACTCTTGGGAAAAAAAATTGTGTGGAGTCGTGCTGCTGTTTTCCAGAATGAATGGACCAGATCATGCTGGTATAGAATTTGTAAAGTAGTGATTTTTTTTTTTTTTATATGTAGACTAGATCATACCAGTATAGACTTGGAAGGCGATGTTTCTCATTTATAGACTAGAGCATGCTATTATAGACTGAATCATGCTAGTGTAGCCTAGATCATGAAGTTAGAGACTTGGAAGTGAATGGCTTGTTATATATAGACTGGATCATGCTTGTGTAGACTGGATCATGGTAGTATAGACAGACTTGGAAAGTAGTGGTTTTCTTACACCACTTGTCGGGTGGTGCAGTGGACATGAAGAGTGATGGTTTGTGTGCAGAACCTGGAGGAGTGGATCAGAGACAAAGAGGAGGTGGAGATTGTGGACCTCATCCTGCGAATCAAGGAGAAGCTGGTTAGTGCCATGGTTTCACTGGGAACACTGTGTCACAATCACAGTTTCAGTTTCTCAAAGAGGGGTCACTGCAGTCGGACAAATCCATGTACACCAAACCGCATCTGCTCGGTAGATGCCTGACCAGCAGCATAACCCAACGTGCTTAGTTAGGCCTTGAGTGCAGGCATATTTTGTGTATCTGTCAGAGTGGATTTCTTCTGGAGAATTTTGCCAGAGGACAACACTCTCGTTGCCGTGGGTTATTTTTCAGTGCGCTAAGTGCGTGCTGCACACGGGACCTCGGTTTATCATCTCATCCGAATGACTAGACGCTCAGTTCGATTTTCCATTCAAACTTGGGATTGAAAGGGCGAGAGTGGGATTTGAACCCAGACCCTCACAGACTCTTTGAATTGGCAGATGAGTGTCTTGACCATTCTGCCACCTTCTTTCCTTACTGTGTTCACATTGGTCATACACATACAATGGTGGTGGAAAACTTTTGGGGGGTAGAGGTGGGTGGGGAGAGGGGCTTATTGCAAAGGTTACGTTAAGAGACACTGTGGCAGAGCTGGTTAGGCACTGGACTTCTGATCCAGTGTTCAACAGTGATCAGGTTTTGAGGCCCTGTTTGGGCATGGTGTTGTGTCCTTGGGCGCTTTGCTCAGATTTTCCTCACTCCACCCAGGTGTGAATGGAGTATCTGATTTAAGTTGGGGAAGGTTACAATGGCTGAAGGAGAGGATTGGGCCCTGCCTTCCTTTGCCAAACCCTAGACACAGTGGTAATGAATTAACTGCTCTGAGGGTGGTAAAAAGGCTATGAGACCTTTACACTTAAATGTAAAATGTAACATTAGGGAACTTTGTTGGGTTTGTGTGTATATGCTTGCACTTTACTGCTATTTTTAAAATTTTATTTTATAATTCTAATTCCAGTATGTTAAGCATACGACATTGCCTTAACATATCGCCTTTGCTGTTTTCAGAAGTTTGCCAGCAACAACCACACTGTTGTGCAGAGGGAGAGTGTTGCTAAACTGCAGAAACACCTGGAAAACATCGTGTCTGCATTGCCGGATGACTTGCAGACTGTCATCAAGACTTGATGAATATTCATTGACTGTTCCACACTCTGGAGCTACTTGCTTCCTCCTTCAGTCTCCACTGTATTGGCAAAAACAGTCAAGGAACTGTGTTCAGCTCAACACAACAGGAGTTCTGTTGAGCTATGTGTCAGTGATATCCATATGTGTAAAAAAGTGCATCCTGCAAACAAGAAGTATGACTTGTCTTCTGTTCTTTAGTACAGGGCATTATTTATGAAAGTGAAGAAAGACTGTGGAACTCGGTTCATATGTAGGCTTGTGCTGTGTCACAGTGTGTGGTGTATATCTGTGATGGTCACCAGCAGATTAGGCAATCCGTACCAAAGGATCTTGCTGTTGTGCATCACGTGGACTATCATCTTTAATCAAGAGTACCTTGTGTCTTCAATCAGTGATTCTCAGAGCAATTGGGGAAACAAATCACTGCGTTTTATTTTACCAGTCAAAACATCAGATATGAGAACAGGGCTGACACAAGGTTAGCATCATTCAAACACCATGCAGAACCTAAAGTGTGTGTCGTCAGTTGGAAGCTCATGCTGGATACGTACGAGGTAACTGGTCTGTGTGCGGCAGTCCCAGAAACAATGGAGGAGGGGAGAAGACAGCAATTGCCTGTGGGTAACTGACCAGTCGTGAGGCGGAGGAAGACTTGTTTTGGGGGCCATTGGTGTTGGGATGGACAGTATTGAGTCAGGTGTATGTGATGTTAGTCAGTCATACATCCGAGTGCAATAGCAGAAAGTGTGTGTATTGGTTGGGTTAGTAGTACAATACAAAAGAGTGCTGTGGTGTGAATGTGTTTATCACCATGTTCAGTTATTTGTTGATGTTTCATCTTCTTTTCTTTTTTTTTTTTTCCTTTTTTTCTTTCTTTTTTTTTTTTTTACTTGGAAGAAAATATTGCTACCACACTCAAACATACACGTGTTTGCACATAGATACACACACACACACACACACACACACACATACACGCACACATACACACACACACACACACACACACACACACACACACGTATACACACACATGCTCCTCTAAATTCTCTGTTTGAGGGTAAATGAAATGAAATCTACATTCCAGTTAAATGGACCTGAAATGCATTCTGTGAGGAGTTATATTTGTGCATGCTGAATTGTGTTTGTGGTGGAGGGGAAGGGGAATAATTTGTACAGGACTCAATTGTCTCCAGCACATGAATGAAAACTTGCAGATAAGTGTCTGCCAGTTGAAGCCCGCTGCTTCAAGACTTCACTCAGTGGGTCTCAACGTGGCGACACTTTGCAGGAAGTGACAACAGGCAGGGTTTTATTCCGTAAGTTTTCATTCACTTGGGGAAAAAAATGTCTGTCTCGGATAAATGCATATCAACGAAGTATCCTAGAAATATTTCACCAGTTTAAGGGTAAAGTTATGTTTCATTGCACCTATGCCTGTTTGAGGTGAATGTGTTTTTGTGTATATACAGCATGATAATTGTTATCCTTTGTGACCGGAAAAACAAGAATTGTATTTCTACTTTTTTATGGAAATGTATGTGAGTAGGCAAAGAGTGTGAAAGGGTCTTTTTAGTTTTATGCTTTTGTTGTTTTAATGTTTTAAAATGAAGTATTACTTTAAATCTTGACCAGTTATAATCTGACTGGAGCGCATGATAAAGACTCAAACTTGTTTTTTTCTTCAAATATATGATTATTGTTTATGTGAGAACTTTGTGTTGCATTATTTTTAAATCATAACACAGTTTGTGTGAGAAATTTTCTCACTCGAAGGCATTTTGACATCAGAAGTGTGTGGGTCAGACGTTTACCTCATTTTGACACAGCTCTGTTTTGTACAATATGTCTCATGAATATTTCTTTCATGAATGTTTCTTTCAACGGTATCTATCCTCAAAGACCATTAACATAGGGAGGACAAGGGTGACGGTGAAGTGAAGGATTAAATGAAAAAACAAAACTTAGAATGTTTTGTAAATTTTCATAGCAATAAATGTAAGATTTGAAATGTGCCCAGCGCAGGTCTTTTTCCCTGTTTCTCAGAGTCAGAACCGCGCTCAATATTTCCACAGCTGAAACACTTGGTTTCGGAAAGAGGGGATGCTGTTATTGTTTAGTTGCTGAAGAGGAATGGCTGCATTCCCAGGAACCTGGTCTGTGGAGATCTTACTTATTTACTGACTGCCCATTAAGCCCTCTGGCATGTAGAGCAACAAGGAAGCTCTGCCACTCTTGTCTGTTTTTGGCCGGTCTCTGAATGGTACCCCAGGTGTGCTCGAGGGTCTTGAGTTCTCCTTCAGCTGTTCTGCATCATGTGCTCTTTGTGGAGAACTGGCTGAGGGAAAAGGCCAACAGTGTATAAGACCTCAGCTCCTCTTCAGAGACACCTCCAAACAAGACTTAGCCGTTGGGGGTGATATTTGTTCTCTGTGAATTTAAACATCAAATGTAAAGCTCTTCAGCTGATCTCTTGATAATAATGATAACATATTGTACTTGTGTGGCACTAACTCCCCATATAATGGGCTCTAAGCACCTCACATGAGACAATACATATATACAATAGTGCATTGTACCACACAAGAGCATATGAGGGCATAGAAGTGGAAAAACAAAATCCATATACACCAGTACAATACTACAAATTGCAGATATGAATAATCGCAGGAAAACGGCACAAAATACCACCACCACCCCTCCCTTCACACACACATCTTTTGTCAGGATAGTTTTCTCTCCATTATTGAAGTACACAGAAGATCTCTACTTGCTTCCTTTTTTTTTCTTTTTCTTTTTGTTGTTGTCTATTCCATTCGTGTTATTATCATTTGTTGTTGCAGATGTATGATCGAATTAGATGATGATTTATTCTTACAAGTATTTCAGTACCAGACTTACTTAATTAGTCATTCTCTTCTTTGATCAATAGAGAAGTTACCATCCTGAGTGTCACGGGTTAGTGCATGGGAGAGTATAATCATCAACTATGCTTGTAGCGAACTTTTTCTTCTTTCTCTTTGTGCTGCAGTCATAATACAGACAAACAACTTATCAGTACTTTGTTGTCATGGGTCAGTAGTATAGAACCTAGTCACCAAGTCCTTACATTGATAACTGAATACAGTTTGGTCAGTTCACAGAGAGGACGAATCCTGGAGTCATCCTCTTTATCAATGGTCATTACATAGAGAACCTGTTCATCTTCATCATTGTCATTGCTGATACAAAGAGAACACACTGATTATCCTTGCCATCAACATTTCCTGCACAGACAACTGTCTGTTAGTGGTGACCAGAACTTACCACCCCTGAGTAATGTTAGTCCCTGCATCCAGAACTTACTGTATACAGCAATGCTGTCCACTTGTAAACTGACCTAACAGCTTTGCAGTAACTTAAAAGCATGGGTGTCTATCTCAGTCTTCAAGCCTTCTGCTATGGGACCCCGTTCTACACAGCTCTCTGTTAGTCCCATTTCGGTATGCTCATCCCCGGATGGTAAATGTCTTTTTACAACAACCACAGCTAAACCAAAGTAAATGTCCCATGACACCCAACATCGACTGTGCTGCTGAACACTGCATGAAGAATTTGCTGGGCCATTTTGTTTGTTCTCTTTCAATGTCCGACTCTTTCATACCAGAATAGTCACTGCATGTATGCTCGTGTGTGTATCCAGTCTGAAGGCTGTCATTGAGCCTTATATATATATTTTTTTGTTTTGTTTGATACTTTTTTTTCTGGATAAGCTTCAGAAGTTGTTTGATGTTGGATGGTTATTTTTGGAAGTAGGATTATCCCACCTGCGAAACAACTGCAGTTGTACGTACAGCAAATGAAAGAAGTGAATTGAACCTACTACTACAGTAAGATTGGGATGGGAGTGGAAGGAATAAGGCATAGTGCACACTCACGACACAGACCTTTTGTTTGATAGATATCTGAACCTGAAAAGTGAAATTTTAAACAGTGCGTCTCCCACAGGAAGAGGAATATGAAGCATCGATTGGAGGTTTCAGTGATGCATCGTTTGAAGTTCTGATTCATAACACCAGTGGCAAAACTGGTTTTATCTACATGCTGATCTCTCCATTATCTCATGATGAAACAGAGTGATTCAATATTAGCATCATAAATGACTGATCTGAAATGACAGAGACCCGGTGTTGTTGTCATCATGAGTGGTGAGAACATTTCACCCATGTGATATAGTTACTGTATGATGCGCTCAGTAATTACATAGCAGTTTGTTCTGACATAATCGAGTTATAACACCCATTATGTTATGGAAATTTGTTCAGATTTTTTTTTCAAGTAAGAGGGGTGGGAGCAGTATCTGATATAGTGGAAATTGCAGCAGCAGCTTTAAAGAAAGACTAGTTTCCAGTTTGCAGGTTCATGCTCTGTGGACAGAGGTAGATGGATAGATAGATAGATATACAGGCAGGCAGGCTGATAAGAACAGCAATGAAAATATGATCATCATATCAAAACAGAAGTTTTTTTCTCTCCACCTCTGCCTGCTGTACAGTAATTCAGATGAACAGAAGCCAACGCAACAGTGAGCCAAGCCTGAAGTTGATATAAACACCAGATAACTTTTATTTTAATCATATGTTTATACTTTTAATGAAGATCATCCATAGGACAGAAATGGATGGAGAGTGGAAAGGGAGGAGAGTGAGACAAAGAGGGTAGGAGGTGAGAAAGTGATACAAAGGAAAGAGGGACAATGAAATTTACAAATACAATCGAGGAAAGAATGATGCTGAATATAAAAATCATCATCTTTTCAAACCATAACCAGTTATATTAAGCAGGAGACTGGCTAGACATAGCTAAGAACCACAACATAATTACATGAAGCTTTGGAGATGAGAGCAGTAGCTAGAGGTTTCCTGTTTGAAAGAGATAATCATGGTTTTCAAGCAAGGGAATGAAGGGCAGTTCCACTGCAGCAGTCTGGTTCTGTCCCAGAAATGGTGGAGAACATCATTACTGCTGCATTGTGATTGCATGCCATCATCATCATCAGTCCCCCAAGTTATCAACTTAGGAGTTGTTTGGGGGACATGAGGGCTGACGAAGGAGATTGTGTATGAATAGCCAGTTCTTAATCAGATCCATAGCATTGATCAGTTCTTGTGTCTTTATATCATTATCAGTTTGTTTTTTCACAACAGAATGAATAAAAAAAAGAAGGCAGTTTTTTTCATATTCACTTTGCATTTCCTTTGTTAAATCCTTCCCTTCTTTCTTTTTCGGTGAAATGATTAAATGGGAAATGTTCAGCTTGTGTCTTCTGAAAAAAAGAGGTAAAATGTTGATAAAATAGACTGTAAAAGTACAATGGTGTAATTTTCACACATGAATATAATATTATAATGCACGCTGTTACTATCTTGATTGATAATGGCAATATGATAGTGTTAGTTCCCTTAATTGTGAGGAGAAAAAACAAAAACAGTGCATGAATTGTGACAGAATTGAGTTTTATATGTTAGTTTGTTTTGGTAATTGTCTTTGAATCAGTTCTGCAAGCAAAGTTCAGGTCATGTTAAGGAAGAAGGTGAGGATTACCCTGAATATAATCTTGATATTTTGTGAGGATGTATGTGAGTGTTGTCTGCAAACTGTGTAGTCTTTTAGATTTTACATGTCTAAGCGAAAACAAAACATTGCAATAACAGTATGACCAGAGGCTTAACATGTGAGACAAGAAGATGAGAAAAGTGATGAAAGTGTGAATAGAATTTACATGTGTTGTTGAAAATGAAAGACAGTGATGATAATAATGTAAGTTGATATTTGATGATGAGATTTGAAATAAAATAATTGATAACAGTGTAGAGACTTCATATGTGTGACTGAAAATAAGACAGTTATGACAGTGTAACAGTGCGTATCTATCACAATTCCCATCAGATAGAATTTTCACTGACGAGTTGCATACCTGTCTTTGTGTGTGTGTGTGTGTGTGTGTGTGTGTGTGTAAGCATAAAACTGTAAATAAACTCATCGACCTTTACTTCCAAACTATGGAGCTTTACATTATACAAGAACTGCTGGTTGACCCATGGTTATGGATGAAATATTCTTTCCAGGGAGAAAAAGTAAGAAAAATTGGCAGGGCTTGGTGTTGTACAAGTTTGCCATGCATTGTCAGCTGTTTCTGGAAAAATGACAAGTGTTGTTTTCATGTTGCTGGGATAGGAACCTGAAGGCATAGGAGGTCAAGACGCTGCATTCGCACACACTGTTTTCGTTAGATTTGATTTAACTTCACACACAGTTTGGTTTTTTCATTAGTTGTACTGGATATTCTCTTTGAACTGATATGTACAGTATTGCTGCTTCTGGTATTATGAATTGACATAAGAAGATACTGTTGTGGATAACATTTTAATTCTTTGTGTGTATGGGGTTGTTGTTTTTTTGCGCACGTGTGTGAATCTAAGAGTTTGTTGATGATGATGAATTGCATTTAACACCACATCATACTCGAAGATAATAATCAACACTGAATATAAAAGAGAAACAAAAACAACTAATGACTGTGGTTTCTTTACCATGATGTGTGGATTCATAGAAATCTTACTCTTGCCTTCCTGCCCCTACCCTCCCACCATCCATTTCTGTTTCCCACCTTACCCCACACATATTACCGGTACTTTGCAGCCCACATCATTTTCTACTTAAATAAATCATGTGATTATATTCATGGAATTTATTAAGTTTACTCTCTCTATGTCTCTATGTTTGTTTTTGTTTGTTTGTTTGTTTGATGATTGGGTGATATGATTTGTATTTTGTGTCCACTGCATCAGTGTGTAGAATCAGATATCTTCTTAGACATTATAAACTCCATTTGTATCAAATTGATTTGAATGAAAATGATTTGTACGAACGTGGGAAGATGACTTTCAACCAAATCAAAGCTTAGTTGCTTTCTTGCTGTTTTTGTGATGTCATTTTTAATTCACAGGGAATTTCTCGTTCTTTGTTTATCGCTTAAAACTTTAGATAGTTAATGCTGCCACAAAACTGAAATTGTATGTTGGAAGGCTGATTTCATTTTATTTCATTTTCTGTCACTTCTCAGTTAGTTGAATCTGTATAAACTTTTCATAACAAATGAAACACATGAATTATTGATATGCGTATTATTTTTTTTCTGTGCCACTCCAGTTTTAAATCTTGGCATTCACAATGAACTCTCTGATGGAATGCCCTGGAGTCTTTCAGAGTGAAATAGCATCACCGCCTTCCGGAAATGCTGTGCTGGAAATTTCCTCATTCATAATGTTCCGTTTCCTTCCTTCACCGTTGTCTACTTTTTCTGCCTTCCCAGTCTATTCCCACTTCTTTTTCCGATAAAGCCTTGTCACTCTTATGTTTCTTTTGCACAGTCAGTGATGTACTGTCTGTGCTGTTTTGCTCTGGTGATCTGGTAGTAATATAGTCAACTCTGGGACGTGCCCTAGCCGCCCAATTCTGCTGTGTTATTTGCCTATATGTCCTTTTTTTTTCATAATTTTGTGTGGCTTTGACGTATTTGTAAGCCTTTTTTGTGCAATTTTTTGTAATCTGGAGATGATAGATTTACCGGAAGGGCTTATGACCTCAGCACAGCACCGTCTTATTTGCCTAAAGGAGTTTTATAATCAAGATAATTTGTCTTGAAGTTGAACTGTGATGTTTTGCAGGTTGGGCTTTTTTTTTCAGATGTGACAGTTTTGTGTTTAACGTGATTTGTTTTTTTAATTAATTTATTTATTTAAGTTGGGCAGTCATTATGGCTGTGTGCAGTTGGCTGGACTAAGACAACAATGTTAAATATATATATATATATATATAATTTTTTTTTTTTTTTTTTTTTTTTTTTTTTTTTTTAATACACAATGTAGCTTTCTGTGTAACACAGCTGTTGAAATTTTTTGTCCATCTTTTGTGTCCTCTAATGATATGAATCACATATTTGGGAGGCTCGGAAAGGTGTTTTTGTGTTCTGTGAAATTCATCAATTTTTGGTTAGACAAAGGGGTACAATATTAAAAACATTATCTAAACCTCTCCAAGTTTTGTTGATTCTCAGTCAGTCAGAGGGATTTCAGGTCTCTGATGTTGCCTAGTGTAGGCAGCTGGGCTATAAGCTACATTGATGATGAAGGTGATTAAAAATGATACAGTATGAAACTCGCAAATATTTTATTTTCAGCATGAAAATAATACTAAGCTATTGAAGATGCTTTTTGTCATCTTTGTTCAGAAATTATTGCAAAGGTTTGTGATTTACTTCACCTGTTAGCTACAGTCATTTTATATGTAATTTTTATTAATTGTTAATGGCAAAGGAAGCAGATTGTGTTGTTATATGCATAATTCAAAATATGATTTAGTTTATCAGAGTACTTGCAGTTAAAATTGTGTAAATAAGTGCATAATTCAAAATCATTTATTGGACTGCGGGTATGTATGTGAACTGGAAAATACTGTTACGATAATTTAAAAAGTTCTCTCTTCTTTTTCATTACTGTTGAAAAAATCAAAGAGCAAAGGTCTCTCAAAAGTGAAGCAGTTAATGCTTGTAAACGAAATATTCAGAGGAAGATAATGTGTGTGCATGTGTGTGTATGCACCAGTGCACATGCATTCCAGTTTTACAATTTGAGTTTCAAACCTTGATCAGAACATGACCACTGTTTAATTGTGTATTCAAATCACATGAAAGTGACCATGATAATTTTATTTGTTGCTGCGATGTATATTTTATTGTTTTGAGAGGATTGTTTGATTGCTATTAATGAGTATAGTGATTTGTGATTGCAGTAGGATTTTTCTTTTTATCTCTGTCTCTCTCTCTAGGTTTCTCTCATTTCATCTCACTAATATAAACCAGAAACAACAGGCATTGAACATGATTATTTGAATATATTTCTTCTGTGAAAATCATTTCGTTAATACATTTCTCTTATAGCGAGTATAAATCAAATCTGGAAATGTTGTTTTGTCCTTCGAGCAGATTAGATGGTAATCAAATTTGGTGACTGAGTTGCTTGATCATGTTGTTTGTGCTAATGTGAACTGTGTGGAGTGTACATTCTGTCATAAAAACAAATAAAGAAATACAGTCATTCTTGTACAATCCTTGAACAGTTGCTTTGCTCTTGAACTGGTCACAGAATATTGGGCTCTCAGCCATCTGCTTGCTGATGATGTATTGTCTGCTGTGTGGTAAAATGTGTTGCTGCACTATACTGCCTTGCATTCTCTCCACGGTTTTCAGTATTGACAGTTTTCAGTATGTCGGTGTTTTCAAGTCATTGTGCCTAATGCCTTTGTTCAGTGCTTTCTTCAGGCTGCATTATAAGTTATATGTAATTGTATCAACCAGTCTTTACAGTTTTACATAATGGCCCAACTTTAAAATTAGATTTGGAGTAATCATGGCATGGACCCATGTTAGCACTCTTTCCAAGCTGAACATTTTGAGAGAAACTATGGATTCTAAAATTTTGGATGGTAAACTATGGATTCTAAAATTTTGGATGGTGGGGTGTGTTCTGGGGTAGTAGACAGGGAGGGTGAAGGGTCCTGCAGTTTCTGGTTTTATTTTTGCTGCTACTGAAAGGGTTTGCAGTATTACAGTGTGGGTAATAATTTTCATATTGCTTCATTTTCATTTTCTGTGCATGTCTTTACTTTGACTGCCATAAGCATTTTACTTTGGTTTTCAGTGATGAATTCATGGAATTCTATTTTAACCCATTTCCAAAATTGCAGCACAGCTTTGTGTTGTTGTTTGTTCGTTTGTTTCCAGTACTGAACATAGAATTTTATTTTCAGTATTGAACTTTTGTATTGTTAAATGGTTTTAATGTCTGCAGATTATCTTTGATTATTTTGAAATAAAAAGGACAGAGAGAGGATACACTTGGAATAAAAGATGATTGTGGAAAGGACTTTCAACTTTTTTTTTTTTTTAATGTTCATGGCATTGCTCAATTCTGCCTAGGAAAATACAAATATGGCAGGAAAAGTAAAAAAGGAAAGATTTCACATTTCATTGTTTTAATGGAAATTGGCTGTGTATATGGCACTAAGATTTACAGGCTTTTTAAATTTTTAATTTATTATTACTTTTTATTATTATTTTTTTTTTTAATCCTTTGTTGAATTGATACACAGGTGAACTGTATTTGATAACATGCCTGTTGTATCCCAGTCTCCAAACTTCCTCCCTTCAAGTCATAAAATATCTCATTTATTCAAAGTTTGATAACAGTGACCGAAAACTACCCCTGTACACTTCATACATTTGCATACACACATACTTACATGAGCGCCAATGCTCACACACAGACCAAAGAAATATATGCTATTCCCCACCTACCTTTGGTTTAATGTTGCAACAAACCCCCCGCCCCCCTCGCCCCCCCCTCCCCCAATTGTTTCCCCTTAATTATCAGTTATTTTATTGTGTTTTTGTTCGTTTTCTTCTATTGTTTTTTAAGTTAAGAATGTGCACATCAGAAACATTCAGAAAATCATTGTAGTTAAAAAAGACTGAGTGCTTATACAGATTCACAGTCTTATGGTGTAGTATTCTTAGTGACTATTGAAACTAATTTTACAGTAAATCATAAATATCATTTTTTCATAAATTAATATTTATAATGAATCTGCCCTCTGGCAAGATGCCATAACTTTGCCATGGACTTTTTTGTTGTTGTATAATCACAGTTCAAATCGATATTGAGGAATTGCATTTTAGATGTACAGTGCAAATTGGATTGGTAGCATAGAAACATTCCTGATGGGCAACATGGCGTCTTACATGGTGTTGTTTAGTGCTCAAGATAACACAATTGAGAAGGGCGTTTAGACAGAAATTCTTCAGGCAGCTGATAATAATACTGCATATATGTTTTCTGGAGAAATGATTCTAGGATTTGATACCTTTGTTTAGATTCACAGTTACTCAAGACTGAAATATGTATCCTGATTATTTGATTTTTGCAAACTAAAATCGGCCTCAAAGGTTGAAATGGAAATCCAGGTAATGGGATGTACTTGGAAGTATTGGAAGGGGTGACGAATTCTGATGTGATAAATTATGGTGTGGTAAATTGCCAGACATGGCAGTTCACATACGTTTGTATTATGTTGTTTCATTTTTGTTCATTGCATTTATATTGACATCACTTTGGTGGGGTTTTGTTCAATAACAATTAATTGGAAATTAATTTACCAGGATTAGACTTGATTTACTGGTTGTTCTTCCTTGAATACCTTTTTCAGATTTGATATAAATCATGAATGCATGATTTTCACAAGTATATTGTTCCACAGTTGGAATGATGATTTGACAGTCACTTTTCTGTTCAGATTTACAAATAAAACAAAAAGTTGTCCTGGTGTCTGTGCACTTAATGAACTGATGTTAAAGTGTGAGGATTTATGATTATGATGAGAATAAAGGTGAGCACAAAACAAGTGCAGAAATCATTGGTTTCCGTGTCTTTGTGTCAGTGTGGGTTCTTAATCCTCTACCAAACACAAACACACACGCATACAGATACACACACACATACACACACACGCATGCATGCAGGCACAGTAACAGATTCACTGTGTATGCATGTTATATATGTTTTATTTTTCACTCTTTGATCATTCCAGGGAGCTGCTTCTCAGTACAACCACCACAGTGGAGCAGTTATTATCACCTTGCAAGAAGTCTGGTAAGTTGTGTATTCAAAACCCAAGTGATAAACCACATACTATTATCATAGCTTTTGTTGTTGTTTTACTTTCACCAGACAGCTTCCTGACTAGAATTTTGCTTCAACATATTTTTTTTGTTTGTTTTTTGTTGTATATATAATTAAATATATACAGATTGTTTCTGTTCTTTAAGTTTGCTTTTCCAAGAATAATATTATCAACTTTGATGATAAATAAGTCAAACTGCCGAGAGATGAGTGTGCTATGAGACAAACAGGAAGATTGGAACCAAAAAGTCAGTATGTACATGAAATAATCATTTCCTACATTTCAATTTTGCAAACGCTCAAATTTCCTGAACAACAGTATGTGCAGGTACATGCCTGTCTTGTATATCTGACTGACACCAGAAAGGAAGCATGATATCATATTACCTGATTGGTGGGCAATATACAGTGCAGAAAGACATAAAAATTCTATGGCCTGTCACACCCTGCTGATAATGCAACAGGTAAGGCGCCTATGAAGAATTCAGATAAATTAACAAGAGGGAAGAAGAATAAAAAATATAATAATAAGAAGAATGATGATGACGATAACAGGTGATAATGATGATGATAATATTAATAACCGTTAACCCTTGCCGATAAGGTACATTTATTTGGAGCAGAGTTCATTAGGTCATATTATTCTCTGTGTGCGCGTGTTGTTGTTGTTATCACACGCGCGTACGTGCGCCTGGATAAGATATCCTGGTAAATTAATATCATACACCGAATTTTAGCCCAACAGTACAACACTGACGTCAGTTCAGTAACTTCCAAGGCCACCGCCACTTCCAAGGCCATCACCTTACGAACTTTTATGTAACTGGCGCAGTCCGATTCACGTTTTCCAGCACAAGAGTGAAGCAGGAATTCGGTCAGATCACCAACCCCGCAGACCTAAACTTAACAGTGGTGAAGTAGTAGTGAGGTCAGTTGTGAATGATAATATAGTGTGTAAATCCCCGAGTGCGAAACGGCCGCAATATAATGACCTCTGTGGGGTCACGAACTGAAACCACCAAGCCTAACCTTCACCTCGACCGAAAATCAGTTAAGTGTAATGAGTAAAACGACCTACCATTGGTCACAATCGAGGGCGTTGTTTGTAATGAATATACATGAGTTCGTCACCATGCGCAGTTTTGTTTATATCTGTCAACCAGAAACAAAATATGTTAATCCGGATCACAGTCACATGCGAAAAGCACGCTAAAGATATATCTTCTATCACGATTGACGCAACTGCTAACAGTTGCCAAACAAGCAAGACTGGCAGTGCTGCTGGAAATTATAATGAGAAGGTGGAGAAGAAACGAACCACCCAATCAAACACTTCGTCTCAGGGTGGTTCTGTCTCACGCCATAATATTTTGATCAGACAGGAAGCTTTCTGACGCGATATAGGACGACGTCTGTTGCAACAGAGATTGTGTATGACGGTTTCACACAAACATTTAGTCATACAGGCTGGTTGAGGCGTTGTTCTCCACCCTCAAGTCTACTTATAGTGTGAGAATAGTGGGTTCGTCACCATTCAGCACAGTGACTTTTAGTCAGGCACCTGCTCAGAAAGTACACGTATCATTCCACATCTGACACCGATTTCGGCCACTTTCGGTATGTATCGTGTTGTTGTTTTTTGTCGTCGGTTCGGATATTATTTTGTAGCGTCTGTTGGTTGTTAAGGGCTGATGATTTTGTTACATTTAAATGTTGTCATTCATTTGTCTTGAAACACAACCGACTATACCCACAACTGTTTTTCTTGCATGATGAAAACGTACATTGTTCTGGCTCTGCGAAGTGTCATGTGACTTTTTCAGATACTAGAGTCTTTATTTCCACGAGTGAAAAAACGCCTTTTAAAGTAACTCTTGTTGTTATGTTTTCGCCGTCCTGTATTACGCAATAGATGCGATAGAAATTAACAATTGTCAAAAGTTGAATGTAACTTCATGAGCTGAGAAATGTCACGTACGCAGTACCGTATGTCAGATATATGGTGTATTTTGGCAACAGGTAAATGACACACACACACACACACACACACACACATATTCCAAACATTTCTCATATCTCTCACATCTGATTTCATTCATCCACATATATTATTGTGATTAGTTTTTATTCTTTCTTATTGTGTACTTTGTACTCAGTTATTTTTGTTTTTGAAAAAAATTATCTGAAGAGTAATTATAATGTGTGTGCGTGTGTGTGTGTGTGTGTGTGTGTTCTGCTCTTTATGATTGCATTATCAGTGTAATTTAAGTGTTTGTGGGTTGATGTTTTCTCTCTCTCATCATTCCCTCACTCCTCTCCCTCTCAACCCCTCTCAGAATGTGTTGGAAGGCAGTGGAACTCATTGTGTTTGTCAAGTTCTGGTCATCTGCTATCACATTATATTCACGGTGTAAACATGGGCTTCATTTGTGTCCTGTTTTATTTACCATTTTGACATGTTCGTCTATGTCATCTTCCTTGGAAACTGTTGTTTGTCTGTTCTCATCCCCAGTGGGGAATATTCTTTTCTCCTCAGCAGTTCTTTTTTTTTTCTGAAGGCCTGACTAAGTGCGTTGGTTTACGCTGCTGGTCAGGCATCTGCTTGGCAGATGTGGTGTAGCGTATATGGATTTGTCCGAACGCAGTGACGCCTCCTTGAGCTACTGAAACTGAAACTGGTGTTTTCATTGTTGTTTTATTCACACATGTACATGAATAGGTGACCAGAAAAAAAACTTGTTTGTACATGAATAGAATGTAATCACTTTTGCAACCCACACTTTTTTTTATATTATTAAAACCTTGGTTGATTTAAATGAATGGAATCGTGTCAATACAAAAAGTGGTTCAGAGGCGACAGGAATGATAATTGGAAACAAATGGAAATATTTCAAAGCACCATGTGATTGTTTCCATGTTTGATGATAATATTATGTATCCTCCTGTCTACAGAATTAAGATGAGCGCCTTACGGTCAGCGAGTATGAGGGGTCTGTCCCCTCACAGGAAGACGCTGCTTTCTCATATACCTCCTCAGCCAGATGGGTCAGCAAGCAACATCACTCGTCTCATTCCAAGCAGTGCAGCAGTGTTGAGCACCTCCTGTTGTTGCCAGACGGGAAATCCTCAGTCCACTTACATGCAGTCAAAACATGCATTCAAAAGAGTGTTAGACAATCGGAAAACCGGGGTCGGCAGGGGCAGAGGTCCACACCGTCAGTCGGTTAGTAAGGTTTTGACCAAGGTCCATCTGTCCAGCTGGGCTAAAGGCAACCTCAGCAGTGTATTCAATGGACTCGGATCTTTCGCTGCAAATGCGCCCGGTCGTCTGGTGGAAGAGATTGGCCGACTTGTCAAACCCAGCAAGCGACAAAGTCAGGAAAGCAGCGAATCCACCAGAAATGGTCAGTACAAGGACATGATCTCAGAGTCGGCTAGACAAGTCCCAGAGCCCAAACATGTTGTTCACTGTGTGGAACAAGCTGCAGACATAGAGACAGAGCGTGAGCAACATACATTTGAAAAATCAGTGGAAGACACGAACCAGGGCATTTCATCATACTTCCATGCCGCTTACTCCAGTACACACTACATTCCTGTACCAGGGAAAGTCAAGAAAAATGGCAAATCTGAGGAGGAATTGGGTTGGGGTGTGTTCAGAAAGATACCTCTGCCATTCATGGACAGTTCCACTGCATCAAACAAGAAGCCAGTGATCAGGAAAGATTTTGTTTCACGGACAGCCATTGAGGCTAGAACGCGTGCCCTGGTGGCCAGCATAAGAACCGCCCAGTCCACGTCATCCAAAGTGAGTCGAACACAGGACCTGTGTCGGCATCTCAAGCAGTACCCCAGTGGCCGACATGAAGCTACAGAGGTGGGTAGTTTTTTTTTGTTTTTGTTTTTTTATTAACAGTAGACAATTATCATAGACCTGTGTAAACGTGTGTTTGCTTTCCAGTATGTGTGTGTACGTTTGTGTACTTCTTTTTAAAAAAAATCTTTTATACTTACAACTCAGTTATTAGTTGGAAAACAGAACATTATATTTAGTTACAGGCTTCTTTGTTTTCTATTTAACAACATCAACATTAAATAATAACAAAAAAAGATTTCTTTGGTTTCCATTTCATGAAAAAGGTTGTTGCAAGAAACGAATGATGATATTCTTTATGATTTTATTTCTGTAAGTGATTAAGTGTGACAAGAATTAATGATAAGCATCACAATGATGATATTCTTTACTTAAAAAAAAAAAGAGAAAAAAAAAGTTGATAATACTGAAGACGTCAGGGTTGCATTGCAGAGCAAGGTTGTCCCTGTTCTTCTGCGTATGACGGACTCGGGAGACACAGAGCTGAAAGGGGCAGCGCGGGAAGCATTGGCCCTGCTGGGATACACGGAACCTGTGCGTGGTCGAGGCATCCGCATTTTGACACTAGATGGAGGAGGCACCAGGTCGGTACACTCACAGCTTCTGTTTGAAAAATGTATGATCTGGTGCATTATTTATGTTATGATGCAATTTTCTAGTAACTCTCGTTGTGTTTTTGCCATCATGTACTGCGCAGTTGATGCGATAAAACTTAATAATTGTCAAAAATTAAAAACAGATTCATGAGCTGATAAACATCATGTACGGAATACTGTTTGTCATTAGTGTATTTGGGCAACAGATAAATCACACACACACACACACACACACACACACACACACACACAAGCACACACACACACACACACACACACACACACACACACACACACAGGTGAGTACATTGATAGCTTCCATTTCAGAAATGTATTATCTGGTGCATTATTATAGTGCAGTGGATGAAGGTCTTTGGTTTGAGTCCTAGGCATCACTGTAGTGGAGAGGGGTGATTTAAAAAAAAAAAAAAAAAAGATTTCCCTGGTCAGCAGGTTTTCTTTCATGGTTAATCGTGACTTTTGGTACCACTGAAGCCAATTTCCTGCAGAAAACCCTGATTTTCTCTCCTTGTTTTCAGCCAGCTCAACAAGACTGGTAGTTTATAATAGATGAGAATTAGTGGAATCGACTTTGTGGGAAATTTGCATGTTTTTTTAAACATGCTTTGTGGAGTTGGTTTGAAAAAAAAAATCCTTTTCTTTCTGCTGAAGAATTTTTGTGGTCTATTTTTGCTTTTTTTACAATGTTCAGCCCTGAAACAGCCACTTTGTAGTCAGCTGGGATATAAACCAGGTGAACTGATTAAAAAAGTTTAAAAAAATGACCAATGGCTGGGATGTAAACAAGGTGAATTGATTTTTTTTAAAATTTTTAATTGATCTATGTTCAGCCCTGTTCTCACTTGTCATGTGCTGTTGTTTTGTTTCAGAGGCTTGATGACCATTCAGTGTCTGAAGAAACTGGAGAATCTGAGCGGAAGAAGAATCTTTGAGCTGTTTGACTACGTGTGCGGTGTGAGCACGGGGGCGCTGATCGCTGCCATGGTGTGCCTGTACCGACTGCCGCTGGAGAAGTGTGAGCAGCTGTACCTGGAGTTCAGTCGCCAGATGTTCAGCCGCGGTCGGGTCATGGGCACTGGTGCCCTTGTCTGGAACCACGCGTTCTATGACTCTGATCAGTGGGAGAAGATTTTGCAGTGAGTTGTGTGTGTGTGTGTGTGTGTGTGTTTGTTTGTTTTTTCTTTATTTCAGCGTCTTTTCTCTAAAAGTGATATGAGATGTGGTATGCGTATGTATGTGCTTGTGTGTGTGTGTGAGGATTTTAGTTCAGAGTGCACTGTTTGGACAGTTTGGTTTATTTATTTGATTGATTGATTGTTTTTTTGGTGTTGACTGATCTTCTTCAGCATGTGCCACATGGACACTGTGTAACACATTTTTTTAGCTAACATTTTTGCTTTTCGTATGAGGTAATATTATTGAGAAAGGCTTCAATGGAAGTTCACTTTGATTTGTCATAGCAAATAGCTATTGTTTTCATTATTAGATAAGATATTGAGCAGGTGAAGTGAAGTATAACTTATGACAATTCATTGAAATTTGATAATATAAATGAAAAATCAGGACAGTATTACAGATCTCATAGCATGGTGCATGTTAGATCTAGATGCTTAGAGCTACAGGGTTGTGTAACTTATTTTATAAAGAATTTGTATTTGGTGAGTTCTCAGGCAATAGATTAATCAGTTAATGAAAGAGGTGGTCAGTTAATTGAAAAATTGATATTTTTCTGTTTCAGAAGTGAAATCGGTCATCAAACTATGATTGAATTTTCCCGTGATCCTCTCGTACCAAAGGTATGTATCATAATACATTTTTACTTGATTTAGGTGTATCAGGTGTTGGCCTAATTATGAATTCTTTTTTCACCATTTGTGTGTGCATACCATTATTTGATGACAATGGGTTCTTTTCAGTAATATATTGCAGTATGTGTTTTTGTCTAGTAGCAGAAATAAGTTTATAACTGAACTGTCACATGGATTTAAGTTATAAACTGTCACATGGATTTAAAATAGTGAACTGTCTCATGAACTTACATCAATAGTTCCTTGTACTCTGTACGAAGACTGTGGCAAATAAACCCCAGCCGGATATGGCTGATGGTGATGAGACTAGAATAGCTTTATTTCAGATAAGTTGGTCAGGCACATTATCACAACATAAACAAGTAATCAACTCAGAAACATAATTGTAAAAGCATATCTAATATATGACAAAGATACAAATGTAAAAGCATTGCATAAGTCGTTTCAAGACATTAAGGGATGAACGAAAGAATATGTATTATTTTTGGGGTGGGTTTTTTTGTTGTTGTTGTTGATTTTCACAAACTATGAACTTGTTCTGTGACAGATGTCAGCCATCTCCACCCTGATGAACACGCCTCGCATGAAGAATTTTGTGTTTCGCAACTACAACCTGCCCCCCAGTACCTACTCCAGCTACCCAGGGAGCTGTATCCATGAGCTGTGGCAGGTGATTCGTGCCTCCTCAGCCGCTCCGGGATATTATGAAGACTTCCCCTTGGGAGACTATGTGCACTCCGTAAGTGGACATTTTTCTTGGATTACATGTACTATAATGTGACTCACTGGTGCAGACTCTGGCAGGGGTTTAAATCTTGTCTTGTGCAAACTTCTCGGTCATCCAAGCAGAGAGATCGAAAGTGGCTGTGGCTCGTAGCCTCCCTTAGTATACCACCCCCTTGTGTTTACATCTGAGTGATTTTTTATCACTGCATTTTGTACATTCTGTAAGTGAAATTAATTCTTTAATGAATAGAAAAATATATGTAATTTTTTTTAATATAATACAGACATCAGTGATTAAGTTTTAGATTATAAATCTAATTATTAAACAGTGAGTTAGTTTCTCATGTATTTGAAACATTGCAGCTGCTTTAAAAAGAAAAACTAACTGTGTGTGAAACCAGGACGGAGGTTTGTCGGTGAACAACCCCACAGCGATGGCGGTCCACGAGAGCCGCCTGCTGTGGCCCAACGAAGTGATCCAGTGCGTGGTGTCCCTGGGCACCGGGAGGTTCGAACCAATCCTGGAACTGATGGGAAGCAACAAAGTCTCGCTCAGGGAGAAGGTCACCAAGATCGTGGACAGCGCCACCGACACCGAAGGTGAGAGCGAGTGGCGGTGGAGAGGGAGTAAAGAGTGGAAAGAATGCCTTGGATTTTACAAGAGGTGTTAACTACTTGAGTGCTGAGCTTCAGTGAAAAGCGATCAGCGTGGCATGGATTCTAAGTGTTATTACTACCTTTTGTGTACTCTTAAGTGTTAATTTTGCTGGATGAAAGTAATGTAATCCTGAGAGGAAGTAGACCAAATAGATAAAGGTGACTGATGCCCTGACCTGTAAGCTCTGCACGTGTGTGGTGACAGCCCTTCACTGACAAAAGTATGTGTCAGCAGCAGTCAGGGGGTTAATAAGAGAACAGGAATAGCTGGATTGAGATGTGCATTTTATTAGTTTTATGCACACTGTACTGTGACCCGCTGGTGCAGACTCTGCACTGGCTTAATTCCTGTCCTGTGCAAACCATGTTGAAAAATTAAAAATAGCTGCAAAGAAAAAAAAAAAAAAAAGGGGAAGAAAAATCCCTGTTTTTGTTCACATATTCTCTGAAATACCCACCAAAATCCACAATAGATTCTTGCAACAATAACGCTGTTTGTCCTGTCTCTCTCCTGCAAGTTAAGTAAAGTAAATCCTTAAAAGAGTTCTTGCATTTATGCCTTTTCTCCCATCTCTCCCTGTCTTCCAGGTGTGCACATCATGATGACGGACCTCATGCCTCCAGGCACCTACTTCCGATTCAACCCCTACCTGTCCGAAGACCTCCAGCTGGATGAGATTCGCCAAGAGAAGCTGGACGTCATGAATCTGGACACCTCCATGTATCTCCGAAAGAACGAGCCCAAGATGAAGAAAGCCGTGAACATTCTCAAACAGAAGCGCATGTTTCATCAGCATGCCATGGACTACCTCAAGTTCAAAGCTGACTCGTACAAGTAGGCTTGTTTACCTGTGGCGGGCGCAGGGCCCCAGCCCTGAGCAGTTTGAGACCATTTTTCTTCTTCTGCGTTCGTATGCACACGGGTGGGCTTTTACGTGTATGACCGTTTTTACCCCGCCATGTAGGCAGCCATACTCCGTTTTCGGGGGTGTGCATGCTGGGAATGTTCTTGTTTCCATAACCCACCGAACGCTGACAAGGATTCCAGGATCTTTAATGTGCATATTTGATCTTCTGCTTGCATATACACACGAAGGGGGTTCAGGCACTACCACGTCTGCACATATGTTGACCTGGGAGATCGTAAAAATCTCCACCCTTTACCCACCAGGCGCCGTCACTGTGATTCGAACCCGGGACCCTCAGATTGACAGTCCAACGCTTTAACCACTTGGCTATTGCGCCCGTCAGTTTGAGACCATAACCCCTTGACTGCTGAATGATAGTGAAATGAGGTCAGCGTGGCATGTGTTTTGAAATGTAGTTACTAGTTTTTGTATACTTTTTGATGAAGTAATTGATGTTGCTCGAAAAAAGGCGATGCAATCCGTAGAGGAAGAAGTTCAAAATAACAGAGTGGTGACTGACATCCTGACCTGTTAATCCTTGTCTTGTCTCAGTGAGCTGACAACTTTTCACTGACAAGCCTACTTGTCAGCAGCAGTAAAGGGGAATGCGAGTAAGCTGGTTGTTTTTGTTTTGTTTTTTTTAAACTGGACTTGAGTGTGGCTGGAGGGATCTTACCATTGTGGGTGAGAGCCAGTGCACTGGATTTATGGCTGCCTACAGGTTTCTGGAAAACATTTTGGAATTTCATTATGGGAAATTTGGAAGAATGTGATAAACCACATTTTATGATATTTGTATTCTTTTTATTTTTTAACCTTTTAATCAAAAAATAAACAAAAGCATCATATGTGTTAATGCGAGGGATGGTATTTTTGCAGGTCTTGGTTTTTTTGGGGTTTTTTTTTGTTTCTGTATGTTGGCCTTGATGAGATAAATGATGTCATAAAATCTAAATGTTTCCAGGTGCAAAAGCATTGAGTTATGTTTTTGGAAGACTTTTTCTCCTTGAATCATGTTGCATAGCTAGGATCAGCCTATAATGGCATGAAGTTAACACTGTCACCACCCACATCTCTGTTTATGATTTAATGTGGGGGCAGTCTCCAACACATGGTTGTTGAAGTTGGTCTGTTTCTGCAGTGGCATTCCAGCTTAGATAAAGTCTAATTGTTCCTGTCCAGTTTGATGAAGTGCTTTCACAGACAACTGAATCATTTTTTGCAACTTTTTTTTTTTTTTTTTTTTTTACTTCAAAGTGTACCAGCTTCCCTCCCATAAATATAATGAAAAAAAAAAGTTAAGTGATTGTAGAATTACTAGAAACTTGTTTCTTTATATCTTAATCATTTTCTTGAGTTTCAACCCTCACTACCTTTTTAACTTTTTTCTTTATATCAAATCATGTTACTGAAAAGTTCCTGTTTTAATTTTTCAAGTACCAGATTAGGTTTTGGGTGACATGCCTTCTTCAGTTGGGAGAAACAAAGTGAAATGGACTGTCAGTTTCCTTGTGCGTGTGTGATTGTTTCAGTCGTGGGATTTTAAAATGGTACACTGCTAGTCTCTGTACAGCTCTTACACTGCTGGTGTGTGTAGAAATGCATTGAAATGGCTTGTATGGAGAGGGCATTTGTTTATGTTGTTCTGTTGTCACCAGATGTGTTCACCCTTTGAGTTGATTGTACTTTCCCGTTCCCTTGCCCTTTCGCAGTGTAAGATTACAGTTAAAAACTTTCTGTATGTTGATTCACAGTTGTAATACCTACATTGTCCATCATTTGATCATAACTTAGAAGAGAAAAAAATGTTGCAGATTTTAATTTATCTCAGAAAGAATTCAGTCAGGAGCACAACTACAAAAGAGCAGCCAAACAGTGTAATGAAAATTGCCACTGCAGTGCAAGAAGACTGGTTTTAAAAGGAACCAGTTAACACTTTGTCCAGACCAGTTGCTAATTTCATCTCCTTCACTTTCCCAAGAATTATCGGAAGAATTAAACGACAAATCATCATTATCTGGGTCGAATTCGCTGCAAGAGTCCATCATAATTTCATTGAGCTCAAAACAGCGCAGTAAGCATTTGACGTTTTACCATATTGATGCGGAAAACCAGATAAAAAGAACACGCTAATCGTTCGATTTTTGGAGTGAAACTTCGTGTGTCAGTAAGGAAGGAAGTTGAGTTGGAGTTACTTCCCTTACCTAGCAGTTTAATGCATGTTAATGAGCTGATGAACTGGTTTAAATAAACAGGTTTCTTTGCCCGCCTGTCAGGCGGGCTCAGGCAGACAACGGGGATCAGCGGCACATGCCTCTCAGGCAGGTGCAGGGTTGAATGAGTTAAGTCAGTTCGACAGCAGCGTGTGACTAAACTGTCTTTTGTATATAGTTAAAACTTTATTTTGAAAATCTAATTTCATTTATTCATATCATGGTTGACAGAATCTCTTTTCTAGTGAAAAAGGAAAAAAGTTCAGTGCTTGATTACAAACAGAAACATGCATATTTAATGACAGGATTTTGTTAATCCAGTTTCATTGTATATAGGTGGATTCCACTGTCTGCACCTCATCCCCAGAGAACCCATAAGCATTTTGTGATATTGATGTCTGTAACTGTGTTAGTTGATTTAGTTGTTGAAGTAAATGTGTCCCAAGAAGAGACATGAAATGACCATGTAAATGCAAGCACACACACCAATAGTGTCTGGATCTTAAACATGAAGACATTATAACGTATGATGTTTGGCCATTTGTGGTAGAATGTGACAGCTTGAAGTTGAATTTTGTTTGTGGCCTGGACAGAGCTGAATTGTGTTCATGGTGGTTTGACTCATCAGAGTTGTGTACATATATTATGTATAAATATAATACAGCACTTGCGTGATGAACAGTTGAGACTGTTACCCAACGTTTGTTGTGCATCCTTCGCATAAAAGTTCAGTTTGCTGTTGCATACATATTTGTAAAATTCTTAGAGTATCTCCCCTGCCCGGAGATTCTAGTGTTGCAGTGACCTTTCAGTGATGAAGATTTTGTGTGTGTGTGTGTGTGGTTTGAAAGCTACACTTGTACCTGCTCCAGTTCTAAGTGACTAGTCACCTTTTGAAAGTTTTTCCAAAGAGAAATGAATGAATCAGAGTATGTATTGACCATGTTAGGGCTCTGGACAGGGTTCTGTACTTTTTCCAGAGCAGACTGAAATTTTCCTGTACCAAACACAAAGCCAAATTGAATTCAAACCAATCTGCAACACCACTAATGAAGGACATCAGTGGATACTTGAGTATTACTATTCAATTTCAAGCCTTAATTTGATTGTTAAAATGCATTGGGCTTGCTGAATGGTACTGGTCAAGGGGCTTCATTAAAATTCCAAGACCTGGAAATGGTTCCTACTTTTCCAGACTTCCATGATTGTAGAAACCCTGAGTGGAACCAGATGTGACCATATTCATCAATGCGTGGGGTCAGCTTTGTAGAAAACCTCAGTGGAACCAGATGTGGCCATATTCATCATTATACAATGTTCCTGCCAAACCTTTTGTTCTCCCCTTCTCCAGAAACGTATGTTTCTGGACATACTTGTACGGTCATGTTGGTCATAAGTCAGGAACCAATGTTTGTTCATCTCTTCTCTCTCCCTTCCCCCTCCACCCCCATTCACTAAGCACAGACATTTTGCTTGCTTATTTGTAGGTTCTTTACTTTTGTCTGAGTAGTTTTACATTGAGGTGCTGAAGATGGTGTTGAAGGCATTCTGTATGTGCAAGGGCTAGTCTATGGTATCGTCAGGGAGGTATGTTTTACCACATTACTGAACATTGTTACTCTGGATACATGTACAGGTTATGGATTTGATAAAATGTTTGTAAAGATACACACTTTGTGTGTTTGGATATTACTTTGTAATATAATTAACTTTGTGTGGATTAGGGGTACGCTTTTGTCTTACTTTCCTATAGTCATCATCGAAACCGAAGGACTACCAAGACCTGTAGTGTGCATGTGTGCTTTTATGTTTTGTTTCTTTGTACATTAGAACCTTGAACCTCTTTCAACCATATTTTGACCCAACCGACCACTTTGTCCACAGGTTTTCAATACAAACGTTTTACAAATCCACAAAAACTGTGACTGATTAGTTGTGTGATTGCTTTGGGTTTTTTTTTCTTCTTTTTAGTTGAAAATATATTAATCAAACAAAAATATTTGCCATTATCATGAACCACTAATAAAATTAAGGAATATAATTATCTTAATAAGTCAGGTATGCAATAATTTTGCTCTCAATTTTCAGACGGAAAAGGTTACGTTTACTTCAACATTTATGACCTAAAAACTCGTTTGTTTCTGCAGTTACATTCTCCTGCTCTCTTCCCCTTCTGATTTTTAATCCCTTTTCAGGGCACACATGTTCACTTGATACTACTGTAATTCACAGTACATGGTGACAGGCTCTCAATGTCAAGTGAGCACTTTTGGTGTGTTCATTTACATAATTATATAAGTACATTATACAGAAATTTCAAGTCTCAATCACATGGTCAGTCAATTACAAAATACACATGTGCATTCATGCACCTACGAATACATGTGGCAATTCTCATACATTTTTTATAAGGGTGCATTAGTCAAGTGGTTAGACTGTAGAGTTGGATTTTAAATCAAAGGGTCATGGATTTTTAATCTTGATGTTGTTTGGTAATCTTCATCTTGTCTGGTAATGTATCTCCAGTGTCTAGTAAGTGATGAATTTCTGATCTGTTACTGTGAGGTCATGAAATGAATGTGCTGATCTGCTTGTGCCGCAATCCCATTCCCCTGAAAGCACAGTTGGCAGATACAATATACACATTCAAAATCCTTAAATCTGTGTTGGCATCTGGTGGGTTATGGTAACACATAAATATCCAGCATGGTTATATAAATGAACAAAAAATTGTATTTTAAATTTTCAAGTAAAAATCTAGATTTTTAGATTTTAGATTGAATTGTTTGAACACAATTTAAAAGATAATGTTCTCGTAACAAATTTGTCTTTTCATTTTCTGAACCAAACAATGCAGATTAATACCCACAATTGATTTGTTCCAATTTTTTCAGTATGATTTTACAACTGAAATTATACGAGTCATTTGTTAAGAACTACCAGGAATGATAATGTGAAGGCAGCTGTTCTGTGTGGGTGTGGGTGCAATTTAAAACATTTTAGTGCAGATGCAAGAGGAAATGATTGCTTTGGACAGTTTAAAAACGTGAAAAGTTTAAAAAGTGTGACAGCAGAAGTATGAGCAGAGCTTTAACTCTTTTGACCATCTGACCTCTAAAAGGGTTCACTGTCTTTTGCATCATGTGGTCCCGTGACCCATTGCAATCACAACCAAAGTCAGTCTCCGCATGCAACACACATACACAATACTTCAAGCACACCACAAACTGGGTGGAAATGCTTGCTCCTTCACAAGAATCAGTCAACAGTGCATGGATTCCAGAACCTTTTATTTTCTTGACTGGCATTTGATATTTGACTGAAATACATACCTTTCAAAATATTCTCCCCTCCAATCCCACCCACACATCAACAGCCATTTCTGTCTACTTGTCAGAATTTGCTCCAACCTTTGCATATTACCTGTATATTTCTACCAACTTGCTTTGAATTACCACCACTCCATCTCAAACATGTAAAGGGGCTTATTAGCTGAGTGGTTAGTCTCCTGGGTCTGCATGGTCAATGGTTTGAATCCTAGCAATACCCACTGGGTCATGGTTGGAGATGACACCACATACATTTAAGATTATGTATTAGTGTTTGATGGAAACTGGAAAATGTCGAGCAAGCACTCTATCACCGAAACAAGAGTGTGACTGCCTGAATGTCAGGTTATCAAGCCCATTCAACAAAGACAGAAGTAGAACATTAACACTTTCTAAAATAGATCTTTCAGCACAGTCTATTTTAAATTCATTCATAAAATGGGGTGGACCAAATGCCCCAATATCGTCACACAAACAATGCTGGTTCAAAAGTACTGAAAATAATTATATCAAAGTGATTTCTCATAACAACCAATTCATAGTCAAATGATGAACACATAAGTGGGTGGCATGAAAAAAAATGAGATTTCAATGCAAACGTACATACATAGTCCCAGCCTGATGGTAAAACCCATTCCATAACCCAGAAGACTCTTAAAAGAAAAAAAAAAAAAAAAGAAAGAAAAAAGTACTAAAGGATATATTCCACCAGTAGAAATCCCTTCTACAATCTTTAAGTCACAACAACAGCTAAAAATAAATGTGGTTAAAATAAGAAGCACAAAAGATTACACAGGTAAGCTGTCATTTGCTCAACATCTGCACCATGACGGATGATAGATGGTCACACTCCCCAATGATAAGATGGTCACACTCCTCAACCACTTGGCCAGCAGACAGAGGACGTGCAGGTCACTCAGCCAGGCCACAACTCCCCGCCCTGCTCAAACGGAAAATCGAGACATGGCTGAACGCACTGCGAGCCAGGCAAGGACAAGCTGCCACCTCTGTACCTCCCAGGCCCTGCCCTCTCCTGCTGGGCCCACGTGGGCGAGTCATGGAGACATTCACACACATGATCAGCTGCTGCAACGCTACCACAGTTCCCCTTCGCGGTCTTTGGCAGGAACCTCAATCACGCGCGGTTTGTCGATGATGCGCGCAGTGCGGTTACCCTTCTCCACGATGCCGATGATCCAAGACTGGTAGCCCTCTTGCTTCTCAATGTCCTTGCAGAAGGCCGCAGCTTGCTCACGTGGCAATGCTATCAGCAGCCCACCTGGTAAAAAGTCCATCATTAATTAAACTCTGGCTTTTTTTTTTACTGTTTCAAAAGTATCAAACATACACACTTCAGAACTAAAAACATGATCTATACAGTGAAGAAAAAAATACTAACAATTAGTAGTTTAACTGTGGTTTCTTTTTTTGTTTCAAAGAAAGAAAGTGTTAAAGACTAAAACTACTACAGGCAGACTGCAACGAAACAGTCACAGACATTTAACCATAAACGCCCATTACATATAAGGGCCACACATTACAAATAAGGGCTTATGATGGCAACCATATTCCTTTACTTTTTGCATATATAATAAATACACAAAAGAGCGGGGAAAGTCGGGGGAAGAGCTAATGTCAAGGACATGACACAAAAACACCCAACCTGATGTTTCAGACGCATGACCCTGCAAAAGACCAAACATGTTGCCACAAGCTTTGCTGACGGCAGCCATCTTGGCAATGATGGGCAGGTTGTGGATGACGAAGCCCACTTCGTTCTTCTGCACTTTGGCCAAGTTGTTGGCGTGGCCCAGCAACCCATATCCCGTCACGTCCGTTGCTCCATGGGCATTGTACTTGTGCATCAGTCGAGCCGCTGCAAACACGTGTTTGAATTGTCAGTACCAGAGTGAACTGTGTGTCAGTGACAGTGGCTTCATGCAGTCAATCCACTTACCCCCAGCACTAATCACCAATGAAATCCCATGCCAGGGGAACAAACTCTTCCAATTTTCGATAGTAGGTAATTATTAAAAATGATGATAAATTATCTTTTTTTGTTGCACTGAGTTATCTGTTTGTCTTTCTATGGAACAGGGAATAGAAGGAGTGCACTGTTGTTTTCTTTCTTCCTTTCAGCTACAAGAAATCAGGTGACCACCCCATCCCCTTGCACCACCCCCAGAAGGCATGTGCAGAAAAACAGTATAATCCCTTCCCAAACTGTCATGTCATAAAATACTCACATGCATAGGTAGAAATGCAAAAGACCAAATATCTAAAATAGCACAGACATGCAAAACGTAAAAGACCTAAAAACAAAAGCGACAACCCTGAGCACTCACCAACACGATTAAGACGGGCCATGGAGAACATGGCACGCTGATACGCCTTGCGCACTTCGTCTTCACTGACCACCAGCTTGATGCGGTTCCAGCGCTCTGGCTGGTCCAGCCACTGGTAAGCATTGACAGCAACAAGTGTCCCCAGGGGTTTGGTCAACACCAGCACATCACCCACCACAGCATTGTCCGGGCTGTTGGCAACAGTGCCAAGTGCAGAAATGTCAGGGCAAAAAAATGTATCCGATAATCTTTCATGCAGAGTACATCTAATCTGGGAAGGGCAAAAATACCGAGGAAAAAAACATAGCTGATAATTTGTCAAGTGGGGTATCAAAGCATAAAACTTTGCTCTCTCAAGGGCTAAATTTCTAATATTGAAAACCTACCTCCCTTGGTTTCATCAGTGGTCTGCTCAGCTAAGTATTGTGTCAAATATGGATCAATCTGCTTTCCTTAGAAAATCTTTTAGTTCTGAACGTTAAGCCAATTAACCTTCCGGCATGGAAACAATGGGCGAGGGGGGGGTGGGGTGGGGTGGTGGTGGTGGTGATGATATGATTCATTACCTATCAATCATTACCCGCTACATCCTTTATTGCACATCAAATAAGGGATAAAACTTGCACATCAAATAACAAACAAAAAGGAAATTTTCTATCTAAAATTAAAAATAAAACACTATTTCCCCCCCAAAAAAGTAGGGATAAGGAGTAGAGGGCCCAGAGTGTCAGCGAATCGATTGCGATCGCACCTTAATTTTAGCACGATTGCCCAATCGAGCTACATAATTATGGGACCTGGTTGGAGACATAATTTGACAAAAAACAAGAACGCCAGAGAATCAACAGACAGGCAGAAAATACGAAAAAGCTTAGCTGTATGAAGAACACAGGAACAGGAGTCATGATGGCTGCCGGAAAAAGAGGGCCCTAGCTAGCAGGACAAAGGGGAGGTTACCTACTTCCGAGGGATTATCGGTTTGCACAGGACAGGAATGTCAGACCCCTGCCGGAGTCTGCACTAGTTGGATCACGGTTAAGTATGTGTAATTAAAAGGAAATTTTCTATCTAAAATTAAAAATAAAACAATATTTCCCCCCAAAAAAATTAGGGATAAGAGATAAATGATAAGTCAAGCTGACACAACAAAAAGACAACACACTAAAGGGGAATCTGCTCACTGGACTCACAGAATGAACTCGTTAGGTTGACAGACTGTAGTAGCCACACCTCCCACGGTCAGCCAGGGGTTGACCACGGTCTGACCGCCCGTCACCTGTGCGCCTGCCTCCTCTGCACAGTCCTGTCACATGGAAACCCATACTCCTTCAGGCCTCTGGACAGTCCACTGTAACATCCTCTGGCCCCAATTCCACCCCGGCCCAATAACACCTACCCCTAAATCATCTCAAATACAGTAAAAACTACTCAACCCACCCCGGCCCAATAACACCTACCCCTAAATCATCTCAAATACAGTAAAAACTACTCAATCACCCCGGCCCAGTAACACCTACCCCTAAATCATCTCAAATACAGTAAAAACTACTCAACCCACCCCGGCCCAATAACACCTACCCCTAAATCATCTCAAATACAGTAAAAACTACTCAACCCAACCCAGCCCAATAACACCTACCCCTAAATCATCTCAAATACAGTAAAAACTACTCAACCCACCCCGGCCCAATAACACCTACCCCCAAATCATCTCAAATACTGTAAAAATTACTCAACCCACCCCTGCCCAATAACACATACCACTAAATCATCTCAAATACAGTAAGAACAACTCAACTCGAAGAACAGCATATTACATCAAACATATCATATCTGAGATTAAAAACAGGTATCAAATGTAATCAAACCTAAAGAAATATTCGTGAACTTAGCCTTGCCAACCTGCAAACATTAATGATTATGCAGTAACATTTTCTCTCTTTTTTCCCCCGATAATCTAATATAAAATTCTTTTTACTGAAGATATTTTGTTTCTTAATTTGTTTTCACATGAACAACATAAAGGTAGATATACTGATAAAACATTACAGAACAAAGAAAAAAAAGTGAAGTCAATCAGTCAAACAACCTGGAAAAATATCCACAGAAATAAACAAAAATTTGCAGCTAAGTCAGAACCAACAAAAGACTAATTTCATTGCTGCTAAACAACAAAGAAATGTTGAAGTTAATTTAGAACCTAAAGTCACCTATCCAACCCAAGACTTTCCTGCATTAGTTTTGCAGTGGTAGTGTGAAACCACTGAAATATTCAGCTAAGTTCCAACTTTTGATCCAGTGTGGAAACTTTCTCTACATCCATCCAGAATAGGAAAACCTACACGAACAACCAACAAAAAAGTTTCTACAACCATCCAGAATTGGAAAACCAATACGAACAACCAACAACCAAATAAAATAAAAAGTTTTTTGAACTGACCCCTAACCTTGCATCTCACAGCAGAAAACCTATGGAAAAAAAACAGGAAAAAAATGTGACATTAAATTGACAACTGAACTTGAACCCAGAATCACAGAACCTTTACCATTGTAAAAAAAAAAAAAAAAAAATCTTATGAAATTACCCCTGACCTTGAAGCCAATCTATCGAACTGACCCCTGACCTTGAAGCCAATCTATTGAGCTGACCCCTGACCTTGAAGCCGTGCATGATGAGCGGCATGACAGTGTCCCGCTCCTTGTCAGTCATCTTGTTGCTGGCAGCCAGCAGCATCAGCATGTTGTCGCAGTCAGTGACACCCATCGCATACAGGTCGCTGAGAGTGTTGGCGCAGGCTATCTTGCCCTGACACAACGCACTGTGAATACACAAGACAACCCCCCCACCCCCCTTCTTCTCCTACTCCTTCAACCCATCCCTGAAGGATAACTGTAAATGTTGTCATGTTAACCCCTGTTGTAGCTTCATTTTCCACTTCTACATATTAACAAATACGAACCACCTCTATCTTTCCCTGCTCAAAAATAAGAAAAACAATTACCAGTTTTCTCATGATGCAACATTAACATACAGTTTGAATAACTACCCTATCAATTAGTAAAACTGCTGCTGCTTAGTCTAAAAGCCACTATATAAAATAAAAAATAAATCGTTATATTAAAGTTCATCATTAAAAGCAAACAATGGCTCCCACAAAAACGTATTCTACCTTTTACAATTATAATTTGAGCTAAAGTCTTTTTGGAACATTTGCATAGATCTGGCTGAAACATACTACCTGATTTAACACTAGCATGATGAAACAGAAAGATAATACTCTCCCCCTCATAAAAAAGGGAGGCGTGTCAAGATCCTATTTACCTGCATGAAGGGATCATCTACCAAAGGATAAAAAAAATCTGTCGTCTGAACGAGTGAGAGGCCACCATGGCGCAGTGGGGTGATGGAACAGTCCATTCCGATACCTGGCGAACAAGAACAAAACCAATCTTGAAGTGATTAACTCTTCTTCCACTGTCTATAGGTTAAAAAAAACAAAAAAAAACAACACTTTTCTTCTTTATCAAAAGTGTTCCTGTTTCTGGTACCAAAATAGGAATAAACATTGTAAAATTCAGCTGAAAAGGGGACCGAAAAACTAAAATAATCACGATAAATATAAAATAAAGCAACATTTTCCCCTTACCTGTGTCTAGATATCTCACAAACATAAAGTCCACTTTTAGTTTTACAGAAAATAGCTAAAGAGGATCCCAACACATATAGTAAATATACACATCCAGCTAGATTCCCCAACTTTTTGATATTTTGAAACACCTCATTACTGTCACTAGTACACTGTTATTTAGTATTATCTTGTCAAAAGTATTTACATTAATATAAACCATGGCATAACCAAGATTTCAAAATGATAGTGAGATAAATATCAAATGAGCAACAAATACAAAATCTGTTATACGAAGTGTACAAATACAGGATATAACACTCAAAAGGGAATAATGAGAAATGAGAAACACATGCTTCAAACTTCATTTTCTGTCTGATCCAACAATAAGTGAAACCAGTTTTTCTATGGGCTACTTTTCTCCTACAGTCTGATTCTTTTCCTGCCTTGATGATATGCTGATTTTTAAAAAGAAAGAAATGTATAGTGATTTAGTTACTTTTCTTTTTTTTCTATCTCTTTATATATATATATATCCCCCCCTGCCCCCAATGAAAGGGAACAGTAAATGTGATTACAAGTTGGAAAGTAGAGTGAATGGGAACCAGCCTCAGATGATCACGTTCACACACATAATAAAATTTGATGCGGTCAGTAAAGTACATCAATGACAGTACTATACACTAATACAGGTGATAGAAAGGGATGAATTTTGATACCATTGCCAGGTGTTCTTCTCTGTATACAGTGTCGAAAGTGGGATCCTTTTGTTGTGTTTAGTTTATCACTGTCCAAATATTTTTGTACAGTAGGTGTGTGTATCACTAATCAAAAATGCACTCAGAAAAAAAATGTTCACTTAACAACCAAAAACAAAGAAAAAGCCTTTTTTCCCCCTGTGATATTTAATCACCTTGTCCCCTGTTGAGATTTAATCTTTAAGATATGAAAATTATTTGGTCTGGGGAACTGAATCAGACAAAATCAGGATAAAGATGAAACTGACAGCAAACCAGACCCTAGTGTCAAAAGAAAAAACAAGCTTGTTTAATGCTTTAACCCCTAGGCTGCCTATATGACAAGATAACTCGTCATTGCAAGCATGTATGCTTTGCTGCCACAATGACGAGATAACTCGTCATCGAAATATTCGGACTTTTCCTTGCTTTGCATTAAGCTTGTTGACAAAAATAATGGTAGCTTTAGCTTGGGGAATCTCTTAGATTCTATTCATAGCTAGAAACACCATCAAGGTCATGAGGCAGTCCTTTATTTGAACGTTTTGGTTGGGTTACTGGTTGCAGTGTTTGTCTGGCTCCTCTCCTCGTTTGCTCAACAAAATGTCAGACTGACGCCGTGCTCAAGACATGCGATCGTGGCGAACTAAATCAACCAAGACTGCTTTCTTTAGCTGATGCTTGGAAAGAATTGAAGCGTAAATTCGAAGCAGAAAATAGTGAAGAACATTTATATGATGATTTGACAGAAAATAAAGGAAGCAATCGAGAGAGTGGCCAAGATATGTCTATCAGTGATTAATGTCGGCTGTACAGGTGTAGCAGATGCCATAAAGTGACAGGAATGTTTAGCAGGACACAGTGTAAGTGATTTTCTTGGGCACTCGGCCAAGGCATTCTGATAAGAACTGGATAAAGTGACCATGTGAGAGGGTGAAGAGGAGAGGAGGGGAGGGGGGTGGCGGGGTGGAGACTGCGGGGGCGTGGCCTCACATCCACATCATCACTTGGAAAAGTCACAATGCATTGTGTATCTATCTCTTTTTTAATTTATTTATTATTGTGGTTGTTTCAGTACGATTTTGTGTGTGGAGATATCCATCTGTCCTGAAAAAACGATATTTTAGTGCAAATTACCCAACTAATGTTTGCAATGAACAAGTTGAAAATGTGACAAAAAACAAAACACTGATTTCAAAACAACAGCATGTCACTAAAAATATATGAAATGGGAAAACATGTATTTTGTATTCTCTATTCATTTACCTTTCAGAACATACATACTTTTATGGGTATTTCTCCAATAACAATGAGCACAGAATTTTGTTAAAATCTATACCCGGTTTTTTTGTGAAAAAACCCTGGCAAATAGATTTCACTTAAATCTTATTTTCCTGGCAGCGAAAGGGTTAAAGTAAACAAAATGCTGATGAATATTCAGCTGAAATATATTCTGTTTCCCAGTTTGCACACACTGATTTGATTGATTGTCAGTGACACTGATGAACCCCAACCCCTCTCACGCCCCGCCTCCTCCCTTCCAGACTTTTCAAATGAGTATGCGCGAATCATGCGGGAAAAAAAGTGTCTGCTTGCCCACGCCCGCCATTTTGAAAATGGATGGTTCGATGGGAAGTCTTCATTCCACAGATTGCATCACTATAATAATGCACTGACAATGTATTTAATCGCATAAGTAATCATGAAATTTAATATCTTTTTAATGTTGCACTGGTCTTTCTCCAGTAACATCACAAAACTGTAGTTTACGCTCTTTCTTTGTTGCGGAATTTAGAATCTTTGGAAACGAATGAAAAACCACTTTTTAATTTTAAAAATAAAGCTTACCATAGCGCGGAACAGCTCCCATGAACTGCAATTGCGACTGTTCTGCATCCTGAGCACTGCTGTCCTGTTGGAGTCCCTCAAGAAGTTTGAGCAGAACTTCTTGGGGGACTTTACACCCTCATCCCTTTAGGTCAGCAAATTTCGTGAGTCGGAAACTGGGATCCAACTCGTGTGCTGCAGGATCGAACGGACGTCGCATTGCCATATCGCCTTCCACAAACGATGATCAGCCTCGATTACTTCTGCAAAATGAAGGGAAATGTTTCAAAAACAGAAAGCTGTATTCTAATTAAGTATGGACACAAACACTTTTGAACTATGATTATTTCGATGGACAGTTGACAAATGCACTCACGAAAGAATGGCGACCTCCCCAGACAGTGCCCGAAAGCCCGGATGTTAGGCCTGATGATGGGAAGGGAGCGTGCGTGTGTGCCTGGGGAAAGGGCTCTGTGGTCATTGTTTCATGTTTGAAATATATGTTGTAGGCGTAATAGACTCATCATCACGTTTGTTGTTATGTTTTATCATAAATTTTCAATATGATAATTTTATCTTATTCAAAATTCCACCCGTCTTTCCGTTTCTCTTCTCTTTACAAGCTTTGTCAGTAGCTTGGAAAAAGAAAAGAAAAAAAAGCAGCAATGGCATATTTTAACAAATGAATCAAGCACGCGGTTATTGAGATCACGTGGGACTGATTATTGTATGTTTTTCTTTTGTAACAAACATCGTTCATGACAAATAATTCCAGTATCTGAAAAAAAGGGGGGGTGGGGGTGGGGGGAGGGTGACCTCCGGCAACACTGAGACAACTGATCGATATTAAGTGTGTATGCCTATGAACTTGTAATGGCTAATGACAAAAAAGCGATTGTATCAGTTATTATTGCTTAAATGATGCGCATTTCAACTGACATTTTTTTTAATGCATACATTTCCTTTGCATGAGTCGAAGCACTTAACAAACACACGGCTGAAGATGATTCGCCGTCGACTCAGTACATGTACTCCACATTAAAATAACTAATGACGATGCTACATGAATAACCAATCCACAACATTAAATTTGGTTACGTGTTTCCATCATAACGTGCTTCCAGTAAACATGCTATGTCTCAGTGAAAGGGTCTATACAAGAGACAAAGCTTTGCAGATAAATAAATGCACACCACCACCACCATATCACCCGACCATGCAACCAGCTATTATTGAGAACAACAATAATAATCTTAATAACAAATGCAGATGGTTAATTCAAGAATCCACCTTCACTGTCATTTTACATGTACTTCTGTTACAACATATAGGCGAATTATATTTAAGGAATCATGCACTGAGGGTTTTTTTTTAATTTTTTTTTTTTTATTCGTTCTGTACACAAAGAATTATTGTTCTTTTCAGATTGTGTGTTCTTACGAAACCCGAAAATGTCTCAAATGCGTTTCTCAGTGCACTCCACCTCCACCAGTCCTCGGCCTTTTCTCTTCCTTCCGTTTATATTGTTATATGGCACACACACACACACACACACACACACACACACACACACACACACACACACACACACACACACACACACACACACACACGCACGCACGCACGCACGCACTGCGCACGCACACCGGCACGCTGCGGCACACACATACGACACGCATTCACGCACACTGACGGGACACACACGCACGGCACACACACACGCACGGCACACACACACACACACACACACACACACACACACACACACACAACACGCGCACACACACACACACACACACACACACACACACACACACACACATGTACTATATATGTACACAACTAATATGGTAGAAATATGTATATAGATGTATGTATATATATATATATATATATATATATATATATATATATATATATATATCCGGTGTGTGTTGTTGTTTTGCATGGAAAATAGCCGTGTGACAATGCTTGTGAAAAAAGCATCGCTTAAACACACACACACACACACACGTGAAACGGAAGTATTTTCTTAGGCGCAGACGCACCTTACAATAGTAAACCGGAAGTTGAGCAATGTGTGTTTACACCGAAAGAACAGACGACTCTTTCCATCACAATGCAGACCATTCTTCTAGTCATAATGGAAAAGCTGGTAAGCAGTCTTGTTATGTTTACCGTACTGTGCTTGGCATGCAGCATTCGTTTAAAAAGGAATAAATATCCTTCAAAATATATATTATCGTTCTGGACTTTCGCTTTTAACGCAGATCCAGCATCGGCTCCTTTGTTGCTAGGAAACCGAAACAATATTCAGATCAGATCATGCCAGGGCTTCACACGTTGTTTCTTTATCCGGTTTTTATGTTTCTGTGTTTTTGTAGGTTATTTGCAGGCTCATATTCATTCTTCTTAATTCAAAACGTTCAGTCATCGTAGTGTTCCTGGAACATTAAACTGAATATATCTTGGAACTATTTGGCACCTTTTCGGATGTATACTTATCGTTTGCCTCCCCCCCCCCCCTCCACCGAACCCCCCCAAAGAGATTAGATTCATATTAGCGGGTTTTTTTGTGTTTTTTTTCGTTGAATGATACTTTATGTGGACTGGTTATTATATATGTATATCAAATTGCATTGTTTGCTTCAAAATTAAATGCACCCACACCCTTAAATTTCTATGCAGGTGTGTGAAATCCCCACCCACCCACCCCCTGCACAACCCATCACCCTCTCTCCGCCCCACCCCCACCCCCCAGTCCCCCCTCCTCCCACACACACATATGCATACATACACATCTACATACACTGAGAGGCTCACAGACACAAGAAAGGATACATTTGCTTGATGTTTCTTGATGCTCATAATGTAAACCAACAGTATAGCTAATATCATATGTCTGTTGTACATTTCTCATGACTGGAAGATATAAGTGGGTGGGTTTTTTTTCTTTTCTTTTGAAGGGGATTGTTATGAATTGTGTTTTGTTTTGTTCAGTTTGATTCAAGGGCACAGTACGTGTCAGTGAAGAAGAAAAAGAAGAAGATTTATGCATATACCTGAAAACTCAAACTAGGGAAGAGTATGTGCTTTGTTTTATAGTAATATAAGCTTAATATTAAGGCTACAATTATCAGTATGGATTGTGAATTTCTGAAGATTTTTTAAGTAATCATTATTTCTATTTCATTTTTTACTCCTGATTGAGAAGAAAACCAGAATTATAAAGGTGACAGAGCAAGAACTGTTTGCTGTCTTGCATTCATCATTTGAGGTGATTTCTTAAATGACCATTTTGATTGCAAAGATGTGATCGAGTAGAATCTGCAGTTAACATTTAGAACAGGTGTGTGGACAGTGCATCAATGCAATATAGTTAAGTATTTCGCTTATGTGCCTGACATTAATACAATAATAGCCATATTTTTATCAGAAAAAAAAGTTTGTTTATTTCAGTTTATTTTGTCTTTCTGTCTTTTCATTCATCTATCGTTATAGTGACTGCCTGCTTGTCCCCTTCTCTTTTTCTGACCATCAGTCTGTTCTCTTTCTTCCCCCCCCCTCCCACCCCCACTCCCACTCTCTCTTTGTCTCACCTTGCCCCCACCCTCTCTCTCCTTTTCATTCTCCCCCTCCTCTCTCCCTATCATATAAGCAGAAAGGCCAAAGGAGAAGATAGCTTTATTGTCAACCATGTGGAAAGTGGTGAATCATTTTAAAGGGATTATGAAATATTGTGTACATCAGGCCTAACCATGATGAAAGAAGTATAAACATTTGTGAGACATTAATGTCCACGGTCAGACACACTTTTCCCAGTTTGTTAATTTGGTTTTGATCAGAATCATGTACTTTGGAGTTAGGAATGTTTCTTTTCCAGTTGAATTTGTCATTTGGTACTCGTGGGGGCCTATGTGAAAATTCATTAATGTCAGTTGGTTTACAAGAAACAAATCATTAACACAGATGAATTAAAAAAAATTTTTTAAAAGCTTGAAGAAAATTTAAAGTTATCGTGAGTGCCATTTTTTTTCCACAGGACTTTACGATGTGTAGTGATTAACCCAAACTGTTTTGAAGTTGTTTCAATGGTCTCATTGCCGGAAATAACAAAATCGATTGTCACACACAATACATTCATCATCGCACAAACACACACACATGCAGTGCATATACACATGCATACACATGCTCGCATACACATGCAATGTCTGCCTTTTGTCCTGTACATCACAAATGAGAGTGGTGGGGAAGTGTTAAAAAGCCTGTCCCACAGCAAAATTTATCATAATATAAGCAATCTGGAAAGTAAATAACGAACCTTATCCCTTCTTTCACTGGAAGTTGGTTCCATACAGTAAGTCTGTTTACCTCAGCTGAGCATGTTTTAAGGCCTTGATTGTGTCCTATGTCAAGTGGACACACAGCAGGACAGTCAGTGACAGACCAAGGCATTCAGTCCATTGACACGCAGATGGATGTGGCTTGAGCAAACGATTGCCAGTCTGCCCATAATGCAGTGTGCTTACGCATGCATTCTCGCATTCATACACACATGCTCGCAGGTCCTCATGTATGTGTGCGTATTTATGTGCGCATGTGTGTGTGCTACTACTATTTTGTAGTTGGTGTTCCTTGATGTGAAGAAGAGGTAGAGGTGAAGGTGGCATCATTCCACTGCTGTTCAGGGGAATTGGGGGGTGAGGAGGGACAGGAGGTAACGGGATTGGGGATCGGGGTGGGAGAGGTGGGGGAGGTGGCGTAGGGCGTGGGGCGTGGTGGGCACTGAAAGTGTGTTTACTGCTTGGAGACCCTTGACACAAAAGTGTCAAGCGTTTTGGCCTCCACAGCTACTTGGGGCAGGCAGTTCCAGTAACTACAAGATACTTCTTCTTCCACATGACGACCAACATCACTGCTGATGAAACTGTCGTTTTGTGGGAGGTTGCTATTGGTGCGATTTAACTGGGCTGCAGAGGGACGTGCTGTTGATTAAGAGGGGAGGGGAGGCGCAGTGCGTGTGTGTATGTCGCATCTCCAGCTTGGCCAGTTAGATTACCGTAGCGGTCTCCGGGAATAATCCTGACCCATATGCGGCACAGTCCTAGTCATTTACGACACTACTTACCAGAATTGTTGTTGTTTTTAAGTGGGGGGCGGGGGTTGGGGCTCGCTGGAGAAAGCGGGATGGAGGCAACTACTGAAGAAACAGAAGGTGGTGGGATTTGAAATTTACTTTGTTGAGTCACATGCATTGAGGAGGCCAGTGTGGACTTGAAGTAGTCCAATGCGGACTCAGTTGTGAAAAACTCCTGGGACAGAGTGTTCCATTCCGGGATGGTGCGGGGGAAGAAAGACAAACTTCTGTACCATGTCCTGCAGGTAGGAATGTCATGGTTTAGTGCAGGCATCGCCGTTTGGTTTTTTGTTTGTTTGTTTGTTTCTGGAGCACTGTAATTTGTGAACAAGCAGAGCGTGACTGACCTTGTCAAAGGCCTTGGAGAAGTTGAGGACAATTTGTGTCCACGTAGTTCCCCCTTTCCAGCTCGAATCTGGTTCCAGTTTCAGTCTTAAGTCATATAGGGCAGGACAGCAATCCAAATAATAGATCTTATCCGTCTTCTTTAGCAATGTTGCACAAGCGACATATTAAGCAGTACACGTTCCACTTGAGTCGGACCTGTAGGTATACCTATATATTTCACTGAGTCGCTGTCAAGCATTATCGGAAAAGCCAGACTGATTTTTCGAAGCATTTGATTTAGTTAATCTAATTAGTATGCCTATATCTGATCATTCTTATGGCAAGGTTTGGTTCAGTTATACACGTGGTCATGGAAAATTAATTAGAATCCAGTCATCAGCATGCAGTTACGTCTCTCGATCCATTCCATTTGTTCCTTCTTATTTTCATTTCCAAGTTTTATGTGCCCGAACAATGTAGTTTCACCCTTTTCTTATAGCTGCCTTTCTATCAGATATTCTGTTTCCGATGTCTTCGGTGATAGTTCGATTTTAGAAATCGAAAGCACACAACCTGGCCGATTGATAAATTAATCAGTTTATTTATTTATTTTAATGTGATACGGGGTTGTACACCAATTTCTACGTCTGTTTGCACTGGAAAATAGCATAGACCTACCCCTGTTTTTTTTAACCTCTAAGTATCACGTTCATATTTTGTCTTTGTGGATGTGAAGCATTTTATGCTATTGGGTAAAAATTGAGAGAAAAGGAAGAAAAAAAAAATGCCGCTCAACCATTTTCGTCTCATTATTATTATTATTATTATTATTATTATTGGGTCAGGTCAGGTAAGAAATTCTCTGCTATTCAGTGGTAACCACGTAACCCAAGATACTGCCTGCCGCATCGGCGTGGGGGGTAAAACCAACAAGTAAATCCGACTCTGGATCGAGATGGATGGGCTCCACCAGATTTGACTCCAGGAACTCAAGTTACACCGCATCATAAAGAGTATTATTTATTTATTCATTGAGACATCTTACTATAGCGCATATTCTTGAAGCTCTATGCGTATCGTTATCATGTAGCCTGGAGGACTTTGATGAACAACAGCTCTTCTGTGCAGCGCTCCGGTAACTCACCACAAACTTAAGGAGAAGAAAAAGCAGAACTGAGATTCTTCTTCTATGATTATTACTATTATTATTATCATCATTTTTGTTGTTGTTGGTGGTGGTGGTATGTCTGGTTCTGGTAGTTTATACAGCGATGGTCTCTCCTCCTGAGCCACACGCAGACCAATACCCCCTACTCCCACCCCCTCCCCAACCCTCGCGTGCTCAGTGATGACGTACAAGGTGTCAAAAGGAAATTATAAAACTATACAAAGACAAGCTTTGCTCTCTCTGTCTCCCCCCCTCCACCCCCACCCCCCCAACCCCCCATCTCTCTCTCTCTCACACACACTCTCTCTCTGCAGTCGCTTCTGCCACCGACGTCACCCCTTTTGTGATCGACCCCAAGGCGGCACCGCCAAGACATGACCCTCCACTGAGGCAGACCATCACCACGGTGATGACGCACTGAGAGAAGCAGCTGGCGGCCTGTCGGGGGAGAGGGGTGTGGGGAGGTGGAACTGTAAAAGATCAGGAGGGAATTGAGTGGAGAGGAGCACTGATGAGTATCGTGGGGGGTCTGCTACCAGCCGTAGCCCCGATTGTCTTTCAGTGTCCGTCGGACATGATAGAAGGCGGTGGGAGGTGGGGGTGTGGGGGGTTGCTCCCTCACTGAGATTGAATAGAAGCAGCGATGTACTATGCCCCCTGCCCTACCTACCACCTCAACCTCAGTCATCAGCCACACTACGCCCCCCCGCCCCCGAAGCCTCCTCCCCCACCCCCTTTTTTCAGTTCTTGGGAGTTAACTTTGAGTGCAGCTTGGAGGTAGTAGAGGAGGTCTTGTACCACATACGACGATTGGCAGCGTGCGTAAGAGCTGCTGGAGCATTACGTGGCCGGCTCAGTCCTTGTTTCCGCTGCTTGCTGTGAGCCTCCCACTTTTCCTGCTGTATGGCTATATAGTCCCCGGGGGTCGTATGCAGGTAGACCAGAATATAAATGTCGATAGGTCTTTATGGTTTCTTTCCAGAACCATTGCCATTGTCTCGCGCGCCGCGGAGTCTGACAAGTGTTGACAGGATCAGCAAGTGCTTCAGTCGTCTGTTCCGAGTGATGGCGTGGGGACGACTGGGCACTGGTTTGTAATGGAGTTCATTTACCTCTTTTTTGTTTTTTATTTTTTTGTTTATTTATTTGTATTCGCCGTTCATTTGTTCACTTGTTATTATTGCATGTTTAATTCATTCGCTGTTTATTTGTTTACTTATTTACTTTTAAAAGATTTTTTATTTGTTGTTTATATATGCTTTTTTTTTTTCGTGTCGGTTTCTTCTCCTTGGTCGTCCAAAGCGTCTTTCTTGCTTGTTTTACTAAAGTGTCTGCCTCTTTTTTCTGTTGTCTGTCTTCTTTTTTTAATGCTAGCATGGCTCTCCGTTTTTTTAAACTAGTCAAGCATATATCTATCATTTTGAGTTTTTGCGATTTACGCATTCTTCTTACCAGGCAAATTTGGGAGTCGAACTGTTAATGTGTATAAGGATTTCCTTGTTAATAGATATAGAATTTCCAACTGGTGGAAATTGAGGCGATGCGGCGGTCATCGATTACTCGGAAGTAAGCATTTAGTTGGCGCTGAGGTTAGATACATACGATCGATACTGGACGTGGGAATTAAAACAAAAATCTTGTTTGTGATTGGAAATTATTTTATTGTTTTCATAATTTGGTCTCTTTTTAATTCTTTTCACCGGTGATCGTTTTCGTAGAAGCCATGATGAGGGAAATTCATGTCTTTTGTGTGTGTCCTTCCTGAGCTCCAACCATGCAGCCGTTTAACTCAGACTTGAAAAAAGAGATTGTCTGTCGATCTTTGGTGCATCCAAGGAACCTATATTTTGTTTCCCCTGTAGAACAAGCAGTGCCTCTCTCTATTCCCACCTGAAAGCATTCCCATCTGAAAGCATCTGTTCCTTTGCTTTTTTTTTTTTTTTTTTGTCACTCATGCGATCGCCATCATTGCTTATCGTGCGAATAGTGCTTGAGCTTCGACACTGTGATGAGCAGTGTACGTGTCACTGGCATCGCTAAGTGTGTGCCGCTGATTCAGCCTCGGTCTAGTTTCAAATACAAAGACACGGAGATCGCTGGTTCGAACCCGGACGAGAACTTTTTTTTTCCTTTTCTTTTTCTCTGCTCTTTTTTTAAATTAAAAAAAAAGTTACTGCTTGTTTGAAATAGTTCGTTTTGTCATACCGACAAATATCGATCATGAGACAAGAACCACAATAAACCCACTCTTCAAACTGAAACAGTACTTCAGTCCAATGATGAATTATACGCCTGTGCATTTGAGAGCTGTTGAAAAGCAGCGTTTTCAAGAAACATCTTACATTTTGTTATGAATTCACAGAATCGTGCAAGCATGTCAGGCTGATAGATGTGTCCTCCCTCTACGTATTCTATTTCCAATCACATGTATGTGTGATAGTCAGTCGTGTTCGACTATGACCATCAGAACAGCAGAGGAGGTAACTGTTGCCCCGACTATCTGGGCTAGAATTTGATTACAGTGAGGAGTGTCTTTCCCAAGTTACATCCCCACTCTCTCGGACAAGAGGGTTTTAGGACAGGCGGCATGGGAATGGTTTCTAAAAGGCCAACTAGCTCCCTGGTTGCAGCACAAAGAGCCAGTGCAATTTTGCCTCCTAGTTTGAGAGTCATAGTCCTTCTAACAGTGATTTACCAAAATTACTGATAACATGATCCTTTGAAGAACGTCTCACATCCTCCCTTTCCTCGTCCTCACTGTCATCATCAATCACATACGTCCTCATGTCTTCCACTCTTGCTTGTTCAGAACCCGTTCTCGCATTCAGATCACCACACACCATAACATACACATCATCATTATCTGTACAATGTAAAACATTTTCTTCAAGTATATGAATGCCATTTCTTAACTCTGTGTTGTTATACGCCGGTCCTCCTTCAGGTACAATGTAACAGGCAAACACAATCACATCTTTATCAGTATTCAATAGACTCTTCTTAATCTTAAGAGAGAGAGAGAGAGTGAGTGCGTGCGTGCTTGACTGAAACCTTATTGCATGACACAGGAAACGAATGAAGAGCGCCTAATGGCAGCTGTCAGTCGGCTCTACCCAGGTAGGCAACCTGTTTTGCAAATGCTCGACTCGATATCCGTGTTTGTAAAGCGCTTAGAGTTTCGTCTCCGACCGAAGATAATCGCTATATAAGTATCCGTATCATGGTTATCATCATCAGTGTTATTTGAAACTATCATTGCTTGTCAGTAGCTTCTCGTGGAGAAAAATGACGCACTTGTTTGATGATAAGTGTCCTTGTTCGTCTCATGTCTCCACTTTTCTTTAATGTTGGATGTTCCTTGATCCTTTCCTGACAGTCAAACATGTCTTCAAAGCAGCAGAAGTACATGGCTATCGGTAATGGTAAAACTATTGTTTTTATTTCTTATTACAAATACTCAACAGGCAACAGAGAGAGAGAGAGAAACCACAGGTATATAAATATAAATATATATATAATGATATATATATATATATATATATATATATATATATATATCGTCGGTAGTTGTTACTTAAATGTAATTTCCTTATATTGCGAGAAAATATGACACAAAACGGTCTTTAGCCCATGCATTGTTTTTGTTTCCACATTGTATAAAAAAAGAAAGAAAAAAAGTGCAAAATAAAACCCCTTATGTTACAAACTTCCACGTCTGTGCTCCTGGAGCCAGTCGCATTGCTCGGACGGAAGAGCCTAGTATGGTCGTAACCCGCTACTAACTGTGTGTAGTGTGGAACTGACCAGTGACATAGTTCGGTCAACGTAGGCATTTAGTCACGTGTAACTGTCAGAAAGTTAGAACCAAGCAATGCAACTGGCACCTGGACTGCAAATTGCACGTTCACTCTTTCAACGTATGGGTTTTTACGTATGTATCGCTTACTTCCACGTTCACCATCACGAAACTTGCCCCTCCCGCTTAGCCTCCTCTTGCACGTCCCCCCTCCCGGAGTGACCTATCTTCTTCTGTTTTTCTTCTTTTTTTTTTTAACGTCCCCCGTGGGAGAGCAGTCCGTTGATCGAAGTTACAAATCGGTCTCACGTAGGATGGAAACGTCTCCCGAAACCTCTTGGCAAGTTCACGAGGACCTCCACCCCCAACCCACCCCCACCCCCACCCCCCGTGGCTGTTTCAGTGACGGTGACGTTCTTTTCACTGTTGGTGCCGTTCCCCAGCAGTCTTTTGAAATCCCTCCCTCTCCGCGCCCCCTGCTAACACAGATAGGCCAACAGCAGCTTTTCGGCATCCCTACAAAGCAAGGATAAGACTACGCGTAGTTGTTGTTGCTGGTTTTCCTCCCTGGAAAGCAACCACAGGACTACACGTAGTTGGGTTGTGTTTTTTTTCTTCGGCCTCCCTGAAAAGCAACCACATGATTACACGTAGTAACTTCGGCCTCCATTAAAAACAACCATAGGACTACACGTAATTTTTTTTTTACGAGTGTTTTAATATTATCAGTGTATCTCATGTTTGATATTTTGCAATAGCACCTCATTCCATGGCTTGAATTCTTCTTCCCAAATCCACCGTAGTGAGGGTCAGAAACTCGCATGAATACAGGAAGATGGAATGAACCAGTGCAACCAGGGGCCTGGTCTTGTGTTTCATGGATACGTTGTCCTTTCATTTAGGTTTCAGTGATGTTGTCTTTGCTACCCTAGACAGGATTTCTGATTTGGATCCTCCATTGCTGGTGATGAATCAGTGCAGTGTTGAACAGTTCCGAGTTTCTTTCCCTGGATGATTATATCAGGTCACAGGTTCTTTCGACTCTGCCACTGGTAGCCATGGAAACCAGTGCAACCAGCCGCATGTGGGGAGTTAACCTAACAAGAAAATCCGATCTGGAGAGGGATGGGCTCCACCGAATTAGATTTAGTTTAGGCACGCCGCATGAAAGAAAGCATTGCAGATACAAAATTAAGAAATCGAAAACACAACAGGTAGAAAGCTGGAGTATAAAATATATTGCTGACTGGAAACACACACACACACACACACACACACACACACACACACGCACACGTACGCGCGCACGCACGCATACTTACACACACACGCGTGCGCGCGCGCGCGCGCACGTACACACACACACACACACACACACAGTTGCACGAATCTCTTCCACCACCATCTGCATTTGCCCTGCCCCCATCCGCCCCCCCCCCCCCCCGGTCCCCCCCACCTCCCCCATCCCCCACCTGTGAAAAAAAAAAATCTTTGTGTGATAGCTCAGTTTTCACGTAGAGGGGAAGAAATTCCTTGTGGGCGATGTTTAAACGACACCGATACACCAATGCAGCGTTTTTCGACGTGAGGGATACTCCCCAGAAATAAAAGTTCCCTGGAGACAATTTTGTTGTTCGTGTCGTTGTATAAAGCACCTCCCACCTCTCATTCACCCCCGCACACACACACACACATGGTGACCGTTCTTCGCAGCTGAAAAGTCTCCAAGAGATACTCCCCAGAGAGAAAAGTTCCCTGGAGACAATTTTTTTCCCCTCTGTCGTACAACCCCCCCCCCCCCCCCCCCCCCCCACACACACACACCCCTCTGCCCCCCCTCCAGTGACCTTCGCAGCTGAAAAGTCTCCGGGGGGTCAGGAGGGGGGGTGGGGTGCGGGCTTTTCTTTTTCTCAGTTTCCTTCTCCCCACCCCCACCGCCCCTCTGTTAATGATCGTCTTGTTTCCTGGGGGACATTTCTGTGGGCTGTTCACTTGAAGTCTCCCACGTGGAATCACAGGTTTACTAATGTGATTATAAGAGAATTATTGCAATAATGGTGTGTATGTGTGTGTGTGTGTGTGTGTGTGTGTGTGTGTGTGTGTGTGTGTGTGTGTGCGCGCGCGCGTGTACATGATTTCTTTTCTTTCCTTTTCAGGTTACCTTTTGAATTTGTTGTCGCTTTTGATAATTATTTTAGTTTAAAGAGTGGATGTTGCCATGTCAAGGAGTGTTTTATTTTGTTTTGTTTATGCACTGTTTTGCTTCACTTTATTTCACATTTCATTTTTATCAGGACTATTAAACAGAAAACTGTCTCAAACCGTTATAAACAGCACTAGAATGTAAAAAAAACAACCACAACTAATAATAAAATAAAGTTTGGAAACAATATGTGAAGCGAAAGCAGAAACAAGGGGAAACAAAATCAAACAAATAAACAAACAAACAACAACAACAAAAAACCACCTTGAAATAAGTCTTATTTCCCTTCCTTTCGATGATCAAAACGAGGATCATTCTATGCAAATCTGCCTCCGCCAAGTATTGAGGATTTTTTCCGCTTTCAAATTCCGTTTGTTATGACAGTTCCCTGCTACTCTTTGATTTGGTAATTAAAGGCAGAATAACGTAAACCTCACTTTACTAGTTTCTGCCTCTCAAGTTTTTGCTTGCTTGATTATAGTGTTCGGTTGGTGGTACGGAGATGCTGATTATTGTTGTTCACATTTTCTGACCTTCGCGTTTCCGCTTGGATGGCCAAATAGTTACTTGTTTTTATTCTTCATTTTCGGAATATATCATTTCCCCTTCATCTTCATCTGAGATCTACTTTTCATTGATAGCTTTTTGGGGTCCGTTGGATTGTGATTTCATGGAAAGGTTTCTGTAGATTTAATGGTGGTAAACAATAGCAACAACTACTACAATAATGATGATGATAGTAATAGTAGTAGTAGTAGTAGTAATGATGATGATGATGATAATGATAATGGTGATGATGATAACGATAACAACAACAAAATAATAATAACGATAATGATAATATTCAGCGCTTTTTCTGACGTAGAGCTCAAAGTGGGTGAGTGTCTTTTTTCTGTTCAACTCAAAGCATGGTTACAGAGTTTGTACCATGCGACAATGAACAAAGAGAAACAGAAACAAACAAGAAAACATCGTTGTAGGAGTCGATGTCGCCGTTGTCGTAGTAATAGAAGCAGTAGCAGCAGCAGTAGTAGCAGCAGCACCAGCAGCACCAGCAGCAGCAACAACAACAACAACAACAACAGTAGTCGCTTTATCGTAGTAATAACCTAAAAAAAATGCCGCCACAATCAGTGCTATTTTGCAGCCGTCACCGTATAAGGGGAAATCCGTAAGGGTTGACAGGTCGGGGTTTTGTTTCGACTGCCGGCAAATTGGTCTTGTAGCGTTGCGATGCGGGCTGGTGGTGGTGACACTCTACTGCTCACCCCTCCGATCCCCCCCCTACCCAGTTCATTCCGATCTCCCTTCTCCTGTAGTGCGGTACGTTGGGGCTCCTAGTTCTGGTGGCGGTGATTGGTGTCTGTTGGAAAGGAGAGTGAAAGAAAACCCGACAGGTAAACATTTCCTTACCTTTTGTCTGGACATCCTCCAGACTATTTTTTTTTCTTCTTCTTGTGTGTGTGTGTGTGTGTGTGTGTGTGTGTGTGTGTGTGTGTGCAAAGTTTGTTGACTTCTGTCAAGAATCAAGGAATAATGTGAAAAACGAGAGGGTGTTCGTCCAACAGTTGCTTTGATCTCTGCGTCTTTCTTTCTTTCTTTCAAATATCCCTATTTTCGATTTCGTGTATCAAAATCGAAAGTGCGTGGTTTTGTCAAGAATTAAGGACATGTGGGTAATGAGAAGGGGTGTCGCTGAATAAATGCTTTCATCTCTGCATTTCTTTCTTTCTATGTTTTTTTTCTTCTTCTTTCTATTTTGCGTATTAAAATCCAGAGTGCTTGGCTTTGTGAAGAATCAAGGACGATTTCGCGTACCTGAAGTGCTCGGCAGCTTAGTATCGAAATAGTATATACCTTTATGATACCTGCCCATTACATTTTATTGCTGCCGTTTTATGGTTATTACACACCCGAATGCGTTTGTAGATTCTCGTTACAAATCCCGCAGATCTTTTGCTTCCGCTAATGGAATATTGAGCGCAATCGATTGGAACCACTCTCAGCCCCTCTCTGTCCCCCTCTCCACACGACGAGGTTTATGGAACAGATGACAGCTATGTGCATTCACTTGATTTTAAACAGTGTTTTATTTCAAGCATGTCGTTATAAAAAAAATGTAGTCATAAAATCGACAAGAGAACAAGAAGGTCTTAGATAAAGTTCTGTCGTAATATACAGATATACACACACTAAATATGTCATGGCTGCCTGTGCAGGCTGATGTTGATATGTACAACAAGATTCTTGATATAAAGAAATAATAGTACAATAAAAGTAATTGTCAAGAAATAATGATAGTAATAAGTAATGAAATAATAGTAAATACATTTGACATACAGGAAATGAAAGGAGGCATGTGGTGGAGAGGAGGCGTAGTTGAAAATATGTTAAAAAAAAAAAAAAAGATGTGTGTGTGTGTGTGTGTGTGTGTGTGTGTGTGTGTGTGTGTGTGTGTGTGTGTGTGTGTGCTCTCGACTGCAAACAAGGACAGTAACTGCAACTGGCTCGTGACTGAATTCATTGCTGGCCAACCCCCTTCAGCAACCATCAGTTTCCATATAGGTAATCCAAAGTTATGATAATAACGAAAATAATAAGTTCCTTTGTAGTAGCGTTTAATCAAAAAACAAAAAAAAAAAACAACAATGCTCTGAGCGCTTTGCAAAATAATAGATCCAGTAACACTACATTGCAAAATGTTACACCGTCCATCAAAACATACAGTCCAACTAGGTGATAAGAATTACAGACTGTGACAAGACAAGCATAAAAAAGTGCACACTAAGTTTAATATACATTGCAAACTGTCACATATAGACTCATGTATGCATACACGTATACGTAACAATTAATCAAAGGCAATTTTGAACAGCTGAGTCTTGAGGTTGGTTCTGAAGCTGGAAATGGACTGGGAGTGTCTTAATGTATACAGCAATGAATTCCACTGGGTGGGGGCGGGGAATGAGAAGAAAACTTGCTGTGATATATTTGATGCTCATGTACCCTCATTTACATCTCTTTTAATGTGTGCCCTGTTTTCTGTGGAAGGTGTAGATTATTATGGGGTTACGGTTGTTGTCTTTTAAAGGTCTTACCATTGTGGGGGTTTTGGACATGATTTTGGTTTGTTATTGTTGTCTTGAATAGATTAACAACTTATGAGGTGGCCTTTGTGGTCGGCTGAAGTGCAAGCACCCTGAGTGGATGACTTCATTTTAACTCACTCAGTACGGCCAGTCCTCTCTTCTCCTCTACACAGACACCTCGGATGTCCAGTGGTTGTCTGAATGACCCAACCTTTAGCTTCCGTCGTCAGAATTGTGGTATTCTTTGTCAACATTCACGTCTTCAGGATAAGAGCTTTCCGCTTGCAATATTTTGATGATGGTAATTGGGATGAAACGCTGTTAACGTCGTCTCTTTCGCCGTTCGTATGGAGAGAGTTAAAACGATTTCTGCTCTTCTCCCACTTCATGCAATAAGGTGCACATGATCTTTTCACAGGCAATATAATTGTTCCGTAGACAGTGATACGAATTCTTTTTTTTTCTTTTCTAAATTATCTTTTTAACGTTTGCTTTTGTGATGATATGAAATCTGAAGAAATTGGTCGTGCTGTTTCGAACTTAAAGTCTTAACTCCCGAGAGCAAGGTTTCGGTTGCGCCCCTTTTCTCTGCATTCAAATTTTGTATTACGTGTAGCTGACACATTTTGTACTTTCCAAAGTCAATTCAGGTCTAGATTGGAAGCTGCTAGGCAAATCTCGCTCTCTGCCATAAATGAAGCCAAACCGTAGCTTTATTAGGCTTTTATTTTGAATAAACCTTCACCGACGTCACAGTGTCAGACTCTGGTGAGAAACTGGCTTGATTCAAATCGCCCGCCATTTATAGTCCGGTTCAGGCTTTAAAGAAGAAGACAGATCAGCCCGCTTTAGAACCGTCCTTGAAATCTGTGGTAAATGTGGTGTGTCGAGGATTCAAAGCACTGCAAGGACCTCGGGCATTACGAGGTATTATCCGAACCAGGGAAACTCGTGTCATGTTCTGTTTCTTCTGTGATAGCATTCCCAAGTGCATGCCGTTGTTCTCTTTGTTTCGTGTGTATAGTAGGTGCGTTTTTAAGTGCACCCTCTTGGTCTCTTTGCTTCGTTTGTACAGGTGGTTTCCATCTGTCAAGCGGGTGAACTTAGTCTTGTACTTATTTCTGAGACTTTTTTTTAATTGTAGAAATGTTTCGTTGATATATGGTACGATCATGGTGTGATGCTAGATATATATGGGTAAAAAGGTTTCCTGTCTTGCATTACTTAACACCCAAGCCTAGCAGAAAACTGTCTCAGGCCACTACGAAAGTAGAACACACACACACACACACACACACATATATCTATATATATATATATCTATCTCTATATATATATGTATGTATATATGTGTGTGTGTGTGTATATATATATATATATATATATATATATATATATATATGTATGCATTTTTATGTGTTTCTTATGTCAACGTTCATCTCCATATTCATACATATTTATGGGTAGGCAAGTAGGTACACACACACACACACACACACACACACACACACACACACATATATATATATATATATATCAGAATATGTATATATATATCAGAATATATATATATATATATATATATATATATATGTATATATATGTATATATATATTGTGTATGTGTTATATCGATATTAACTGTTTTGTTTAGATGGTTATGCATTTGTTTATCGGTTTATTGATTTGTGTTGGTTGAACCGGAAAGTGGTGAAGTGAAAGTGGACCCAGTAGGATTAGCAATACTTTTTAGTGGTGGGGCGGATGGGGTGGGGAGAGGCAAGGGAGGAGGGGAAGGGGGGGGGGAGGGGGGAGGAGGCGAATCGACCGAAGTAACAACAAAAACATACCATGAAGGATCTGTGTCGAATGAAAACCTTTGAGGCTGAAATGTAGGACTGCACCCACTACCGAGTGGTCAGCACCTGTCGTGGCAGGCCATTACCAGACGGTGCCGTGGTGTCGTGACCACACCACGTGTGGATCTGCCAAAACTCCGCGTGGGGGGTTTTGGAGGGGTGTGAGGGGCGGGGGGGGGGGGGGGAGCCTGGAGGGCACATTGCACGGGGCTGAAGGGAGCAATCAAGCTGTGTCAATTATACCTACGGCCATTCCTCACCCCCCACCCCCTTTAAACCCCCTTCCTCCCCCGTCTGTCCCCCCACCTCTTACCCTTTTTTCCGATTAACACGATTTCTGATACCTGGCTGCACTTTTTTGTTTTTGTTTTTTTGTTTTTTTTGTTCGGGGACTGGTCTGATCACTTCCCACCCCTATACCTCCCTTCCACCCACCCATCCACCTTCCTACCGCACCCCTCGTCAAGCGAGGGGAAGGGGAAGGATTGTGTGTGTGTGTGTTAGGCGGGGGGAGGGAGGTGGGAGATGGATGTGTGTGAGGGAATGGGGATGGGAGGGGGAGGAAGAGGTCAAAATGGATTATCGCGGGTGGGATTGAAGTTACCATGGACGATCTTTGCACCAACATGATGTAGATTGCCGAGGGAGGGTCGTATTCACGTTCATCAGCGGTGTGGGGTTCAAATCCCGTCAGGGTCTGGCGGGTTAAGAGTTTTTTGCTTTTGTTTTTAGTCCTGTCAGAGTTGAGTTTAACGACCTATTGGCTGACACCCTTAAGGTCAACCTGTTCAGGGCTTGGGGTCTTGGTTTTCAGTCCCCGTAACGTCATGACTGTATGGAGACCTTCTGGTTGTGTGTGTGCAGGCACGCAGAAAATCAAAATACACGGGGTATGTTTTCACAACATCGGATTTGATCAGATTATGTGGATGCCTGCATATTTCACTTTATAGCTGAGCGCTGAGCTCGCGCTCAGAAGGTTGCGAGTTCCAGATACTCATCCACAGGCAGACATATGGATTGACAGATATTGATGGATAGGTAGATTGTACGAGCACAAACTTCTAAACATGAAATACAGGGAGTTGATGGCGAAAGCTATTTGCACAGGCGAGGGCGCGCGCACGCATACACAAACACACGCACGCGCACGAAAGCACACACACACACACACACACATGCAGACGCATGCACACACGCACGGACGCACACACACACACACACACACACACACACGCACGCACGCACATGCAGACGCATGCACACACGCACGGACGCACACACACACGCACGCACGCACGCACTCACGTACACACACACACACACACACACACACACACACACACACACAGTGGGTGCTTGATCGTGCCCTCTCCTTTCCGCCTCAAGCTCGCTCCATGCGAAATGGACTCGTGGTTTGCAAATAGATGGATTTTGCCATGGAAACGTAGAGGCTTACCATGACCGGAAGAAACTGTCAGTCGGTTCTCTTTCGATTCCACTGCTTGAACCCGGGCTAAAACAAGGTTGACTGGCTACCTCTTCTTCTTTCATTAACAAAATATATCATTTTCTCTGCTTTCTTTCTTTTCTTTCCCTTTCTTTTCTTTCCCCCTTTTCCTTTCCCTTTCCTTCCTTCCTTCCAATTTTTTTCTTCTTCCTTTTTTATCTATCTTTCAAAACTGGACCTATCTGTCACAAATCGATCTCAGAGATGGGATTACGAACGCGTTACTAGTATCGTGAGGGGGAAAAAGAATTATTCTTTTCGGCACGAAATAGAGGGAGAATGAAACACACAACAACAACAACAACAACAACAACAACAAAAACAACAGAGAAATGCTTTCACAGAATTCATGCGAAAATAAGTTTTAAGTACAGCAAGATATCTACGGCCATGCCGGTTTTGGTCAGGTGGAGATATTTCCTCTTGAAATATGCGCGACTGGTCTAAAGATCTTTTTTGTAAGCCGAATCTGGAAGAAGCGTTTCCTTTGTTAGTGCCTTGCGCGCCAAACTGATGGAAAAACAAGGATGGCGGTTATTGCGTTGACCCTGAACATACCTGGAAGAAGACAGAAGAATATGTCTATATTCAGGATCATGAACACACCAGTTTCTGTTGAATTATAACCTTGTAAAGAGGAACAGTATGTATAGGCATTGCGATATTCAATTCCAGAACAGGAGAAACCTGTATAATTTAGAGAAATTTAGCATTAAAAGCCCAATAGGCAAGTGTGTTTTTCCAATGATAACATCTTATGGGGACGTGTTGTAAGGAATGGTTCTTTCAGATTTCCTTTCGAATGCATTTATACCGAGACAGCCGTGAAAATCGCCGGCGGATTTGGAAGGAAATGTTGAACAAGGAGACGCACTTTTACTCCGCCAAGACCTTTGAAGAGCAGAAGTTACTATCCTTTTTTATTTCTCTTTTTCGTCTTTTTTTTTTTTTTTAAACCAACACAAACATAGACATGGACAGACATACAGACACACAACACACAACACAACACAACACAACACAACACACACACACACAACAACAACGCACGCACACACACACACACACACACACACACACACACACACACACACACACACACACACACACACTTCCTTTAGAAACATTCAAACAACTAATTACATCGAATCAGAGTCGTCATTGTTTCAGCAAACGTGTGTAACTTGGAACCATTAACCTCGGCCTGTTTTCTTTACGTGTGTGTGTGTGTGTGTGTGTGTGTGTGTGTGTGTGTGTGTGATCTCCCCTCCTCCTCTCCCGCCTCCCTCTGCCCCCTTTCCGTCAATGAAGGAGTAAGTAAGGAAAAGTACAGCCAGTATTGACAGTGTTACAGAGTAATCACGTAGATCGATCCAAGGTGTACGATTGTTTCCAAGTTTTCCCCGTTCCGTTCAGGTGAGCTGAGTTAGTTGACACAAACGTGCCGTGTTTTCTCAACGATTAGCACTGAGTGGAACGGCTGTAGACTGTCTGAAAGGAAAATAACCCGCAGTGGCGACACGCTAAAAGGGAGTATGTAAGGCACTGTGAGTTATAATATGAATTTTTGTTTTCTTTTATGGAAATCTGTTCGACGTGAAGATTATAAAACGGTTTATTGTGGATATGTCTATGGGTTATAATGTTGAATAATATAAATATTAATAATGATGATAATAATAATAATGATAATGATGATGATAATAATAAATTTATCTGTTTAGCGCCCAATCAAATGATTTTTGCTCTGCGCGCTTTACAATTACAATAGTTTCAATGCCGCTGACAAACAATTCGAACATCCGTAACCAACCACGTACACAACAACACCACAAAAACCCATCTAAAACACCGAGAAATCAGACCCACTCTCCCTCCCTCCCCTCCACATAACACCTCAACAACATACCCTTCAAACAGAAATAAGCACATATCCACACTCTCGCAGGCATCAGAAGATCAGTTGATGGAAGTTTAAAAAAATATTTGTCTTGTTTTTGTTTTTGTTTTTTTGTTGTTGTTTTGTTTTGTTTTATTGAAACTACAAATGGACTGGGAGTGTCTTAATTTCATGTGGCAAGGAGTTCCAATGGATATATACATACATACATATTATATATGTGTGTGTATGTTACAGTAAAAACAAATCACAACTACAACTGATGTGATTATTTTTAATAGGAGATATAGTAATCAAAATGAGATAAAACGATTCACCTCGCAAATATCATTCACAGCACGAGAAGATCCCAGGGGTTAAACGCCAATCAGTGAAAACTGACCCCCTCCCAGTTGGATTTTAAGCACTACTCCCCTCCACACATACACATACACACACACACACACACACACACACACACACACACACACACACACACACACACACACTTCCCACGTAATAAAGCGTGGTGGGGATAGGGGCTGTATAAGCTGGTCTGCAGCGAATCCCTTCCTTTTCTTCAAACACATCATAATATGGAGAAGTGTCAGTTACAGTGGAAACCCAGACCTACCCACTTCCTTCACTTTCGTCACGTTGTTGTGGGGATCGAGTTGCTTCTGTACAGATTATGTAGGTAGGACTTTGCTTCGGTATAGTTGTTGTCATGGAGATGGAGGTGGAGAGTCAGTAAAGGCCAGCCCAGAAGGACCACCCTTTGTTTTTCATGGCTTGATGAAACTCACAGAAAAGGGGTCATTTCCTGCTACGGTGAGGGGGCATCTTCACTAGCCACAAATAACACCGGGGATCATTCGAGGCTAGCCCAAAATGAGTCCGGGCGGAGGTGGGGGGGGGGGGTGGGGGGTGGGTAGTTTGAGGCAGTTGCACCGGGACGTTTGGGTTGGGCAATCTGGGCGAGATGACTGCATGGCGCGAGACTGTATCGAGGGCGTGCCGACCATTTACAGCGCGTGTGTTTTGTTGTCTTGATTAGCTTTCTGAATGACCGGCCAAACTTATTTTCTGCTTCACTGCCAACACGACCACAAGGGATTTGGGGGTTCATCTTGTGTGGGCAAGTGGGTTGGCGGATAGGGTGGTGTGTGTATGTGCGTGTGTGTGTCGTGGCACTCACACACACACACACACACACACACACACACACACACACACGGAGAGAGAGAGAGAGAGGGAGGGGAGGGAGAGACATACAGATGATTGCAAAGTCAGATGTCACATTGTTTACACTCCAGCATGCCAGATAACAAAAATACGCCCGCGTGATCGACGTACCATGTCTGAAATACATATATATTTAACTTGATTAGGCTGTTACTTTTGCTTACAGTATTTATTCCATGGATAGTTTTGCTGTTTTCAGTCAAAGGCCTTAGCACGATCGCGGACACGAAGGAAAACGGTAAAGCGAAAGAAAAAAAAAAAAAAAAAATGTGCAGGTTGAGCTTGTACTTTGTTTAACCCCAAGCGTCTCGTGAACATAATTATTATGCAAATGATGATCCCACATTCATCATGATCATCATTCGATGATCATGGACTGTTTGATTATTGATTTATTGGTTGGTTTTTAGAAATTTATAATTGAAAATATGTGACGTTTATGAACTAATGCCTGGTATCTTCAACAGTTTCAGTTTCAGTTTCAGTAGCTCAAGGAGGCGTCACTGCGTTCGGACAAATCCATATACGCTACACCACATCTGCCAAGCAGATGCCTGACCAGCAGCGTAACCCAACGCGCTTAGTCAGGTCTTGATTCAACAGAATGATCAAAGGTAGAAAACGCGTGACGCTTATGAAATCATAAAATGTCTGGTATCTCTCAACAGAATGACCAAAGAGAACCCTGAAGAAGGCGTCAGCACAGAACGACCAGACGACACACCCGCTCTAGCGCCGGAAGAAGACCCCCCTTCCGCTAAGGCCGATCAGTTTACCGCAGACAACTCTTCCACCACTTCCGCTTCCTCCACCTCCTCGGAAGACACCACTTCAGCTGAAGATCAAGCAGAATCCACCCCTCCTCCGACCCCAGCTGAGCATCAGCCAGTCGTCACAAACGAGGGAGAAAGCAAGGAAGAGGCAGAAGAGGGGCAAGACAACAAGTGGGGCGACTCTCCGGTGATCCCGAACGAGGAAGAAAGCAACAAGGAGACAGACAAGGGGGGCAACAAGGGGGAGGAAGACTCTTCACTAATCCCAACAGAAGAAAGCAACAAAGAGGACAGCAGCAACAAGGGGGACGACCCAGTAGCAGTCACCGCAAACGAAGAAGGAAATCAGAAGGCGGAAGAAGAAGAAGACAAGGGGGACACCTCTTCGGTTTTCACAATCGAGATCGAAAGCACCAAAGAAGAAAGCAAGGGGGAAAACTCTTCTGTAGCCGCAAACAAACAAGAAAGCAACCAAGAAGACAACAAGGGGAACGACTCAGTCTTAACTACAAAGGAAGAAGAAAGCAACAAGGACGTGGAAGAGGAAGGAGAAGAAGGCAACAAGGGGGACAACTCTCAGAGCAGCGGACGTGACGTCACCGACATGGAGGGAAGAGGGGACAGCATGGACGCTGAGGCCAGAACGGCAGGAGATCTGAAAGCGGTCGAGGAGGAGGCTTCTCCCGCCGATGTCACGACGGCGGAGGACAAAGTGGAGAATGGTAAACAATTAAGTACTCTGTCGCTCTCTCTCTGTGAATCCAGTCTCTGTCTTTTTGTCTCTGCCTGTCTCTGTCTCTCTTTTTGTCTGTCTCTCACCATCCACTCTCTTTTTTACTCGTGTGTGTGTGTGTGTGTGTGTGTGTGTGTGCATGTTGTGTATGTGAGTTTGAATAGACACAGATAGGTTAAGCTTGCACGTAAACAAAGATAGATATTACCATCAGGAACATTTTGTTCATTGTATCATTTTTTAACCTTTGTTGATATGTCTATATACTATATATATATAAACTATACACTACATACTTCATATACTATGTCGCACAAAACAACCAAAGCTGCGTCCAAACACGAATGTATGGATATCTCATAAGATGACCACCTAGAGCAATACCGTGTGGGTTTTTTTTTAATAAGCGGCAGTGAATGCATTGCCACAAGGATACAAAACAACAACAGAAAGTCGTATGATAAATAATATAGAAAAAAAGATGCATGCACACTTGCGCACACAGGAAAACATAAGTGCGCACGCACGCTTATACACACACACGGACACAGGCACACAGACACACAGACACACACACACAGACACACACACACATGTATATATATATATATATATATACGCCCACTCACAATATGAGCATATTTCTCGAACAATCATCCAGATACCTCAGAAAGTAAAATTTAAATTTCAGGCATGCATTAAATTAAAATTCATTCATTACAGTATCGAAAGAATCGAGACAATCATTCCATATTCACTTGAATGATTCTAGCTCCCTTAAACACCGCTACCGTACGACATTTCAAAAATTTAAGTAGACATATGTGTTGACTGCTCTCTCCAGACTCTGCAGCGGAACCCAAAACGTCCGAAGCGGAAGGTACCCAGCAGCCGTCACCCACCCCAGACGCCGTGCCCCCACCCGCACCCACAGACAGCGGGACAGCAGAGGGCTCGGCCCCCGCTGAAGTCAACCACGACGGTCACGAGGAGACGGGAGAGCGGGCGCCGGGAGTCGTGGCGGAGAACCGCGACGACGATGCACAAGCTCCCCACTACGAAGATGACTTTTCTGAAATGTCCGAGGTATCGGAACGAGCCACGGCTGCCGCCACTTCCGCCGATATGAACGGAACAACGCCCCAGGAGAGAAAGTCGCCCACACCGAGCTGCCCTGACGAGGCCCGAGCCGACGCCGGGGCGGTCGTGCCCGTGCCGATGCCCATGAAGAAGTCGGACGGCAGGAGCTTCACCGAGGAGCGAGGCGAGGTGAGGGGCGAGGACCGGAACGAGGTTCAGTGCGAAGAAGGCTCGGATTCCAGAGGCCAAGGCCAGTGGAAGTCCGAGGAAGAGCTGGTCTTGCAGTCCTCCCTTGCGAACCAGCAAGCCGAGAAGGAGGCCCTGCAGACGGTCATCGACGAGAAGGTGAAGGTCCAGAAGGACTTCGACGACCTGAAAGGCCGATACGTGGCGCTGGAGGAGAGCAGCAGACACTGGGAGCAGGATGCCAGCGCCTTGAAGGAGACGTGCCAGGAGCAGGGCAAGCACATCAGGGAGCTGGAGAGCGAGCAGGCGAGACTGAGAGAGTTCGAACAGTGGGGCAAGGACAACGAGGCCAAGGTCAAGGACCTTCAAGACCGCCTGGCGGCCCTGGCCGGGGAGGACGCCGACAAGGACCGCCGCCTCCAGAAGCTGCAGGAGGAGCTGCACGACACGAGGTCCCGTCTGGTGACGGCGGAGCGGCAGGTGGCCATCAGCAACGAGGCTGCCATCCAGCAGCAGCGTCCAGTCCAGCAGTCCAAAACCTGCACCATTCTGTGAGCGGAAGTTGCATGCATGCAACCTTTTTTGTTTGTTCGCGCAATCTCGTCTTCTTCTTGAACGCCACCTGCTTCCTTTACTTCCTGTTGACTCAGACTTGTAACATTAATCTGTCAGTTAATAAGTTCTTTGGTCTGTGAGCGGAAGTGCATGCAATCCTTGTTCGTTTGCGCAGTCTCTTTTTCTGGACGCCTCCTGCTTCCTTCACCTTCTGTTGACTTGTTAAATTAAGCTGTTATTAATAAGTTCTTTGGCCCTTGTACATCTTTCTTACCCCTCCCTCTCCACCTTTGTTTTTTTCAGATCACGTTTCGATTTGCAAAATGCAATATGTTGCTTTGAGTATGGCAGATGATTTGAATCTCCTGTACCTTCTCACGCCTGATCTTTCATGCTGGCAGTAAGTCTGGAATCTTTGCACTTTATGTGAGTTGTATTTTTTTTTTGTTAACATTGATTTTTCTGTATATTTTGTGTCAACATTGACATTTCTGGGTGTTTTTTTCTTGTTTGGAGAGATGGTTTTTTTGGTCATATTTATTGCTTTTGGACAGCTTTTCAGCAACCATCTTTTTCAGTGTAGACTTTTGAGTGTTGCACATGTACAAGTTTGGTCTATGAGAGAGATGTATGCTGCATGTATGTGTTTGTGTTGGGAAATGGGTTGAATACATTATTGTATTCAGAATTATGTGCACAGAGTGCCTGTTTGTGCAATACACATGTGTATCTATCTGTGTACATCTTTGGTTTAATTAGCTCCTCAGAATAATTTCGTCCACTACCGTTTCTTTTATTTACATTGAAACAAGAAACTAGTTTATCTGAGTGCATTTACTTGCATTTACATTGGCATAGAAGAGAACTGTGATACAGAATGGTATTATACTATGGTTCTGTATTTAAACAGGGTTCATGACGTAAAGATACCAAATGCTATATAGTTTCTAACTATACATGATGGAAAACGTCGCCATTTTACACATGATACAACCGCAGGACAAACTTACAAAGTACAAAGTTACTTCAAAAGAGAACAAAGTCCGTAAAACGCCTTTGATGGTCTTAGGACGATACTGTATTGTGCTGAATTTTATTCCGATGCATTGCACTGTATTGTGTTTTCCGATATCACCAAAATGGGTGCTTTTTTTTTTTCAAACACTGGACTCGCCCTTGCTCTCAATTGGTTTGAAAGCAGCACATTTTCATAGTGTTATATTCCGCAGGAGAGGTCGTTTTATGTCTGTCCAAGCAAGATCTCGTGAACTAGGCAAGATTACAGACGGGCGGGTACCTTATACTAAACTGAATAAACTTGAGGGGAATTTTCTTCACATTCACGGTCGGAACCAAAAAGAATTTAAAAGACTGACAATTTTTTCGTGAGGGTATTGCATTTTCGCAAAAGACCACTTCAGCGACCTTGACAACAAAATCTTTCTTTCGTTCCCCGCAGTCTGTTTTACATCCCGTTTGTCTTGTAAAGGAGACTGTCGTGTCAGTAACAAAAGGGCGAAGAAGCAATGAATGAGGCGAGTGTCTTTAGGGTAAAAACCAATGTAAAGTCAAACAAATATGTTCTGAACCACCATACTGCAAGATGTACTTCGCTTAGTATCGGGGAGACTGGCGACCATCGCTTCATGATGTCGGTACACTTAAAGATCCTCTATGTCTGCTAGGGGAGTATGCTAGATATGTATTTATAATAAAACATTGCCTTTGAAAAGTGGAATGTGTGTGCCACCCACCACCTCCTCGCCCCTAATTTTTTCTCTCTCGCAAATAGCTCTGTTTATGATCTCTGCATGATCGACTGGTTATTTAGTCGTTTGATTGAAGATATTTGAAATGGAATTAATTAAACTGTTACAGATGTGTGTTTTCCCTTTGAACCGAAATCTATGTCAGCATTCTTCGTCACCGTTCCCAGTGAAATAGCTTGACAAGTGTGACAGTTGAATAATGTGATGAAAATCCGCTTCTTTTTTTTCGTTTTCTTCTTACTTTTTTTCCGTATGAGTTCATATAGTTTTATTTTTCTTGGCAAATTACACTTGATGACATGGCACACAGTGTAGGTTGTCCAGTTGCCTTGATTTGGCTCACGTTGATAGTTGCTTCGCATTTCCTTTCGTGTTTGGATGTATGTGTAAACAAATCTTGACATACTGTTATTATATATTATGTTCCTTTTCCTAATGGCAGTATTTGCACACGGTGTTTTTGTTTATCTGTTTTACACATATTCTGACAATCTGTTTATAAAGGTGCACATAAGACATGTAAACTGAACGTAGAATATTCAGTCTTTCTGCTCAACCCTTAAATTCAACACAACATCTCTTTCTGTTTCTCTCATTTTGCAGAACTTCACGCAGTACAATGGTTTTGCGAGAACATTCAATATTTACTCAATCGGTACGATTGAAGAAGCTTGATCACGTTTTCTTCCTCTTTATATATGCAACGAATAACTACTATTTAATGAATATGGTTCTGCGTCAGTCGTTAGGTTCTTTCTTCCTTTTCTTTTTCCCCCGGCTGATTGATTCTTGTGATGGGGAATTTCTGCACATGCAGTTTGTCGACCGACAGATAACATGACACCTCAGTTCTGACCAAAGCAAAAAAGGCAATCATTCGCACATAGGATAATTGACTGGTAATTGTGTTTGAGCTTGTAGGCATCCACGCAGGCACATTAGAACCTTAAAATGACCATTCCCCGAGTAGAAGTTCACATGTTGAAGATATCCTGTTAGTTTAGTGCTTTGTGAATCAAGCTGTCCAGACAGAGGCCCAATATAGCTTTGTGTCACGACTAGTGTGTCTGGCGCTTTGCTTTATATTTACGGTGTATGGGCAAGAAAGGTTTGTTGACTACTGAAAAAGTTCGGGTGGTGGAGAGGGGGGATCTGAATAATCCACATGTGATAGAAAACGTTACGAATTTTTGTGTGACGGCTATGAATGTGATAAGTGATGTTACGAATTTTGATGTAACGTTCAGAGCTGTGATGAGTCAATTGTTTATTTCCGTGATGTCGACCCGCATTAAATATGATGTGAAGTTGAGTTAAACAGTAATGTTGCGCTGTCCTAAGTATAGTGAAATACGATTTGTCATTTCAAGCAGAATGTGTGATCATATTAGGATGCCTTATTCCACGTCTTCAGTGATGTACATCTGGGGTGCTTCCAAAGGCAAAAGTATTTTTTACAGAATCATGACCGAGAACCGGGTATGTTTACATACCATTAAAAAACATTAATATGGCGATGTGATACATTCTATACATACAAATCAAAATTGACAAACGAATGGCATAAAGTTTCTTAAGAACAAAAAACAAATGTGATTTTCACTGTTTACACAGTCTTCAAAGCTATCAGCATTGAGACTGTTCAGTATTGTTAAAATGTATACCCAGAGTTGATATATGTTTAAATTTACATGAACATTGGTGGCAAGTCGATGTTGTTATGTCTGTGTGAGTATTATGCAAACATATTCCCGAGCATTAAATATAAATCTCAGGGTTGTTAACTCCAGTTCGGGTTTCTGTTCAACGTTCAGTCGTTTCGAAGATAGTATCATACACAGCAGACTAAGCAAATGCATATGTAATGCACACGTTCATTTATTATAGCACTTGGGTAGCCAACAGTAAACCGGTCAAAATGAACCATACTCCTCTCCACAATCGCAGAACATCGTGTTTTGATAAATCAAAACTTCAAAAATCAAAGGTTGACGTAAATTCTTCAAGCCAATAATAACGTCGACAACGTCTCAAAACTTCAAAAATCAAAGGTTGACGTAAATTCTTCAAGCCAATAATAACGTCGACAGTAAACTGAAATGTACATCTGACAGAAATAACATGCATTTTCTGCATGACATGCGCTCTTTATTCTTTAAATACATAAAGTTAAAACGAGATGAGGTGGGTATCTCTGGCTCATATTATGATGTATTACGATCATTACTCCCAAGCACATGTCTATAACCCAGTTGTGATGATCAAATCAGTTGCTGCCAAGTTTGACATGCCCTAGATAAGTAACCGGAAACAAATTATGTGATGAGGTTTAGGAAGGGAAGTGGACGTTGCCGCTATGTACGTGTGTGTGATAATAGAGTAGTCAGGGTGGTGGGGGTAGGGAGCCCAGGGGGTGCGGGGGAATTTGGGGGGCAATAACTTAACCCTTTATGTTACGCTGTGTTTTGATGATTATTGATTTTTCTGTATGCATCTCTCCATCTGCCTCTTCTCTCTTTCTTCCTCCCGCCCAACCCCTCCTTCCACACACCCGTCTTCCCCCCCCCCCCCCCGGTCTCTATCTCTGTCAAGAATACTAACATTTTCATTCACTCCTGATTGTTTTGGGGGATTGTGATATCGTATTCAGAGAGAAGCCGTCCACGTGATATGTCTGTTTACTCAGTGACATAATATGACGTTGTTCGCAATCTGTACATACGTAACAGTATTTAACACTACTTGTGATTTTTTGGAAGTATTTATCGTCTGTTTCATTCAATTAAATGCATATACTTCTTTGTGAAGTCGTGTGTGTGTTTCTGTTTGTTGCTGAAGAGAAAGGCAAGAATGAGAATGAAGAATTGCGCACCTTCCAAGTATCAGTGGGGAAAAGTGATTGGCAGTGTCATACAAAAGTACGCACGCACGCATACACACAGACACACACATACGCGCGCGCGCACGTACACGCACACACACACACTCTCTCTCTCTCTCTACCTCTCTCTCTCTCTCTCTCTCACACACACACAGTCGAGTCCATGGAAGGGAGGCTATCGAAACTCGTTGCTTTAGCCTCAGTCTGTCTGAGTCTATTCCCTTTAATTGAAAAGCGGAGGACTCCATCCATATCCTTACAAATCTCCGTAACCTCTTGTCTTTTTCCTTCTCTGATTTCCTTATTTTGCTCTGGCTTTCTATCCCCGCCCCCATCTTCCCTTTCTCTCTGTGTGGTAATCTGGGGTCATAAGATAATACCCATGCCAGTTTCGTAACTTTTCTGTTTGCGTGCTTGGTTTCAAATAGTCTTGCGGTCTGTACAAGCGCCGACTTAAAAGTCTAACGTGGCTTTCTGAGCTTTCCTGCCTGACGTCACAAAACAGTATATGACTAAATGTGACTAAAAAAATAAACACACACACACACACACACACACACACACATTTGTATATACTGAACAGCACTTCCGAAATCTCCATCTTCCGTCCATCAAATTTACCACTTATCATGGTAAACACTGGACCTTTCTCCAGGGTCAGCCTAGTCCAGTGACGGTGAGGAAAGACCCACTGACCACAGGGAAAGTCCTGTTTACAGTGGGAAAGACTACAACTTGGGATTCTCTCTTGAGGGCACAAAAGACCGTATGGCTGTGTCTGGAGTGGCACTGTCTTCATCTGTCTGTGGGCAGGGGCGGTCTGGTCTGTGGGGTGTGCTCAGCAGCTGGAGGGTGGTGTCTTTTGCCGGTGGGCTCTGCAGTCATGAAATGCTGGCTGGAACACCCATGGGGATACGTCTTTTAAGGCTGTCGCGAGTTGAATCATGTGGTCTCTTTTGCCTCTGTTCGGGAGCAGTTATGTTCCTTGACTTCTTAATGGAGTGTCCTGTGCGTGCCTGCACCCTTCGTGAACACAGCGCAGGCCTCCAAGGGTGGTGCAGGATTGTTCCAAGGGCGGGTGGAGACAGTGCTTCTCTGGGTCCTCCCCAGCACCTACGGGTGTTTCTCTTTCTTCTATTCACCCAACCCGTTCTACCCCAAGTCTGATCATCACAACAGGTCATTCTCAGCCTGGAACCCTCACCTGGGATAAATTCTTTGAACGCAGCTGATGAATTACAATTATGGGGGTGGGTGTAGGAATCAACAACAGTGTCCTTTGAACACACCAGTGACTATTTCCCCTTGTTTTATTTCTAACTTATCGTAAAAGTATTCTGCCTGTTTACCATGATAAGTGGTAAATTTGATGGACGGAAGATGGAGATTTCGGAAGTGTTGTTCAGTATATACAAATGTGTGTGTGTGTGTGTGTGTGTGTGTGTGTGTGTGTGTGTGTGTGTGTGTGTTTTAGTCACATTTTGGTGTGTGTATGAAACATTGATGTAATGTGTTATGTAAACAAAGTGTTTTTGTGAAGCACATAGAGCAGATTTCTGGATAGAGTGCTATACAAGTATATTAAAAGTATTATAAAAGTATATTACATCAATGTTACATACACACACACCAAAATGTGACTAAAAAAACTAAACACACACACACGTGTGTGTGTGTGTGTGTGTGTGTGTGTGTGTGTTCGATCCTCCCCCCCCCCCCCCCAGATCTCCCAATATCGAACATATTCGTCTTTATATATATATATATATATTTTTTTTTTTTTTTTCTCCCCAACTTCTCACATTTCAAATCGTCAAGATTCTGTGGTTATGTTTTGTTTGAGACATCGTTAATATGTGTTATGATAAAACATCACTTCATTGAAGCATTCTGTTAATTACTTCGGCTATGAGTGCCTGTTTTCTAAGAGTTTTAGGAACTTTTTCCTGCAAGCATAAAAAAACAACAACAACAGCAAACAGTATTATCAAGCACCATTCTTATTGATCTTTTAAAAATTCTTTTAAAATTAATGTGAAATATTGACAAGGTCAGCATATCTGTTTCTGTCTCTCCGTCTGTCTGACTATCTGCCTATCTCCCACTCTCTCTCTAATTCCTCGCAAACGATTAATTGTCGACCCTAGATTCCAGAACAATGGGCCAAACGAATTACGTCACTGTCGAGCGTGACGTAAACAGTGACGTCGTGGGTGGATATTAACTGGATAAGCAAGAAAAAAGAAACACTATGCAGTGTCGTCGCTGTTTACAGATTTGCTTTTGTGTGCTTTTTGTCGTCGTTGGGTACTTCTGGTTCTTTCGCGGCACAGGTAAGTTATAATTCCAACATTCATTCCGCCCTTACTTTCGGAAATTCATGTTTTTGCGTCCTAAATTCTGGGATCTATTCAGATGAGGAATTTCGTGTGTTTTGTGATAGATTCATGGGAGAAATGACATTTTTCATGTAATCAACCTTTTTCCCCTCCAAAAATTAGGCATAATACGACGAAGAATGACCCATAACATGAACCCGAACCGACACTTGTCGTCTCAAGCCGCCATGTTTTTTGTTTACCTTTTCATTGTTCAGTTTGCGGGGCTAAATTCGGAAAGAGCAAGATGGCGGCACGTCAGTGATAGCGACTGAATCTTCATCAAAGCGACTGAAATAAATCCTCAAAACAGAGTCGAACACCACAGAAAAGGGGTAACAGCATATACTTATGGTAATATCCGTTTATATCGTTTCGCCTATAAACGAAAATTGTCGGTAAAATAGGTACCTGAATCTAGGACGCTAAAATAGTACCTTCTGTCAAAACACATAGTAAATACTAAATACAGTATGCACTGCAGTGGTCTTGAAATAAATGAAGTCACTGACCTTGTGTCAAGCAGTCTGTCTCTCTGCCTGTCAAACGGCCTGTCTCTCCCTCTGCCCAAATCTGTCGGTCGGTCGGTCGGTTTCTCTCTCTCTCTCAGTTTGACCAGGAGAGTGAGGTGGGTTTTTTTATGGTCATTTTTATTTACCATTTCCGGTCCAGATATCGCCATTCAAGAAGAATAGGCATGCATTACAAAAACCAAGTATGAAAGTATTATGTGGTATAAAACTGATGTTACCCGAAGTCATGATTTAAGCCTGTTTGAAATCACGATGGGAAAGAGATTCCAGATTAACCACATTTGAACATTACAGGAAAGGAAGCTCCGCCAATTAAACCACATTTGAACATTGCAGGAAAGGAGCCTAGAACAATCCACTTGAAACTGCGGGCGAATGAAAAGGCATTACTGATGTCCGATAGCAGGGATCTGCCACACGAGTTTCTCTCCCCAAACCATGGACACAAGCGCAGAGAACCGAGTCATGGAGTCATTGAAGTCGAATCGCAGGAAACCAACATTCGGAGGGTCAGACCACCGATTTTTATGCAAGGTGAACAGGATTCAGGTGATATTGCAGCAGCTGCCAAACGGCCCAAGAAAACGAGAGCTAATCGCCAAGTCAGAAGGAACCGAAGGGCTCGTTCTGTTTCAATGAAAGACGCCATGAAAGGGAATCACCCTTTCCAAATAGGTGACAGCACACGGAACCAACCATCGGATGGATTTAAGCGCATAAGAAATGCAGCCTTTCAGCTATATTCCTTGCAAAAGAATACAGAAACAGTTGATGCAGACCAGGACATGGATTCAAACAATTACGAGATAATCAATAATCGGCCATTAATTGAAGAAAATGAAACGAGCAAATACGCATACTTTCATAGAACATTTAATAGTCATATGTCTCAAGAAGGAAAACAAGCATACAATGAAAAGGTCAGTGGTAGCACAAATCAGATGGCTGAAGACATGACAAACAAAACAGCTCCGGTTCTCAAAGAAAACGAATTTGGGGATCGGCATCAAGGAAGACACGGAGAAAGCGAACACGCGAGTGACAGCACTGATGAGACAGTCGAACACCAGACAAACGAAACAACTTTAACGCTCGAAGAAACAGTCGAAGATAGATCAGTCGAACACCTGACAAACGTAACAACTTTCGCTCCCGAAGAAACAGTCGAGGAAACAAACACGCCATGCAACAACACTAAAAACTGCATTGACAACAAATCAGAAGACGAGAACGAAACGGACGATGCCAACACAAGGGGCCACGTTGTGAAGAAAAGACAAGCGGTGGACGCGGACAAGCCAATCTCTCAGGAGTTTCCCGAGGCCCTTCGCTTGGCGGTGGTGGACGAGTTGGTGCTGAGTGACCACTTCAGTCAGAGTCGGCCCTTAGGCGACGTGGTGGAGCTGTCTTGCCAGAACGAAGCCATGGCGGAGTTCCGGAGAGAGATCCCTATGGTCCGCACCCAGTGGTTGCTGAACGGGGAACACCTGGACGTCAAGGCCAGCCGTATGCTTTTCCGGGGCAACGACCTGCTCATCATCCAGGTACACGTGCTTGTGGTTTGGGGGTTGGGTCTGTGGGGTGGGTGGGTAGGGGGGAGTGGGTGTGGGGGTGTTATCTTAAGAATGTGTACACAACAATGGCCTGTTGTCTTTGTGTCCCTCCATCTCTCATTTTCAGTCTCTATCTCTGTCTCTGTTTCAGACCCTCTCTGTCTGTCTGTCTGTCTGTCTTTGTCTATGTATGTCTGTCTCTGTCTCTCTGTCTGTCCCCTCTCTCTGTGTCTCTCTGTGGGTACTTCTTGAATTGAAAGTATCAATCGCGACCATGAATTACTGTCGAAAGCAATAGTCTATTTGAGCATACATGAAGAATAAGTTTGACGACATGTGTCACGATAAATGACTTTGCAAGTTGAAGGAGCTTAAAGATGCGTGTCATGTGTCTAAACATATCACCAGTACACGCAAAGTGCTCTTGAATTTGGCGACACTCAAAACACATGATTTGGGCGCAGAGCTTAGCAATCAAGACACTCGGGTAGTCGATCAGCTGTCATAGAATCACACTGTGTCTCGATACGTTAAATGAAGCAGGGGTGCAGAGAGGAGTGGGGATGCTTGAAATGGATATGTATTTTCAACTTGATCATGGACTTAGTGAGTTTATTGAAATAATGCCTGTTTTCCACTTATGCAGCCTTCGTACAATCATCAGTAACGGTTAATTTGATGTATGGCATCCCAATCCAACCCCAACCCCCCTCACACACACACACACACACACACACACACACACACACACACACACACACACACACACACACACACACACACACACACACACACACACACACACACCGTGCATGTGATATTCTCAAGGATCTCTGTTTTCTGGTTTGATAGCCTTTGATAAATCACCAGTAACAGTTTGTTTGATCTGTGGTCATGTACAGTGTCTTCCCAACCCCATACCATACATAAAAGTATTTGATGTTTGCACGGCCGTTTTCCGGTTATTTTGCCTACCATCAGTTATCTGTTTATTAGATATATGGACATGTACAGTGTTACCCCCACACACACACACAAACACACACTCACACGCCCGCCCCCACCCATAACCATGCATGTGATGTTTTCACGGTTCTCTGTTTTTCGGTCGTTTAGCCTTCGTTCAGTCACCAGTAACGATTGGTTTGATCTATGGACATGTACAGTGTCACCTCAACCCCACTGATCTAAAAAAAAAAAAAAAAAAAAAAAAAAAAAATTGATTGGTGCCCCACTCTCCACCATGCATGTGATGTTTTCACGGCTGTCAATGACCTGGGTTACCTGTGTCAGGATCTGACGACCCAGGACAGCGGGGTGTACGAGTGCCGCGTGGAGTACGGCAGGAACAAGGCGCTGACAGTGGCTGTCTTCACCCTCACCGTCACCACCAGCGTTCCCACCTTGTTCTTCAGGGAGACGGAGCCCATGGTCCTGGACTCCCACAGCTATCACCTGGCGCAGGTCCTGCGGGTCGTCGACCTGACCCGGGCCACGGACCCCCTGTTCGGCTGCAAACCGCCCTGCCTGGCCACCAACCTGAGCCACCACACCACCCGCCAGTGGTTCTTCAACGGCAACAGGTCCACGCTCTTTCCCGAGCACCTCTCAGCCCACCACCCAACGCTGGACAGGGTCAGTGCGTCCACCCCGGACATGGCCGGGGTGTGGTGGTGCCAGGTGCACCACTCGCCCAGCGGCAAGCGCTGGACCACAAGCTGGAGCCGCGTGTACATCAAGGACCCTCCCCCTCTCATTGAGAAGCTGTGGCGTGGCCTTCTTCGCCGGCCTTGGCTGATGTCAACGGTAAGGATTAACTGAAGCACTGAGAATCACATTTTTCTGCTGCGGTTGTTGGCTACAGCTCCTACTTTCACTTACATACTGAACGTGTTTTTTTGTGCGTGTGCCATACAGGCGGCAGTACTCCGTTTTTGTGGATGTGTTTGCTGGGTATGTTCGTGTTTCCATAAACACTGACATGGATTACAGGGGTTTTGACGTACGTGTTTTATTGTTTGCATGCGTACACACACGATTGGGGTTCAGGCACTAGCAGGTCTGTACATATGTTGAACTGGCAGATCGGAAAAAATCTCCACCCTTAACCCACCAGATGTGCCGAAACCGGGGATCGAACTCAGGAAACTCAGTCAGGTGAGAATACTGCGCTCTAACCATCCAGCCACTGCGTCCTCGTCAGAATTACGCGTAAAGTGATACCTTGGTGGAGACCAAACACCAGAAAACAAATACGTGTATGGTCTTCTGTTTTGACAGATAGGTATCAAACACTGGAATTTCAATGCATCCGATATTCTGTTGAGAATGGTAGGTAAGCTGTCGAATACTGAGAGTCAGATTTATCTGTCGTTGGAGGGTAGAGACTCTAGTGTTGGTTGTTGTGTGAGAGGGATGCGGGGGAGTTTCGAGCCATGCAGAACGAAAGTGTTTTGCTTTGGGCAACCATAGAGAATGAAACTATT